>NC_073249.2:86886287-87189318 GCF_029289425.2 Pan paniscus | reverse complement strand
TGACCACAGGTGTTAGAGCTGGAACTGACAGATTTTCAGATGATAGGTAAGATCCAGAGCAGGTTACAGGTCAGGGAGAACACATTTTGCACCTTTAACATAAGCTTATACGGGGTTAAAAATACCATTCTGAAGATGTGTCTTGTGGAATTGGGTGTATGCTCTCAGTATAAAGGCTGATTGTTCCTGTCATATTTGATGGCCCTTAATATGGAGAAAACTGTTCTGTTGATTTATTCTCACACTAACAGCTTTCCTTTTTGGTCACTGCGTTAATTCTAGTCAGTTACTTTCTTGCTTCTAAAGAATCTTTTTATCTTAATGGCAGATCATTTTTAGTTAGAAGTAACACATATCCTCTCCCATCTGGGAACTGACAGAGTTTGGAAAAGCCATTATCTTTATAGTTTAAGAGACAGCTTGATGTTATTGTTACACTTTGAAAGTTAAAGTTTTTAAGGTTGGGTGCGGTGGCTCATGCCTGTAATCCCAGCACTTTGGGAGGCCAAGGCGGGCAGATTACCTGAGGTCAGGAGTTCGAGACCAGCCTGGCAAACATGGCGAAACCTCATCTCTACTAAAAATACAAAAATTAGCTGGTGTGGTGGTGCACGCTTGTAGTCCCAGCTACTCAGGAGGCTCAGGTGGGAGAATCACTTGAGCCTGGGAGGCAGAGGTTGCAGTGAGCTGAGATCGCACCATTGCACTCCAGCCTTGGTGACAGAGCAAGACTCCATCTCAAAAAAAAAAAAAAAAAAAAAAAAGAAGGAAAAAGTTTTTAAGGTAATTTGGGAAATATATGCAGGGCAAAAGATCTGGAGATGGAAGTTATCTCAGAAATAGAGTAGCACCTTCATCAGTGTCACCCACGTGCTTTTTCCTATCTGTGCCATTCCTCTGCCCAGACAAATTCCTGTGAGTATCAGTGTTTCTGGGATGTGATTCTGCAAACAAGGAAGTGGACTCAAAGATCTGATCAATTTCTTATAGGTGCTGTAGATCAGCGGTCTCCAACCTATTTTGGCACCAGGGACTGGCTTTGTGGAAGACAGTTTTTCCACAGACTTGGGGTGGTGAGGGTGGTTTCAGGATGATTCAAGCATGTTACATTTATAGTACACTTTATTTCTATTATTATTACATTGTAAGAAATAATTATACAACTCACTGTAATGTATAGAATCAGTGGGAGCCCTGAGCTTGTTTTCCTGCACCTAGGTGGTCCCATTTGGGGATGATGGGAGACATCATCAGGCATTAGATTCTCATAAGGAGCACACAGCCTAGATCCCTTACATGGGCAGTTCATGATAGTGTTCACATTCTTAAGAGAATCTGTTGTGGCCACTGATCTGCCAGGAGGTGGAGCTCAGGCAGTAATGTGAGTGGTGGGGAGCATCTGTAAATACAGATGAAGCTTTACTCACTTGCCCACTGCTCATCTCCTGGTGTGTGATCCAGGTCCTAACAGGCCACAGAGTAGTACCGGTCCATGGCCCAGGGGTTGGGGACCGCTGCCATAGATGACTGTTGTCTCTCCTGCCTTGGGAACTGGGATGCAGAGCCCTTTGTCACTTTCTGTCTCATCCACCATTTTTAATATATGGAAGCAAGCTGCTTTTATATTTAAGAAATAAAACTTTGACTAAATTTCTTTGTCATTGAACCATAGCTTTTAACCTAACAGTGTAATAGATTGTTAATTATATAACTGAAGACAGCATCTAGCTATCTTAGTTAAGATACAAAAAGCTTTAAACATTATTCTTACTCTTTTATTTAATATCCCCCATCGCCCAGTTTACTTCATTTTAGCCATTTGTAGAATAATTAAAGTGAAATCAAAGTTTGGCTTTAAATGATACCATGCACTGAAAAAGAGTTCCTGCATAATCCTTAGCACCAAAGGATGACCTTACACAGCTGAAGAACATCATGTAATAGTGAGAGATGAAAAGGAAGTACATTATGTAAAAGAGGGAAGAAGCAACTAGGAGGTATTCTGAAAGAATGGAAACAACCATGCTGAGTTTTGACTCGATATTATTTTTATTTCTCACCTTAATGCTTACTGAATAGTGTTAGCTACCAAAAGGATGCATGGCTAAAGAATTGTGGGGCAGTAGGTTTATTGGGCTAATTTGCTTATATCCTGAGATTTTACATTTGGTGATGGTAGCTTCTGTTTTCCCTCCTTCAGGGCATCCAATTTTGTTTACTGAAGGTCACTCCTTAGTTTCTTGGGGTATCTTTGTGGTAGTAGAATGGAAGTTACATATTCAGGCCAGCTATATATGTGTTTCTTGGGTTCACAACCACCTTCTGTTCCTGCTACACTGAATCCTTCAGGGGTTTAGGTGGGACTGGGCTATATACATCATAATGGGGTGGGCCCTCATTTTTTCCTTTTTTTTTCCTTGGCATGCCTACTCAAGATTCATTTGGTTTTGTATGACTTTGAGTTGCCCCAGAAGGTCTGGACTAGACCTCTTGAGCTCTTGTGGTAGAATCTGGCATGTATGTAGAGAGGTGTGTGCCCCACTATGCCTCCTCTTTTCCCTTCATTAGTTTGTCATCATTTTCATAGTGTTATTTGTTCAGACAACAAGCATTCGTAGGCCTGCTCATAGGTTTATAGGTGCTATTAGTATCCTAGGTGCTGAAGTATCTTATACAAGAGAAATAAGTCACTTCTTACAGACTACTGGGATGTTCAAGATGCACATACATAAAAGTTAAGTAACATTTTCAGGCAGTATGTGATTATGTGCTAAATGTGTGCTGTAGCAATAATTACTCTGGGAGGCAGTGACTTAGCAGGTGTCTAATACATTTATTTTTTATTTATTATTGTTATTATTATTTTTGAGACAGTGTCTTGCTCTGTCGCCCAGGCTGGAGTGCAGTGGAGCGATCTCAGCTCATTGCAACCTTCGCCTCCTGGGCTCAAGCGATTCTCCTGCCTCAGCCTTCTGAGTAGCTGGGATTACAGATGCTCGCCTCCACGCCCAGCTAATTTTTTGTATTGTTTAGTAGAGATGGGGTTTCACCATGTTGGCCAGGCTGGTCTCGAATTCCTGACCTCAAGTGATCTGCCCACCTCGGCCTCTCAAAGTGCTGAGATTATAGGCATGAGCCACCACTCCCGGCCACATTAATTAAATTAATTAATTAATGTATTTATTTATTTTCGAGACAGAGTCTCGCTCTGTCACCCTGGCTGGAGTGCAATGGTGCAATCTCGGCTCACTGCAACCTCTGCCTCTTGGGTTCTAGCGATTCTCCTGCCTCAGCCTCCGGAGTAGCTGGCTTTACAGGTACGCGCCACCACACCCGGCTAATTTTGTATTTTTATTAGAGACAGGGTTTCACCATGTTAGCCAGGCTGGTCTCAAACTCCTGACCTCAGGTGATCCACCCACCGCGGCCTCCCAAAGTGCTGGGATTACAGGTGTGAGCCACTGCACCCAGCCACATTTATTTTTTATATGAATAAATGGATGGAGACAATCACTATGAAATGCAGTGGTCAAGAGAAGATTGGGGCTTGAGCCAAATCTTGGAGGATGAATATGGTTTTTATGGGACCATAGTTGAGAATGACTTGGAATAATCCAAAGAGTGTGACTGATCTGGTTTGAGTGGAGAGTCTCAGGATAAGTAAGGTGAAGTAGGATAGAGAGTGCTTTGAATGCTAGAGAAAGGTTGACCTGTAGCTAAACTCAGAAGCCCTCTGATTTTTATTGACTCCAGCAAAGTTTGAGACTACGTACTTGGGGAAAGCACAGAAAGAGCTATGGTTTGACAAGAGACTAATATTTTTGTGCCCTGTGTCTTATTGGTAAGATTCTTGAAGTGGCAAATAACAAAGAGGTCTAATGACTGCAAACTCATTGACTATTGACTTTTGTGTTAGATAACTTAGAAATTCAGAATTGCTATAAATGTTAGGTTGTGACCTAGATGAAACAAATAGGGACTTTGACCTTGCCTTTGCTTGAGTGCATTCTGCCTTAGCTCTTTAAAAAGGGACTTTTGGTAACAGAGAAGTACTTTGAAACATATTGAATAAATTAGCTCAGCTAATCTAGGACATTTGGGTTGTACAGAAAAAACATGTACTGGGAAATAATTTAACTGTCTGATAGAACTTTCTGCAGTGAAGGAAATGTTGCATATCTTTGTTGTCCAGTTTTGTAGTCATTGGCCATTCATGGCTTCTGAACACTCGAAGTGTGATTATTATGACTGAGAAACTGAATTTTAAATTTTAAATTAGTTTTAAAAATTTTAATTAAATTTAAGTAGCCCTGTGCAGCTATTGGCTTCTGTATTGGATAGTACAGCTTTAGAATGTTTGTCAACATTAATAGTACCAAGGTAGTGGTGAAGATTAAAATGCAATATGAAGGCTTCAGAGCACCTAGCACTGGGCTTGGCATATAGTATATACCTAGTAAGTAGTCACCTTTTTATCAAATTGAAACTTGGAAATGGTAAAAAATGAGATGTATGTAAGGGGACAGTGTGTAAAAACTAGTGAAGTGCTGTAAAGAGCTACCAGTAATTATTGGCACTTGCCCCAAATAGTGTCCTTCTGACCTGAGAATTTCATATTAACTTAATCCTCAGGGAATTTAGTGATCATCAGGGTAGCATCTATTCCATTTGTTTAACTGGAAGAATTGTTATCTGCAAGCTTCTCAGAGGAAAGTTATGGTTTGTACTTTTGCTCTGGCAAGTAACATGGGAAGCAAAGTCTTTAACACATACTTGTTTTTTTTCTTAGCTTGAAGGATGCCAATGATGTACCAATCCAGTGTGAAATCTCTCCTCTTATCTCCTATGCTGGAGAAGTAAGTCTGCTTTACTTTTTCCTCTATTCTTTTACAAAGCTTTGTATATTTCAAAATAATGAAAAAGTGGATTTTAAATGTTCTCACCATAAAGAAAGGATAAGTATTTGAGGTGATAGATATGTTAATTGGCTTTGATTATTCGACAGTGTATATATGCATCGAATCATCACATTGTATCTGAAAAATATATACAATTATTGTCAATTAAAAATGAAATAAGGTTGGGCACAGTGGCTCACTCCTGTAATCCCAGTACTTTGGGAGGCTGAGGCAAGAGGATTGCTTGAGCTCAGGAGTTTGAGACCAGCCTGGGCAATATAGTGAGACCTGTCTTTATAAAGAAAAAAAAAAATTACAAAAAAAGAAATAAAACTTTTTTAAAAAGTAGAATTCTGGCATTGTTTTATGTTTAAGTAGGGATGTCCTTAGAGAAGATGCAACATTTTCTGATGGTCCTGCCCTGAGGAGCTCTTCCTGGGAACAAGTTGAGAAGCTGCATTTGTTCTGAATTCTTCTCTTTGAGAATTCGTGTTATGGCTTTGCATCTATCCCATAAGTGGGTTAGTTGCCATTAACAGACATCTACAATATCTAGTCCATTTCACCTACTCATTGAAAGGCAGTAGGCTTTTGAAAAATATATAATCAGCCTTGTTTTTTAGATGAATCACCTGGCTTTTTTTAAATGCAATGTAAGTTTTCTTTCAAGGAGTCTAGTTTGTTCAAGTACTTAGTACTGTCACTTTTAAAACTTGGGGATTTAGAGGTCTCTACTCTTTTACTTATGTAATATTTTTCCTGGAGATCTTTGTATTGCTTTATTGTAGCATTAGAGATAGCTTTCTTGCTTAGAAAGTTAACTCTACTGGCCGCTTGCAGTGGCTCATGCCTGTAATCCCAGCGCTTTGGGAGGCCAAGGCAGGTAGATCATTTGAGGTCAGGAGTTCGAGACCAGCCTGGCCAACATGATGAAGCCCTGTTTCTACTAAAAAATACAAAAACTTAGACGGGTGTGATGGCAGGAGCCTGTAGTTCCACCTACTTAGGAGGCTGAGGCACGAGAATTGCTTGAAGCTGGGAGGTGGGGGTTGCAGTGAGCATAGGGGTGAGACTACTCCGTCTCAAAAAAAAAAAAAAGTTAACTCTGTGAGAGATGATTATAGGAAAAATGTTTATCATCTTATTAACTGTAGAAATGATCAGAGTAATTTTCTTTTTATATTTTTGTTTTATGCTTTTACAAGTCAGTCATTAAGTCTACTCTAAAATGTCTATTAAATAGATTTTGACTTTTATATTCTGCATCTCAACCTTTTTTGGCATTTGTGCTTTAAATCATCATTATAGCAAGTCCAGCACTGCATGACAAGTGCAAATTTTCTAATTGTGTTTCATTTCAATCCTCTTTTTAGGGATTAGAAAGTTATGTGGCAGATAAAGAATTCCATGCACCTCTAATCATCGATGAGAATGGAGTTCATGAGCTGGTGAAAAATGGTATTTGAACCAGATACCAAGTTTTGTTTGCCACGATAGGAATAGCTTTTATTTTTGATAGACCAACTGTGAACCTACAAGACGTCTTGGACAACTGAAGTTTAAATATCCACAGGGTTTTATTTTGCTTGTTGAACTCTTACAGCTATTGCAAACTTCCCAAGATCCAGATGACTGAATTTCAGATAGCATTTTTATGATTCCCAACTCATTGAAGGTCTTATTTATATAATTTTTTCCAAGCCAAGGAGACCATTGGCCATCCAGGAAATTTCGTACAGCTGAAATATAGGCAGGATGTTCAACATCAGTTTACTTGGAGCTGGAAGCATTTGTTTTTGAAGTTGTACATAGTAATAATATGTCATTGTACATGTTGAAAGGTTTCTATGGTACTAAAAGTTTGTTTTATTTTATCAAACATTAAGCTTTTTTAAGAGAATAATTGGGCAGTGAAATAAATGTATCTTCTTTCTCTGGAGTGTCATTTGTACTTGAAGAAATTATTTCATTGAGAAAATATGAAACTTGGGAGAAACTTTAAGATAATGCATAAAAACAAATTGATGCTTCAGTGAGGTTGCAGAGTCATAGAACTTCTTTCAGTGAATATCTAACTTTGGGCTTTATCTTCTTATCACTTTATAATAGTAGCTCTCACCCAAAGATTATTTTGTCCTCCACCCAAAGGGGCATTTGGCAATGTCTGGAGATATTTTTGGTTGTGACAAGTGGGAAAGTGAAGTGGTACCACTGGCATCTAATAGGGATTAGGGATGTCACTAAACATCCTACAATGCACAGGATGGTCTCCTATGACAAAGAGTTATCTGGCCTAAAGTGTCAATGGCGTCAAGGTCGAGAAGCCTTGTTTCAAATTATTCATTTACTCTGTTTTGCCCAAATATTTGGTGGCACTTAGGAATTCAAAAGAATGTAGTTTCTGAAGTTTCTCTGGCAGGCTATTCCAGTTTTTTGTTATTGTTGTTGTTATTTTAGAGGATTAAAAAAATAAAAAGACAAAGGTGGTTCTTTAAATATGGGCCATAGATCATTGGTCATTAGTAAGGGTTCTCTGTGTCTAAAATGCTGTTTGCATGAAAAGACTGAGCTTTATAAATGCATCTTAAATAATATTTAAGTATTGACCAAAAGTATAAAAAGGAAATCTGGATAAATGATTCTAAAAATTATATCTAGAAAAGAGATGAATAAATTTTATTTTCCACTAACAAGTTGTCACAAGATAGGATGTCATTCATGGGGTGGGTCTTTTGTTTAAGGATCTTTTTTTTTTTTTTTTGAAGAGCATGTGATGTTCATATCCATCAATCTTATCTATTTTTTTTTAAACTAAGGCCTAAATCATTCATTTAGCATATTTTCTATTTTATTTCAATAACAGCTCAATTTTGCTATTGTTATCTATTCCAGTTTTCAAAAAGATTAGTGAAGTTTGACTTCTCATTGAAATGAGCTCCAAATGGGTTGTAAGAATGGAATTGCAGAGTCTTTAGCTCCTGAATGCCAAAAACGGGTACTAATGGTATGATCCTTTTCTTTTTTTCTTGAACCTTGCTATTTCCTCTGCTATTTCCACCTGCTATTTCTTCTCCCCCTGTTGTAAGAAAATACTAGTGATGCTAGGAAAAGGGAAGAATGGAAACGAGATTGTATAGTGGTTTTGTTGGAGAGGAGCGATGGCTGGGGAACATTGGGTAGTTAAGAGCAAACTCTGAGAGCCTCTGAGCCATGAAATGATAAGGTGATAGCATTATGTATTTTTATGAGTTCTTGTTAAATAATTGTTATAATTCAGAAAATACAGAATTGGGTAAAATGTTTATGAAAATAAAAGCTAGAATAATTTGGCAGTAACAGTATAGAATTTATGTGACAGTTGATAGTCATTTTGAGTCTGGCTTGATCGACTGGCTGTGATTTAATAACTTTTTTGATAGTCACAAGTGAACATATAAGCCCAATGGGTATGTTACTTGAATATATGATTTTTGTTCAATTTCCCTCTTACCTCTCTAATTTAATCCAGTTTTGATGTCCACAAAGGAATTTTTAGTGACATCTATTGGAAGATAAAGAAAAATTCAGTTTTCAACTTCTACCTCTTCTATTCCTGGAAGTTTTGGCTTTTATTGGTAATTTTGATTTTATTTCTAATTCCTGCTTACTATTGCTAGCACTTCCTCTTTATTCATCACAGTACAGTCAGATTTCAGTTATCCAGGTAAAAAGAGGCAAGGAAAAAGCATGCATACTCTTAGAAGAGTGACTAAAACACAAATCATTCAGTTAGTTTGGAAATCTGTTTTTCTGTTGGCCAACGTGGACATTTTTGCAATTCATGGTCCTGTTTTGAGCCCTGGTTTAGGAAATACATATTGGGAAGTGATGAATGAATGAGTTAGCCAATAAGGACTGAGTGCTTGTCACGTGGCCAGCAATATTAGATGGGGTATAAAAAGTATAACACAGAGACTTGTCCTTAAAAAACTTACATTCTGGTTAAAGGGACAAAATTAAGCCACGTAACAATGAAAAGATAATTTATTACTAAAATGTAAGGAATTAAGCTCAGTAAGAGTTAAACAAAGGTAATCATAAGTTGGAGTTTATCGTGTCCTCATCGAAGGATCTCATTGTATTAGGGTTCTCCAGAAAAACAGAACTGATAGGATATTAAAAGTAATGGGAAAAACTGCAATAACTTTTGCACCAGCTGAAATATGTAGATATATAGAAAGACTTATTTTGAGGAATTGGCTTGTGATTATGGAGGCTAAGTCCCATGATCTGCCCTCTGCAAGCTGGTGGTGTGGTTCCAGTCCAAACCCGAAGGCCTGAGAACCAGGGGAGCCAATGGTGTAAGTCCTAGTCTGAGTCTGCAGGCTGGAGGACCAGGAGTGCAGATGTCCAAGGGCAGGAGAAGATGGATGTCCCAGCTCAAGCAGAGCCAGTTGACCCTTCCTCTGCCCTTTCGTTTTATTCAGGCCCTCAATGTATTGGATTGCCCACACTGATGAGGGCAATCTTCTTTACTCAGTCTCCTGACTCAAATGTTAATATCTTCTAGAAACACCCTCAAAGACATACCTAGGAATAATGTTTTACCAGCTGTCTGGGCATGCCTTAACCCAGTCAAGTTGACACATAAAATTAACTATCACACCCATCATTTTGAGAGTAGAGTTATTTCCTTCTCAAATTGGGGTTAGATGTTTATTTTTATTTATTTATTTTTTTGAGACGGTGTTTCACTCTTGTTGCCCAGGCTGGAGTGCAATGGCATGATCTTGGCTCCCTGCAACCTCTGCTTCCCGGGTTCAAGCAATTCTACTGTCTCAGCCTCCCTAGTAGCTGGGATTACAGGCACCTGCCACCATGCCCAGCTAATTTTTTAGTAGAGACGGGGTTTCACCATGTTGGCCAGGCTGGTTTTGAACTCCTAACCTCAGGTGATCTGCCCGCCTTGGCTTCCCAAAGTGTTGAGATTACAGGCGTGAGCCATGGTGCCTGGCCAGATTTAATTACCTCTAAGTGCAAATGTGTATTGTGATTTAGAAGTGGATCATGAAAGGAAGATTTATAATTATTTTGGGGAGGAAAGGGGTCCCTTAACTGCATCAAGTTGCCAGGTGATTCATGCCCAAAATATGGGGTTAATTAGGAAATCTATAACTGATATTTCTAAGTGTGGTCGCCTGACCAGGTACATCAGCATCACCTGGAAACTTAGAAATACAGATTCTCAGAATAACTACATTATGCATATGGGGGTGCAGCCTAGAAATGTGTGTTTTAACAAGCCATCTGCATGATTTTGGTATACACTAAGGCTTGAGAATGGTCACTGTAAGAGAATTTGGGGAGGCTGACTGAAAGTTCAGAGATGTTCCTGTGTTGATTTGTTTAAGATAATGGCCTCCAGCTGCATCCGTGTTACTGCAAAGGACATGATTTCATTCTTTTTTATGGCTGCATAGTATTCCATGGTGTATATGTACCACATTTTCTTTATCCAGTCCACCTTTGATGGGCACCTAACTTGATTCCATGTCTTTGCTATTGTGAATAGTGCTGTGATGAACATACAAGTACATGTGTCTTTTTGGGTGAACGATTTATACATTTTTTAAGTTATATGCACAGTAATGGGATTGCTGGACCAAATGCCACATGTTTTCACTTATAAGTGGGAGCTAAACATTGGGTACTCATGAACATAAAGATAGCAACGATAGAGACTGGGGACTGCTTGAGAGGGGAAAGAAGGGGTTGGAAAACCAATAGTTTTTCACCAATAGTTGAAAAGCTATGCTTACTACCTGGGTGACAGAATCAATTGTACCCCAAGCCTCAGCATCACACAATATATTCATGTAACAAACCTGCACAGGTACTGCCTGAATCAAGAATAAAAGTTGAAATTATTAAAAAATGTTCAGGGATGGTACTAAAAAGGAAACATAAATTAGGGAGAGAGACTGAGAGGCCAGTGTTTCCAGAGCAATAATAAGCCAGAAACCAAATAGATAAATCTTATGTGAGCTTTGTTCTTTCAAACACCCGAGGGGGCGGTACTGATGGTGGTAAAAGAATGAAAGATGGGCTGCGTGCGGTGACTCACGCCTGTAATCCCAGCACTTTGGGAGGCCGAGGGGAGCGGATCACGACGTCAGGAGTTCGAGACCAGCCTGACCAACATGGTGAAACCCTGTCTCTACTAAAAAGACAAAAATTAGCCGGGTGTGGTGGCGTGCGCCTGTAATCCCAGCTACTCAGGAGGCTGAGGCAGGAGAATTGCTTGAACCCGGGAGGCGGAGGTTGCAGTGAGCAGAGATCATGCCACTGCACTCCAGCCTGGGCGACTCTGTCTCAAAAAAAAAAAAAAAAAAAAAAAAAACTAGCAAGACATGACCAGGAGAATTGTAATTACTAGAACAATGGTTTCCAACCCTTAGGATCCTCTGAATTACTTGGAGAGATTTTTGAAAAATCTTGCAAGTTTTTGACTTCAATCCTAGAGATTATGATTCTCAGTCTGGTAGAAGGCCAGAGCATCTAATTTATAAAAAGCATTAGATGATTCCAAAAGGCAGCTAGGAGTGAGAATTACTGACTTGGAGGCATAGACTTAGCTTAGAAATCAACAACCAAGGATGAGAGGGAAGAGACTGGATGTGTTCTGGCTTTGAAAGCTTAGACGAGGAGAAGAGTGAAGAACTTTTCACTTGAGAACAGTGCAAGCAAAAGATGAATAGATGGGGCCAGGAAACAGGCATTCTGGGGATAATTCCACTTTGCAAATATCTCAGACTGCTAGAAACAACCAGCCTAAATAGGGGTCTTTCTAAATTTTATCCCTGTTTGACTCAACATTTTCTGAAATGGGAGTCAGGGTGGTAGGCAGGGAAGAGAAAGAGGAAAGTTAGTGAACAGTTTGGTTTAAAAATATTACAGGCACTTCTTTCGGGCTGAATGAGAAGTAAAAAGTATAATAATGTGTTAAGGCCAGGCGTGATGGCTCACACCTGTAATCCCAGCACTTTGGGAGGCTGAGGCAGGTGGGTCACCTGAGGTCAGGAGTTCAAGACCAGCCTGGGTAACATAGAGAAACCCCATCTCTACTAAAAATACAAATATTAGCCAGGCGTGGTGGCACACGCCTGTAATCCCAGCTACTCGGGAGGCTGAGGCAGGAGAATCATTTGAACCCAGGAGGCAGGGGGTACAGTGAGCTGAGATTGCACCGCTGCACTCCAGCCTGAGCCACAGAGCGACACTCTGTCTCAAAAAAAAAAAAAAAAAAAGGTGTTAAGGTGATGACGTTATGGGTGGGTTTTTTTCTCTCTATAAATTTTTGGACAATACATTCTTAATTTTATGATTAAAAAGCTTTATCTTTTATAAAGGCTCAAAGGAAAAATTAACCAAAGGTGTTCACATTAGCCACTTTGGTACAGCTGTGAAGGAAATCTGAGGTAAAATTGGCTGTGGTGCAGTTGAGGTGGAGGATGTAAACATACTTTCAGAGAGTGGAATGTGCATTGTTGCAGTATAAGAAAGCGTAGTCTCCATTATGCTATTGTCTTTGGCATTGGGCATTTAATAGAGTCTTCATTTGTGAAATATGATAATGCCTTATGATTCAGAGGAATATACGAAGGAAATATATAGAAATTTAAGGTAATGCAGTTTGAGGTAAAGCTTTTTTTCAAGAGGTTTAATATGAGCCCTCTGATGGAATGTATACATTCAGTATTATGTCTTTAAAGCTGAAAGGTCTAAAAGGCTTGCCAAAAAACTCAGTGAGTCAGTGGTGACAGTATGTTTATATGAACAGTGTTTTCCAAATTATCAACAAAGTTAGGACACCATAAGAACAAAAAGTCTACCTTGTAGCTTCATGACTCATCTTTTCCACATCAGTTCTTCAATTTCTCTCTCAGTGATTCCACTTCCCAGGAAATGATCCTTCCCACAAATCTCAGATTTTATTCTGGTAGGCAAAGTTTTTTTTTTCTTCTTACAAAACCATGTGTACAACTCATGTTGTATTTTATAGAGTAAAATTTGTAACATAATATGGATAAGATTGAAATGAGACAATCGATTGTCTTTTAAAGTTTAAAATATACATTTTATTTTATTATTTTTTAAAATAAATTCCTCACTTTTTTTTTTTTTTAATTGGAGACAGGTTCTCACCCTTTTGCCCAGGCTGGGGTGCAGTGGCTCAATCATAACTCACTGTAGTCTCAAAATTGTGGGCTCAAGGGATCTTCCTACTTCAGCTTTCCAGGTAGCTAGGACTATAGGCATGCAGCACCATGCCCAGCTAATTTTTTTTTTTTTTTGAGACGGAGTTTCACTCCTGTTGCCCAGGCTGGAGTACAATGGCGTGATCTTGGCTCACCGAAACTTCCGCCTCCCAGGTTCAAGCGATTCTCCTGCCTCAGCCTCCTGAGTATGGAATCCCTCCTGGGATTATAGACATGCACTACCACGCCTGGCTAATTTTGTGTTTTTAGTAGAGACGGGGTTTCTCCATGTTGGTCAGGCTGGTCTTGAACTCCTGACCTCAGGTGATCTGCCTGTCTCAGCCTCCCCCCGCTAATTTTTTATTTTAATTTTTGGTAAAGATGGTCTCACTATGTTGCCCAGGCTGGTCTTGAACTCCAGGGCTCAAGAAATCCTTCCACCTTGGCCTCCCAAAGTGCTGGGAATACAGGCATGTGTGACCACATCTGGCTTATTTTATAGACTTCCAAAAGGTCTGAAATGTGATAAAGGGGAGATTAACTGTCACACGTATATAAAGTAAATATTCAGTAAGGATAACTATGGCTAACATATTCTAACACTTAACCATGTGTCAGGCATTGCACTAAGCACTTTACATACATTATCTCATTTAATCCTTTTTACTTTCCTATGAAGTGGGAACTTTTATTGTCCAGTACACAGGGAAACTGAGGCATAGAGGTGAAGTAAATTGTTTAAGATTGTATACCTCATAAGAAGCAAAGCTGAGAATTGAACCCAGAGTCTAAATCCAGAGGCCCATACTTTTTGTCTACTTAAAAGAAATTCAAACATACACAATAGAACAGAGTAATAAGCCTCTATTACTTAGTTTCTAACAATTAATTGTGGTTAGTCTTGGTTCATTTATTTCTCACTTTCCCTCTACACCCCACCCACCCACTGAATTACTTTAAAATCAGTTCAACATCTTGGTTGTAATACTTCAGTGTATCGGTGTATATTGGAGTGATAAAATAACCAGTGTATGTGTGTGTTTATATATATGAATATATATATGTATTTAGACCAGGTCTCACTCTGTCACCTAGGCTGGAGTACAGTGGCATGAACATGGCTCACTGCAGCCCGGAACTCCTGGGCTCAAGTGATCCCCCAACCTCAGCTTCCCAAGTAGCTGGTACTACAGGCACGTGCCACTGGTCCAGGTAATTTATTTTGTAGAGACGAGGTCTTGCCATGTTGCCCAGGCTGTTCCCAAACTCCTGGGCGCAAGTGATCCTCCCACCTCAGCCTCTCAAGGTGTTGGGATTACAGATGTGAGCCACAGTGCCCACCTCATGATATTTTTAAAACCTTAATAATTAACAATCACGCCTTAATATCATGTAATATCCAGCCAGTGTTTGAACTTCCCCAAGTGTCTCATAAATATCTTTTTTTTTTTTTCTGAGACAGGGTCTCACTTTGTCGCCCAGGCTGGAGTGCAGTGGCAAGATCTTGGCTTACTGCAGCCTCAACCTCCTGGGCTCAAGTGATTCTCCTGCTTCAGCCCCTCAAGTTGCTGGGACTACAGGTGCGCACCACCATGTCGGCTAAAATTTTGTTTTTTTTTGTAGAGAGGGAGTTTCACCATGTAGCCCAGGCTGGTCTTGAACTCCTGAGTTCAAGCTATCCCCCTTCCTTGGCTCCCAAGGTGCTAGGATTACAGGTGTGAGCCTCTGTGCCCAGCCCCCAGTGTCTCATAAATATATATTTTTTATGTTGCATTATTTGAATCAGGCTCTAAAGTCAATTT
This sequence comes from Pan paniscus, assembly GCF_029289425.2. Lineage (NCBI taxonomy): Eukaryota > Metazoa > Chordata > Mammalia > Primates > Hominidae > Pan > Pan paniscus. The sequence continues at coordinate 87,174,381 of NC_073249.2, read as the reverse complement.
ATTGCCTTTGACTAATATGTCTCTTAAATATTCCCTTAAATATTTAAAAATATATGCAGGTCCTCCTTCCTCCTTTTTTTTTTTGTTTGATATTTATTTGTTAGAAAAAACTGGTTACTTTTTCAACATAGATTTGCAGATTTTAGGTTTCATTTCCATGATGTCCTTTAACCTGCTCCTCTAGCCTCCATATTTCCTGAAAATTATAGTTATAGCTGAAGCTTGATTAAATTAAAGGTCAATTTTTTTTTTTTTTTTTTTTGGGGCGGAATCTCACTGTTGCTCAGGCTGGAGTGCAGTGGCATGATCTTGGCTCACTGCAAGCTCTGCCTCTTGGGTTCATGCCATTCTTCTGCCTCAGTCTCCCCAGTAGCTGGGACTATAGGCACCCACCACCATGCCCAGCTAATTTTTTGTATTTTTTAGTAGAGATGGGGTTTCACCGTGTTAGCCAAGATGGTCTTGCTCTCCTGACCTCGTGATATGCCCGCCTTGGCCTCCCAAAGTGCTGGGATTACAGGCGTGAGCCACTGTAATCAATTTTGTAAAGTTAAAAATATTTCATAGGCTGGGCACAGTGGCTCACACTAGTAATTCCAGCACTTTGGGAGGCCGAGGGGGGCAGATCACTTGAGGTCAGAAGTTTGAGACCAGCCTAGCCAACATGGTAAAACCCTGTCTCTACTAAAAATATAACAATTAGCCAGGCATGGTGGTGTAGGCCTGTAGTCCCAGCTACTTGGGAGGCTGAAACAGGAGAATCACTTGAACCCAGGAGGCAGAGGTTGCAGTGAGCCGAAATTGCACCACCGCATTCCAGCCTGGGCAACAGAGCAAGACTCTGTCTAATCAAAACAAAACAGAAACAAACCCAAAAAACTTCATAGATAGTGTGCATACTTCATGTTAATCTCATTAGAGGCACATAAATTCAGTTCTTGTTCAGCCTAACAAGATAAAGAGTATCTCTGTGTTCTTATAAAGATATTTTTAAATCAGTCCTCTGAAAATAGATTAATATTAAAATCACCTAGGGTCACTATGGAATAAAGAAATCCTAATTTAAAGAGGAAATAGTGGCCCTTGATCCAACTATTTAATATGGCCTTAGTAGAATTAGCTGTATTTAGGGCAAGTCAGACTTTATTGTGAAAAGTAATAGGTGTCTGCATTCTCTTCATTTTAATCAAAGAAACTTAAATGGTTTCTTTTCTTCCACATGTCCTATCCTTGACAAGATGGGCAATATCACTAAGGGGCCTGGTTTTCTATTATCTGATGCTAGGAACTATAAACTTGTACTTACTGTTCTTGTTTCTCTTTTATCTGTGTATCTTTGCCATTCTGTTTTCTCAATGAATAGTGTGTTCTCTCCCAATCAGGTACCTTAATGGTGTCTATTTTATTTTATTGCTGCATAACACCACATATTTATTTTTTAGTTTCTAAAGATTAGTAATCCAGGAGTGGCTTAGCTGGATAGTTCTGTCTCTGGTTCTCTCATGAGGTTGGAGTCAAGCCATCAGCCAAGGCAGAAGTCATCCAGACTGCACTGGGGCTGAAGACCGTGATGCCAAGCTCACTCACATGGCCTTTGGTAAAAGGCCTCAGTCCTGTGCCATATGGACCTCTCCATAGGACCTCATGACAAGGAAGCTGGCTTTCCTCAGCACAAATGACCCAAGCAAGAGAGACAGCAGCAAGATAGAAGCCAGTGTCTTTTATAATTAACCTCAGAAGTGACATAGCATCATGTCTATAATACCATATTGGTCAACTATTGTACAATAAGTGACTACTCAAGGGTATAAATACTAGAAGGCAGAGATTATGGGGACCCATCTTAAAGGCTGGCTTCCACAAACTTAGGTGTAAAATTCTTAACACAATTTTAGCAAATAGAATTCAACAATACATTAAATGGATAATATAACAAAGTGGGGTGTAGCCCAGGAATGCATGGTTGGCTTAACATTTGAAAATTAATAAGGAGAATTCAATATATTAACAGACAAAAAGACAAATTATAGATTTAGAAAATACATTTCTCAAAATCCAACATCCTTTCCTTATAAAATTTTAGTCTCATGACACTAGGGATAGAAGGAATAGATGTGATAAACAAAGGTCATGTTTGCAAAACCTACATTTTACTATCACACTTAATGGTGAAAGACTTGTGTATTTCCCCCCCAAAATCAGGAACAAGGCAGTATGTTCTTTTTTGCTACCTCTATTCAATGTTGTATAGAAGTTATACCCAGTAAAATAAGGCAAGAAAAACATATAGGTATCTACATTGGAAAGGAATAAATAAATCTCTATTTGAAGATGACATGATTATCTACCTTGAAAATCCTGTGGGATCTGCATGCAAGTTATCAGAGCTAATAAGTTTAACAAGGTTGTGGGATACAAGATCAACATACAAAAATCATTTGTATTTCTATATTCTAGCAACAAATAATTAGACATTAACATTTAGAAAATCAACATCATTTATAGTAATGTTAAAACATGAAATGCTTATGGGTAAATCTGACTAATATGTGAAGGACCTGTACATTGAAAAGTACAAAACGTTGTTGAGTAAAATTACAGAAGTAGATCAGAAGATTTGGTGTTAAGATGTCAGTTCTCCCCAAAATGATCTATAGATGACAAGGTAGACAAATATATCTATGAGACAGAACAGATAATCGATAGAGTAATCTAGAAATAGACAATACATATATTGTCAATTTGAGGCCGGGTGTGGCGGCTCATGCCTGTAATCTCAACATTTTGGGAAGCTGAGGTAGGAGGATCACTTGAAGCAGGGAGTTCAAGTTCAGCCTGGTCAACATAGTGAGACCCCCCATCTCAGAAAAGAAAAAGAAAGGAAAGAAAGAAAAGAAAGGAAGAAGGAAGGAAGGAAAAGAGGGAGGAAGGAAAAGAGGGAGGAAGGGAGGGAGGGAAAGGAAGGAAAGGAAGAAATAAGTATATTGTCAATTCATTTTCAATTAAGGTGCAGAGATATTTCAATGGAGAAAAATAGTATTTTCAACAAACGGTGCTGAAACAATTAGATATCCATCTTCAAGAAAGTAAACTTATACATACCTTGCACCAAATATAAAAATTAATTTGAAATAAAGCATAGACCTAAATGTAAAACCTAAAACTATATAAAACTTCTAGAAGAGGCTGGGCGTGGTGGCTCACGCCTGTAATCCCAGCACTTTGGGAGGCCAAGGGGGGTGGATCACGAGGTCAGGAGATCAAGACCATGCTGGCTAACATGGTTAAACCCTGTCTCTACTAAAAAAATACAAAAATTAGCCTGACGTGGTGGCACGTGCCTGTAGTCCCAGCTACTCGGGAGGCTGAGGCAGGAGAATTGCTTGGACCTGGGAGGCAGAGGTTGCAGTGAGCTGAGATCGTGCCACTGCACTCCAGCCTGGGCTACAGACTGAGACTCTGTCTCAAATAAATAAATTTAAAAAAAAATAGAAGATTTGTATAGGTACTTCAATAAAGAAGGTAAGCTGATAGCAAATGAGCACACAAAAAGATGCTAAACGTCATTAGGGAAATGGAAATGCAAACCATGATGATGAGGTACCCTGACACATCTATTAAAATGTGTAGAATTAAAAGGACTGATCATACAAGGCGTTGACCAGGATACAGAACTCTCACAGATTGTTGGTGCCAAGATAAAATGGCATAGCCATGTTGAAAAGAAGTTTGGCAGTTCCTTAAAAGTTAAATATAAATTTGGCAGCCAGGTGCGGTGGTTCACACCTGTAATCCCAGCACTTTGGGAGGCCGAGGCTGGTGGATTACCTGAGGTCAGGAGTTCGAGACCAGTCTGGCCAACATGGCGAAACCCCATCTCTACTAAAAATACAAAAAAATTAGCCAGGCATGGTGGTGCATGCCTGTAATTCCAGCTACTCGAGAGGCTGAGGCAGGAGAATCACTTGAACCTGGGAAGTGGAGGTTGCAGTGAGCAGAGATTGCGGCACTGCACTCCAGCCTGGGTAAGAGTGAGACTCCGTCTTGAAAAAAAAGATTTGCATCTTGCCTAGCAATAATATTGGGAGAAAAGCCAGGCACAAAAGAGTATCCATTTCATTATTCCATATATATGATGATCAAGAATTGGCAAAACTAATCTATGATGGAAAAGGTCAGAAGAGTCAATTTCTATGGAAGGGGTATCTATTGAGGGAGAACCACAAGGGAGCCTCCTGAGTGCTGGATATATCTGTATTTTTATCAGCTGTGGCAACAGATAGATTTCTAAAAATTAGGCTGAACACTTAAAATTTGTTTTTAATGTTATGCCTCAATTAAAAAGAAAAAAGTATGTGCATTTTGAAGTTTGAAAATATTTTAAAATAATTAATTGATTAAAGAGAGAGTTTAAATAACTTATTCAAGACTTCATAACTAGCGGATGGTGAGTGAGGATTAAAATCCAGGTCTGTCTGGCTCTGAGATCCCTGCTTTGAATTATTAGGCTGGTGCAAAAGTAATTGTGGTTTTTGCCATTGAAAGTAATGGCAAAATACTACCATTGTTGCAATTAATACTATGCTATGCTGCTACCCACCACACCTTCTAATCCCAACAACATTCTGAAAAATGCTATACATACCAACCATGGCTTTTGAAAGAGTAAAGGAATAAAATAGTTGGGTTTATAATTTTTAAGCTATCAGAATTGAGGAGCAATGGAAAATAACTATGAATGAAGAGAGAGCAAATATTTTTAGTGAATTTCACAATTAGCAGTTTGGGAAAAGGGCCCATTGGTATGAGACGGCTCAGCCTGTGGTATCCGAGGAGGAAGGGTCAAAAGCACAAAGAGAGAGAGTGCCAGATGGTGATCAGGGCCAGATGGCTGTCGCCAGGGTCATGCTCAAGCTAGTGTGAATTAAGAAGAATCACAATAAGCTTATGCAACACCAGCCCAAAGCCAATTATTGTTCTTGGACTTAGGGTATATTTCCTATTTATTTATAGGAAAGTGTATGTTTCTATGTGTGTGTTTGTATATGGGGGGGTTGTGTTTGCAGGGGATGGCAAAGAGCAGTTCTGGGAATAATGAATCAACATTTGAAAGTAGAGTTGGGCTATACTTAGGTGAGTGTAATTGTTTCAGTGGAAAAGTTTTTCTCACATTCTTTCCCTTCCCTTTATTATATTCTCGTAACATACTGAAGGGCAGTGCATTTGGCAGGCTGAATTTGGCACTGCTCAAGACAGCCTCAGTAGAGCAAAGGGCCTGAGGACACTAAATTCTATCCAGTCCCATTTACTGAGCTGTTGGGCAATGAAATGGTGCTCTTGATAACTTGCTTCCAGGGGGTGAGAAGCAGAAAACCACAACCTACGGTTCCTGTCTTGGGTTGCAGGTGGAAGTTGAGAGCTCTACCCCTGCAGAACAAAGTTGTAAGACTAACTGCTTTGCTTATTGGCGTATTCTTAATCAGAGACAAGAATATCCAAATAGTGATCAAATTAAAGGCCCATAGTACTCTTTGGTTAACGTTTATTAGTAACAAGCTATTTTTGTCTCACTCTTCTATCCTCGTAACCAAATTTGGTTGGCCTTCCAAAAATGATACTCCAGGGTCTTGTTTCTGGAGCTGTCTGGAATCCTCTGGAATGTGGCAGCAGCCCTCAGCCCCACTGCCTGTCCTACCCTAATCTGCCCTGCTGTCAGGGGGGCTTGCATAAGCATAACTTGAGGGTAATGATGAGCTAATATCTGAAGCCATGGAGCAGAATGTATTTGCTTAAGCCGGGTTTTATAGCTTGATTTTTCACTTATTTTCTGACTGTATTATAGGCTAGTTTCTGTGAGTCGGCTGCCTTCCTGGGGGCCTTGTCCCAGCTGGGCATGGTTAACTGTGTTTTGTAGCTTTTCCCGCAAGGCTATTTCTGTGCAGTAGAGGGCAGTATTTTCAAATGCTCAGGTATTAGCGCCTCAGCCTTAGGAGAATGTTTAGCCCAGGTCCAAGTTACACAGGGTTGAGTAAAAGCCCACCTGCTTGACCGTCTGAGAAATGCTAACATCATCCATACCTCGATCCTCTGTGTCCTACCAGCAGATGAAGGGCACCCAGGTTCATTAATAGAAACTTGGAAATGCAGAGAAATAGCATATTTAAAATGACCTCTTTTCGAATGCAGCTGCTATTGTTTCTGTGTATTTTTCTCTTAGGTATTTCTTTTCTATGTACCTTAAAGAGTGCATAAATAGCCGGGCGCGGTGGCTCACGCCTGTAATCCCAGCACTTTGGGAGGCAGAGGCGGGCACATCACCTAAGGTCGGCAGTTCAAGACCAGCCTGACCAACATGGAGAAACCCCGTCTCTACTAAAAATACAAAATTAGCCGGGGTGGTGGCGCATGCCTGTAATCCCAGCTACTCGGGAGGCTGAGGCAGGAGAATCGCTTGAACCCGGGAGGCGGAGGTTGCGGTGAGCTGAGATCGCGCCATTGCACTCCAGCCTGGGCAACAAAAGCGAAACTCCGTCTCAAAAAAAAAAAAAAGTGTTTAAATAGTTAACACTATAGCAAAAACATTTCCTCATATTGTGTAATTAATATTTATAAGTCTACTTTTTATTTGCTGAATCATGTTTATTCAGGTGGATTGTTAACCTTTTACTTAGTGTCGAACATTAATTTTTTTTCTTCCAGGTTTTTGATAATATAAATAATGCTGTGACAAATATTTTTTTATAAGAGGCTTTCCATATTTATGAGTATTTCCTGAGTATGGATTCCCAGACATAGAATTATTTGGTCAAAGAATATAAATATTCTTAAAGCTCTGATTATTATTATTTTTTTGCATTGCTAGGGAATTTTACTAATTTATACTTTTGCCAATTGTCTTAGTTTTTTTTATTGCTGCCATAACAAATTACCACAAACTTAGTGGTTTAAACTACACAAACTTAATTATCTTATATTTCTGCAGGTCAGAAGTCTGGTACAGGTCCCATCAGGCTAAAATCAGGTTGTTGTCAGGGCTGAGTTTCTTCCCATAGGCTCTAGGGAAGGAAGAATCCATTTTTTTTTTGTTTTTGCTCATTCAGATGGCAGCATGGAGTTCCATGGGGTTGTGGGACTGAGGCTCCTGTTTCCTTGTTGGCTGTTAGTTGGGCCTGTCCGTAGCTCCCCCACGCCGCTCTCTGGTCCTTGCAGATGGCGCCTACATCTCAGAACCAGTAATAGGGTATTGAATCCTTCTCATGCTGCCATTTTCAGACTCATTCTGTTGCTTTTGGTTGTTGTATCTCTCTGACCCAGCGGGAAAGGTTCTACGTTTTTAAGGGCTCATGGGATTAGACAGGACCACTCAGATAACCAACGATAATCTTCCTATTTTAGGGGCCTTACGCTTAATCCCATCAGCAGAGTCCCTATTGCCATGCAAGGTAACATATTCTCAGGTTCTGGGGATTAGGACATGGATAATTCTGGGGGCCATTATTCTTCCTACCCCACCAACAATACACAATTTTTTATTTCACCAAATCTTAACCTCACCAGATACTATAAACACTTGTGTAATAATTTGATAGACAAAAAGATTTAAATAAGAATTTAAACGTGTATTTTTGTTTAGTTGTGAAGATGAACATTTTTTGTGCTTTACACAGTTAATTTTGTTTATGTCTTTCTTGTTGACAGAAGAAACATATCTTTTCTGTCATTTCCCTGCCAGTTCTACTTATTGCTTGGACTTTAATACATTTTTTCTTCTTGAAATCACATTTGCCTCTTTTTTGTTTATTCTTCATTTGCTTCAATCATCCTCAAACAATGTCCCACAAAGGGAGAATGAAAACCAAATTTCCTGAGTTCTTGGAAACTTTATTCTCATATTTGATAGATATTTTGACAGGGTAGATACTTTTAAGTTTAGGAGAATTTTTCTTTAGGAGTTTAATGGTCTTGCTTCATTGGCTTCAAGCATCCATTATTGTTCATGAAAAGCCTGATGCTAGTCTGATTCCTATTTGTAGGTAAACTATTTTTTTCCTTCTCTGGAAAGCTTAAGAATCTTTTCTGTATCTTGGGAGACATGAAATTTCACAATGATATTCCTAACAGAGAGTGTGTACTCTGATAGCCCCCCTTCTTTTTCTGATAGATTCTTCTGATATTAACTAATTAATGTAAATGTTTTTATTATGGAAAATTTAAAGCACATGCAAAAGAAGATAAAATAGTGTAATAAACCTACATACATTATGTATCACTCACCCAACCTCTATAATGATCAATTTATTGCCAGTCTTGTTTCACCTCAACCATTTGCTGTCCTTACTAACCCAGTACCTTTTTTTTTTTTTGAGATGGAGTCTCGCTCTGTCACCCAGGCTAGAGTGCAATGGTATGATCTTGGCTCACTGCAACCTCCGCCTCCCAGGTTCAAGCGATTCTCCTGCCTCAGCCTCCTGAGTAGCTGGGATTAGCAATTAATTATTTCAGTTTTAAGAACTCTGGTAATATCTTAATTTCTTCTTCATTATGAAGGATAGTTTTGCTGACATGGAATTCTCAATTGACATTCTTTTTCTTTCAGCACCTTGAATATGTTATACCACTGCCTTCTGACCTCCATGGTATCTGTTGAGGAGTCAGTATTTAGTGTTATTGAGGATATCCTTTATCATTTTATCATGCATGGTTTTTTTTTTTTTTTTTTTTTAGGAGTTTCGCTCTTGTTGCCCAAACTGGAGTGGAATGGGGCAATCTTGGCTCTCTACAACCTCCACCTCCCTGGTTCAAGCAATTCTCCTGCCTCAGCCTTCTGAGCAGCTGGGATCATTTTTCTCATGATGCTTTCAAAATTATCTTTTAGTTTTGGGCATTTAATAATTTGACTATAATGGCTCTAGGTTTAGATCTTTTAAATTTATTCTACTTGGAGTTCATTGAGCTTCTTGGATGTGAAGAATAATATTTTTAATTAAATATCAAATTTTCTTGGGCATTATTTTCTTATGTATTCTTCCTGCCCTATTTTCTCTCTTCTTCCAGGACTCCCGTTATACATATGTTGGTATGCTTGATGGTATCCCACAGACCACCATTTATAATAGCTTATTTAAGGTCTTTGACTAGTAAGTTCGATATCTGGGTTTTCTCAAGGACAGTTTTTTTTACCAGTTTGTTTCTCTTGTGGGAGCCATACTTTCCTTCTTGTAAGCATGTTTCTTTTCTTTTCTTTTTTTTAAACTGGACAATTTGAATGATACATTGTGGCAATCCTGAAAATCAGGTTTTCCCTCTCCTCAGAGCTTGTTGTTGTTGCTGTTTGTATATTTAGTGACTTTTCTTGATTAATTTTGCAGTCTGAACTCTTTGCATGTGCAGCCACTGAAATTTCTGCTATGGTAACTTAGTGGTCAGCTAATGACTGGACAGATTTTCTTAAATATTTTGAACCAAAAATTCTCCACTCTTTGCTGAGGGGTTCTCTGTGTGTTTTGGGGTGCACCTTCAATGCATTGGCCAGAAATTTACAACTGTTTTTTAGTCTTCACTTTCTGCTTGCACAGAGCCTAAAGGTCAGACAGAGGTGAGAGCATAGGTCCTTTTCAGGTCTTTTCTGGACAGACTCATGGACTTGTACATGTTTATGGCCTTCTAGATTACCAAGAATATGTAGGACCTTTTCAAAGTCCTCTATGGCTGTATAAATATCCAGCTTTTTCTTTTAAGTTTTTTGGCCAACTTCTTGCTTGCCCCAACTGGTATTGCTGCCCTAGGCCACTGCAGTTTTAAACCATTGCCACTGATTGTTTTTGACAAACATCTTGGGGATAAGACTTTTTACTAAGTGAGATCTGAATCAGGTTAAATAGAGACAAGCCCTGAGGGGAGACAGGTAAAATAGTAATAATTTTCTGGGGATAGTATTTTAGGGGAGCTCCGAACCTTCTTCCACCTCTCATGGCTGTTAAGTGACTGTTTTTTTTTTTTTTTTCCCCAAGCTATCATGTTTTTGAGGCTGCTGTAGAGCTGGGCAGAAGGGGATGAGAATAGGCCAAGTTAAAACTTCATAAAGCTCATTGTTTTTACCTAGTTTCAGCTGTTTTTCTTTAATAAATTCTCCTCAGATTGTTGCAAGCCTTTAGTTAACATTCAGAGTTCTAAATAAGTTTATTTTGATAATTTCTTCAGTGTTTTTTTTTGTTTTGTTTTGTGGAGGAATAGATTTTCAGAGGTGCTTACTCCAGCATCCTGGAGGCGCTTCTCCTTTTGGTGACATTTAAATGCAATCTCACGTGGAAGGAGGTAAAAATGCATGTAAATATGATATCTTGAAATGACTAATTTTTAAAAACTGTATTTTCATATTTCTTTTATTCCTGTGAGATACTAGCTACAACACATCTTACACAGGCAAATTATTTTATAGTTATGGTTCAAGGTTTGCAAACATGGGGTGTTAGCTTAAAAAAGAATGCATCTCATGATGTATTTTGAAAAAAAACAAAAGTTAGTGGATGGTCATACACCCATATGCCCTTTTATCAAAGGATGCCATTTAGAAGACACAAATATTTTTCTCTCTTGACAATTTTTTTTTGATCACACACAGGAATTATCATTATAGGGTTTTATTTTTATTGGTGGACAAAATCAAGCATCAAATTTTATGGTTCAGATTAAATAATTATAACCAATGGTTATCTGAGAACTGTGATTGTTTTAACCTTTGTTTATCCTACTTGATTTAGGTGAATGAACCAAAAAGGATTTAATAAGTGATGAAGTTGGACCCAGCACTTTACTGTACCCTTGTAGGAATACAAGAGATGAGGCCCAGAGGCCCCAGGCTTTGCTGTCTTTTAAAAATCTCCTAACATATTCTGTCTTTTCTTATTCCCCATGATCTTCAGAATATTCTCTACAGAAAAAAGCAGTTTAACTTATGAAGAAAAACTCTACCTAGTATTTACAAATCAGCCCTTGACTGAAAGCATAATAAAAATATCAATTTTCAGTTGGCAGACCAAATAAAAGTTCTATTTTCGACATTTTTCCTTATGTTTTTCAAATGTGCAACTAAAATTGTGATGATAGTTTCACATTTCCATAATCCATTTCTTTCTTTTTTTATATTGGATCTGTTTAGGTCCCCAAACCCAGAATACCAATTTTATTTTCATCTGATTCCTCTTTTTTTCAAGAAAACTGCAAATTAAGTCCTTTTATTTTATTCCAAAAACCAGCTTCCTTTCTTTCCTCCATCCCTGGTTTCTCAAATAATTGCTCCTTTGTGAAGAACCGAACAATAGCAAACCACTGGTAATCTGTTACTGGTTTAAGTCCTATATTTAACCAGCAAATTGTTTAATCAGAAACATAATCTGACCTATTGGGTAACCAAGTTTTGTTTAATATATCTGAGAATAATACATTCTCGTTTAGCTTTCCATACACAATGGAGGACTTTTAGTATAAAATCGGATGCACCAAAATTATATCATTTGATAACATATGAAAGTGGAAAATTAGAAGTTTAGCCAAAATTTGACTTTTATTTTTATCATTCCACAGAAGAAATGGTTCCCTTTTCTACTTCTCCCAATTTTTTTTTGAAGCTCAGAATTCTTCATTATTGCCAAATGTACATTTTGGATATGCTCATGATTATATAATATTGTGTTTCAGAATTGAATACTTTGTGGGTTCTTTCTAGAGACACTGTCTTTTAAACTAATTCCAAAGTAGAAATAAAAATGCTGAAAATTTGGGATTTTGAGATAGGAGCCCAGTTCAATGCAGTTGCTCCTGGGCAGTCTTCATCCCTTACCTTGCTTGGATGGGTCTCCCTTTTATTCTATTAACCCTTTGATAAATCACTTCAGATTTTGAGCAACTTGTTGGGTTCTCTTTACAACATTTTCTATGAAATGGTTGCTCTGCACTGGATTGAGAAATTAGGTACCTGGGTTTTCATCCAACCTAGTTATTAACTAGAGTAACTTGAGGCCAGTCATTTATTTTTGAGCCTGTTTCTTTCTCTATAGAATGGAGCAGAGAGTGTGTATGTGTTGGAAGGGGGAAGGCGTTGGGCTCAATGAGCTTCAAGACTTCTTTAGGCTCTTATTTTCTATTTTTCTGTGGCTCAAAGCAGGAATATTTCTGGTTATTCAATAGAAGCCTTAATTTATCTAGTGCTTTTGACTTTTCCTGATAGTCATCATCTTTCTATATATTTCCACATGTATATTTATGTTTAATATATATGTATACACACATATATGTGTATGTATACATATTCTGTCTTCTATATTCTAGCTAGTTAACATTTATTGAGTGGTTAGTATGAGACAGATACTATGGTAACAGCTTTATATTTATAAACTTATGTAATCCTCACAATAATCACCCAGGATATGTATCAGGGAAAAGAGGCACAGAGAGGTTAAATAACTTGCTCAAGAACACCCTGATAGCAAGTAGCTGAACTACGATTAAAACTCAAGTAGCCAGTACCAGAATCATGTTCTTAATCATTGCACTATACCTTTTAATTCTGTGTAAGAATCCTATGTTCCATCTTAATGTAACTCCAAGCTGCTTTTTATTCTTTGCCTTTCACTGTAAAATTGTATAAACTATTATTTCTCACTCACTGTTTCTCCATTCCTTCACACGCTAATTTCTCAACACCTTACAAACTGGCTGCTCTTTCTCATTATCAAGGATTGTAGCACCTAATTCAGCATCTCTCTCTTCCACATCCTTTTGTTATAGTCTCTGACTACAAGTAGATACTTGATTCTCCTTTTTGCTCTACTTATCAACACTAAATGCCTTCGTCTCTTCTTTACTTCAGTTGCACACAGGTACCAGTGTTTGGGACCTTGTCACCATTTGTTTTGTTTCTACAACATGGTCTGCATTTTCTGGCCTTGACATCTTTGCTGACTTGGTTCTCTTTACCTGGAATTCCAAGTTGTATTTGTTCTTCAAGACCTGGCAAAATGTGATTTTCTCTATGAATGGATGGATCTCACTTTGTGATCCATCCAACAAGAAGTCCTCTCTTCTTCCTCTAAAATCCCATAACACTTGATCTAAATCTCACTGATGGCATCAAATTTTTTGTTTTTTTATTTTTTACCATGTATTATAGTTATTCTAGCATGGGTTGAAACTACTACTATGGGCTGTAGATTCTGGGGATACAAAGTGAAGACATAATTCCAACTTTCAAGAAGTTTTGAGGCTGGTGGAAGAGATATTTATTTAAATATTCAACAGGGAGAGGAGGAAGAAGGGGTGAAAGGGCCATGCCAGCTAGGGGTCCTGCAACTGACAGTGTACTGCAAATGTGACTCTTCAGGGGCTTTGCTGGAGAGACTGATGGGTTCTGGGGAGTTATCATCCTCTGCAACTGCACAGAGGATCTTCATTTTCTTTCTCTGGGAAATTTCTGGCAGAGGCACTTGAGGCCTGCTGTAATCATTTAGGAGTGTAACTGTTAGTAGTTTCTGGGTGAGAGCAGATAATGACTGAGAGGGTATCAAGATACTCTGATGAAAGTAGATCTGGGTAGGGTTGAACGAAATTGTAGATGGGAGTCTGGAGTAAGCAGAAGACCATTAAAGTTAGGTTAGTTAGTTAGGTTAGCTAAGCATACATTTAAGAAAAATAATTCTAATTATAATGGTAATAAGGCTAATATTAATGGAAGATTTACTATCTTCAGCACTATCCTAAACTCTCCAAGTATATTAACTCATTTATACCTTTCAACATTTCCACAGGTTAAATACTATTAATATCCCTATTTTACAGATGAGAAAACTGAAATACAGAAAATTTAGGTCATGGATGAAAGGGCTTCCTTTTTAGTTACGTTGTATGGGATTCTAGAAAGAAAACTTATTTTGTTGGTTGTGAGAATGTTGGAGAAATCTTGCCCGGATTCTCATGGTCAATAAGTAGCAGAACATGGATTAAAGTCCTGTAATTCTGACTTTTTTTTTTTTTTTTTTGAGACAGTCTTGCTTTGTCGCCCAGGCTGGAGTGCAGTGGCATGATTTTGGCTCACTGCAACCTCCACCTCCTGGGTTCAAGTGATTCTCCTGCCTCAGCCTCCCTAGTAGCTGGGATTACAGGTGCCCGCCACCACATCCAGCTAATTTTTGTATTTTTAGTAGAGACGGGGTTTCACCATGTTGGCCAGGCTGGTCTCGAACTCCTAACCTCAGGTGATCCACCCACCTTGGCCTCCCAAATGCTGGGATTACAGGCGTGAATCACTTCTCCAAGCCTGTAATTCTGACTTCTTATCCTACTGTCATACTGTTCACTTCCCTAATTCGTGAGTTCTTGCTGATGGTGAAGTAAGGAGATTTCCCAGTGTAACACAGCCACCAGCTTTTATTCCTCCCTGGTCAGGATGCATTGGCAGGTAGAACAGCTGGATGGAGTTTTGGGAGGCAGAGAAGGGAAACACAAGCAGGATCCAGAGACACAGGATACCCTGAGCCCTCTCAGGAAAGTATTAGGACCAGACTGGCCCTTAGTTTGGGTTCTTCCATCCCTGGGAGTCTCAGTTACTGGCATAAGGTTGGCCCTCCCTGATCACTGCTGGAATTTTAGGCCACACAAGCACCATGTTTCTCCTCCAGCCATCATGTCTCAACCTCCAGTGGCAGAGGTAGATCAGGGTGAATGATGTCTGGAACTCTCCATTCCTCAATGTAAAAATCATATTCTCTCTACCCATGGAGGAATAACTTTTTTGGAGGACAAGGATCAAAGCTCATTGCTACCCTACCCTTAGTCTGGGCTGGGATTTTTTTGAAGGATGGATGCCGTGTTGCCTGTCAAGACCCAAAGTCCCCATCCCCTCTACATCCTGATGTCCCACTGTTTCCATCCTGCCACCTACATGCCTCCACTTCATCCTTTAGCAATTTATCTTTCTCTACTATGATATTTAGACATCTCCTGCTGCATTAGCTACAGTTCCTTCAGCTTATTGGAGTAAGAACTGCTGAAAGAGCTGGGCACCCATGGTCCACTGCATTTCCCCACTTGGTTCTTTTTATTCTTCTTCCCACAATGGCCCTGAGAACTCAACGAGCTTTTGTGTTCATGTTTCCCCAGTCGACTCCTAAAGGTGACTTCCAGGGCAGGCAAGGGATATTCTCTCTAGTCTCCTTCTGTCTTCTTTGTTTAGGACGCTGACATTTCCAGCTTTCTCAGGTAGGTTTTATCTCAGGTATTCATTCATTCATTCCACATATAACAAATATTTTATAAATCCCTACTATATGCTAAGAACAGTTGTAGACACTTGGAGATATGCTAGTAAACAATATAATAGTGCTTACCTTCTAGGGGGTATAAATAAATAAACTGTATAGTTTTTTTTTCTTTGAGACAGGATCTTGCTCTGTTGCCTAGGCTGGAGTGCAGTGGTGTGATCATAGCTCATTGCAGCCTCAAACTTCTGGGCTAAAGCGACCCTCCTCCCTTCACCTCCTGAATAGCTAGGACTATAAGCATGTTCCACCATGTGGCCTTTTTTTTTTTTTTTTTTTTTTTTGATAGAGACAAAGTCTGTGTTGCCCAGGCTGGTCTCAAACTCCTGGCCTCAAGGTATCCTCCCACCTCAGCCTTCCAAAGTGTTGGGATTATTGGCGTGAGCCACCATGCCTGGCCTGCAGTGTGTTAATGAGCTCTAACATGAAACAAAAGATGAGAAAGGGGGATAGAAAATGGTAATGGAGATAAAATACTAGAAAGGGACACCAGATTTCACTGGTAAGGTCCTTTAGGAAGGAAGGGAACAATGTAGGTGGCTACATGGGGAAGAGTAGCCCATGTAGAGGGGGCAGCAAGTGCCAAGGCCCTGGGGTTGGTTGTCCGATCTGAGGAGGTGTATTGGCATAATCTGATTAGTAGGAGCAGGTTGGAGCTGCCTGAATAGGGCTATAGTTTAGAAATACCCTGTAGAGAGGAAGTGGTGCCTGGTATACTGTACCAGGTACGGCAACTGAAAGAAGATTTAGTTGGCATTGCAAAGCCTGGAATCTAAGGAGAGAGGACACATATAGGTGGCAATCTGTGCCAGAGGTCAGTAATGGGTGGAGAGAATGTATTTAATGAGTGGATAGCAAGAGTGGTGGGAATTTGCCTATTGTCGGCTCTAAATATTCTATGCTGTGCTCTGTGATGCCAGATCTGAGGCTCTGCAAACTGCAGTCAGAGATTCCTTTACCAATAGGCTTCCTCTTAGGTTCTGTCAAGAGGAGGCAGAAGATGAAGACTGAAAGTCAGGAGGAGGAGAGAAGAGAGTAATTTTCTATTTCTTGATATCGATGTCATTGCTCCAGAAGTGGCACTTTGCCCCAGCAGTGGCATTTCATATCACTGTGGCAGTTTATTATGGCTTCCAGCTTCTTTCCGCATTCCCAGAACCAGCCCCAACTTCCTTCCTCAATGGTACCAGCACCGTTCAACGTTATGAACAATCTCAAAGGTCAGAGCCCTAGCTTCACGGTGCCCACTTCTTCTAGTGCCTAAGTTCTGATAGCCCCAACCCTCCCCTTTTCATCCCCCAGCCTTGGGATGGTAATTGCTTTCTGCTTTATGCAGTTATTAAATTTCCGCTCAGTCAGTTCTCCAACACCTGTGTGATCAATCAATTCCTTATTAAATCCATGCTCTTGAAATACCTAATATGGTGTCTACTTTCCTGACCGGATCTTGACTCTTTGTCTACTTGTTGACCAAGTACTTACTTGCCTGGATTTCTGAGTAATACCTCCCTGTGGATTCCATGCTCTGGGCTCTACTCCTACATCAAAGAGTTACTGGGAATGCCAACATGCGTCTCTGAGTGGTTTCCTTGTCTATCGTAATTGGAATAACAATACCCATCTTCTATTCTGGTAGCAGTGTTAGTTAATTTACTAGAAAAGGCACCTGTACAGAGACCTGAAAAGGGCATGACTTCAAATCACAGAAGCCTGTTTGATGCAGTTTAAGCAGCAAATGGGAACACAGTATATGGACACTAGTGTCATATGGAATCCAAGAGCAGGAAGAGCATCTCGACCTTGGGAAGAGCTTGCAACTGAGAACTCGAAAACTGCCAGGAGTCTAACTTGCCTTTGCTTTTTTCTGCACATTGACTTCATTCTTTTTTCCCTGCTGGCCAGGTCTATAGGGGAGGGAGCAGTACCAAGGTCACTGTAGACTGAGAAGACCTACAAACACCTACTCTCCTGGGCCTCAGTAATGCCAATGAAACTTGGAATTGGGGTCCAGATGAGATGTAGGTCTTTAATCCCAAATGGACTAGCTGCTACTGAACAGATCCCCCTATCTCAGGCTTAGATTGATTCTAAGGAGGTGGGGAGGGATGAGACTGCGTCTGCAGATGAGGATCCAGGGGTCTCGGTTGCAGGAAGTGGGAGAGATGCAGACTCAGGACCCATCTCTCCATTCACTTCTGCCAGTTCTCTCAAGTGTATTCCAGATTTCTCGTGAAAAAGAAAAAAATTCTACCTCCAATCTTCATTCTATTGAAGAAACTGGGGCTCCCCATGGGCTAAGCAAAGAATGAAAGATTTCAGGGCTTGATCTGTGTTCTCAGAGATTACTGACATCCCATAGGGTGATCTTGTCTAGATTCCATCCCCCTCAAACCACTCCCCTGACCCCTGATTGGTTTTGGGGTGCTTTGCCTATTTATTTTTTCTATTTGTTTTGTTCACCTCAAATCTCTTAAATGTTTAAAATGAAAACAGTTTATGCACCTGTGTTCTTCCCTGGGACATGGAGGACCTTAAAGAACACAGATTCCATCCATAAGATAAACATCTGAGCCTTCCCAGAAACAGACAAGGATTACAGAGAATCAGAATCTGGTCTTTATCTCGAAAGGCAATTTGAGTGCTGCTGGACATTGCAAACTGGAATTGTACGTGGAAAAATAACATTGGTGCTATAAATTCCTTTCTGCTTTGAAATATGTTGTGTGTTAGAAACAGAGAGGTAATGTTTATGGTGTAACTCAGAACACTGGGATAGAGTTATGCATTAAGAGTGGGACGATAGGACATTATGCAAACAGAGTCCCTAAAGAGAGATGTTTTAGTGGGTAAAATAATTTTTAAGAATTATTTAGATACTCCCTACCAATAAGTACTCACAGATATTAACCTCCCAGACTTCCACTGTCCTCCAGAGATCGATGGGAAAAGAGGAATGAATCACTAAAAATAAAGCTCAATAACTAAAAGAGCTTTATCCTCCAAACTTCTTGGATCAGTACAGTCAATGGGGACTATGTTGATTCTCTCATGGATGCTGGAAAAACTCCAGCCTGGAAGCGAGGCAGCTGAGAGTCTTTAAGTTTCATAAGAAGGGTTATTATTAAGTATAGGATGATTCCTGAAAACTGGGCCTGAGCATGGAAAAGTAACACTGCTTCTCCAAGTTCACTCTGCTTGGACACAGGGGTGCAAGAGGAGCTGGGAGATGGTTCAGCTAGCTGAGGGTTGTTTCCACAGAGTACAGACAAGGATAGGGTTCAAATGGCAGTGGGGAGATTCAGGATACATAAAGCAGAACTTTTGACACTGAGTGTTGATAAACGCTGAGGACTGTCGAGAGATCCTGTTTTCTGGAGATGCTTAAAAGAAGGTTGCTATCTTATCTGACAGGGATGGTTTAGGGTGCTAGACTGTAGCCTGGAGAAGGGTTTATATCCTTGATCATTATATAAAATCAGTCATTTAAAAAACTTTTTGTAGCCTCACTCTCTTCAAGGAAGCTAAAGCTGAGTTACAATTCTGAGATTTCTGTGTCTATTTCTTCACCTCTCATCTTAGAATTTCTGCCGAGGCAAGGAATTGCTATTCTTTCTCTACAGTGAAAAAGAAAATGAAAGAACAGCAAAGTAGGCAGGGAGACCAGATAACCTCGTGCTCCAGAATTGAGTGTAAATTAAGAGTCTAGAGGCTCTGAGGTTTGTTATTGATGCCAAATGGGCAGGAGGAGCACTGAGAATCACAAGAACTGGATTCAAACTCAGATTCTGTTACTTAAGAGCAAAAAACCTCAACTAAGTTACCAAGTCCCTGAGCTTCATTGTCCTTTCTGTGAAGTGAGGATATTAATATCTGCACTGAGTATATATTGGGGCTGTCTGAGGATCAGATGAAGTCATGTCTGTGAAAGCACTCCTTGAACTGTGAAATATTGTATGTGGCATTGTTAGAAACAGACAAATAAGAATCTTATTTTGGCCATTAACCTTAACTTTCTCTTAACTTTTCCGTTCATCCGTGGGAGAGTCACCAGATGGACTGATTTGAATTTTCCTTTTTTGATTTCTCATCTCTCTCTCTGGTGGACGTGCTAAGGGGTAGCAACATAGTCATTGATGGGCTTCAGGAGGGCAAAGGATGGGAAAAAAAAGGACATCGATGATTTTCCATATGGATAACAAGACTTCAAACTCTGAAAAACTAAGAATGAACTATTTCCTAACTGCTCTGAAATTTTTCCTGTACACTACAGAAACACGCAGCATATTATGGTCACACAGACACACATTTTGTTGTCACACATACACACACGTGTTCTAGCTCTGGCAGGTATGATCTTGGGCAAATTAACTTCTCTGTGCATTGGTTTTCTCATATGGCCATTGGGAAAATAATAGTACCCATCCCATAAAATTCCTGTGAGTGTTAAATGAAATAATAAATGTGGAATTCTTATAACAGTGTCTGGTATACAGTGTCAGAAGTTTTATATGTCAAAAGTTCTGCTTTATATATCCTGAATCTCCCCTCCTGCTAATTGTACTCAATAAATTATTCTTTCTGGATCTTATTTGATCTTCACAACCCTGTGAATTTTCAGTTCATATTGTCCCCCATTTTACAATTAGAAACGTGAATGACTTGTTCAAGGTGACTCTGCCCCCTAGGGGTTTGTAATTGGATCATTTTCCATGAAAGTGTCCAACAGGAGAACAGCACCTAGTAGTGTGCAGGGCTAGGACCCAGAAGATAAAGTGAACACTCTCTTAGAGTTAAAATTATCTTTGAAAGACCTTTAAATCACTTACAGTATACATACTTCTGTGGATATGACTTCATAGGATAATTCTTAAGGACACTAAAATTCAAGAATCGTGGGGTAAATTCAGGAAGACACTAAAAGGAAGTCTATATGCAGCTGTCTGAACATTCAGACTATTTTGCTTTTTAGAAAACTAAAGTGTTTCTATTGTCTACAAGAGTTCCTCCACACTGATTTTTAAAGACTGTTAAGCCTTTATGCCTTAATATATGTCAATGGATTTGTCTATTATGGATAGAACAACCAGGAACAGGGAGTCTTAAGAATTAGGTTCTAAAATTGGAGGCCGGGCGCGGTGGCTCATGCCTGTAATCCTAGCACTGTGGGAGGCCGAGGCGGGTGGATCACTTGAGGTCAGCGGTTTGAGAGCAGCCTGGCCAGCATGGTGAAACCCCGTCTCTACTAAAAATACAAAAATTTGCTGGGCGTGGTGGTGTGCACCTGTAATCCCAGCTACTCAGGAGGCTGAGGCAGGAGAATCACTTGAACCTGGGAGGCAGAGGTTGCTGTGAGCCAAGAACGTGCCATTGCACTCCAGCCTGGGCGACAAGAGCGAAACTGTCTCAAAAATAAATAAATAAATAAATAAAAATAAAAGAAAAAAGAAAAAGAATTAGGTTCTAAAATTGGTGCTTAAGTTAAATGTGTGCAGAATAGAACTCCAAAGTACACAATATTCTCTGCTTTTGTGTTAGTAAGGCATAATTTCTTTAAAATCCAGGGATTGTCATGCTTGTCTAATTATTGGTGTAACAGACAATTTTGGGGTGTCTTCTAATGTATGACATCCCTTTTCTGAGAATTGATTCATGTATGCGTATGAGCTCTTGGAGCCATATTCATATTATATGATCCATTGCCCTCTACAGTTTAGAGATAGAGGATGCACATAAGAAACACATTTGACCAGTAAAATTCTCCATCCCAGCATTCTAGAACTGGACTCCCATAATATCTGTCATTCTCTCATGATCGTTTGAAGCAAGGAGAGATAAATTTGAGAACTAAGGCACTGTTACAGGCGCCTGCTATAACCAGCTATAATATTATGCGAAAATAAGCAGAAAAGGCTGGTTTACTGAAAGAGAATGGGCTAAAGCAAAATGAGCAGCGGTAAGCAGAGGAGAGAGACAAGAAATGAATGAGAGAGAGAAGAAATAAGAGAATGAGAGGAGAAGAAAAGAGGAGAGGAAAGAAGAGAAGAGAGGAGGAAAGGAGAAGACAGGACAGGACAGGAGAGAAGAAAAACGTGTTGACTAAGTTACTGGTGGTGGCTAATTTGTGGCTTAAATTCCTTGTGAAGTTAAATGTACCACATGGGTTTGGTTTGTGTGAATATCCATGTATCCTTTTAAGGTATGTGTGTGTTTCTCAAACTAAGTTAAGTTAATTCATTTTACTTTCATCCTTCATTTTATGTCCTGAGGCATCACAAAAGCATCCAGCTCATAGCTATTTAGAGACAGAAATATTATAGTTATTTCAATGCTCAACTTTTGTATTTACTTGAACCTTGGTTTGTAGACTAGAAAAGGTCTTGAAAAGTCATCTTGCACATCTTACTTCTAATTAACACTGCATCTTGACCATTCTGGATAGATCTGTCCTATTTTTAGTAAAATCCCAGTAATGGAATTCTATATTGTTTTTCAGTCATTTGTTTTCAGTGTAAAACAGTCCTCATAACAAAAATACATTACTTCCTATGGAACAGAAATAATTCTGAATGCAGTGACTCACATTTCCCAAGCCAGACCAACCAGGGGGTAAAATCTGTTCACAGAAGAGTAATAAAATGGTATTTCTCCACATCTGTTCCCGCAATATTAGGAATTCCAGTCTTACTCAAAACTCTACCAAATAGCTCTGATAGTTCCCAGGACATTTCTTCTGTGTGTTCCATGGGTTAGTCCCGTCAGCTTTGAAGTTAGCATTTGCCATTTTCTTACTTTCCAGCTCTGGCTTCCTACAGCAGTGGCTGGTGTCAAGGCTGAACACTGGTTGTCACTCAATCAGAGTTGTCTCCGAAAACTGAGGCTTCAGTCTAATGAATCCTCCTCATGCTTTAAATATCCCTGAAGTATTTTAGTAAAATATCACTTTCAGCTTTTCCTTGCTCTTTTCTTTGTAGAACCTTCTTCCTAGAGTTCAAGATTAGACCCCAGCTTTGGCTGAGAATAGCCTGAGTGATGGAGATGGTGTTTTGAGTGATTGATAGACATGCTATTTTCCTTTGAGCTACTCCTTACTGTTGACGTAGCTCAGTTGTTCTTGGGACTTTTATCCCTTGGTCCTTTCTGTGTTCAGTGAGTTCTTCCCCAGAAGTGTCCTGGTCTATATACAAATAGACTCTTGACTGCCTAGTCCGCCTCAGACAAACCCAGGTGTGTCTGGGTTTTGCAGTCTACATCACTGGCTCAGTCCTGGCTCAATTAAGACTACAACTTGAGTTCTAATTATACATACACAGAGAAAAAACAACCTCACCTATGGAGTAGAACCACCTTAAAATGAAAAAGGAAAACACATACCTATATGTACAGGCCCTGTCCTTTATCAGGCTCAGTCTGGTTTTATGAAGTTGTTACTGTTTTCCACATTTGACCTATAGTATCACCAAATCTGTGAAATCACAGATTGTATTTTTGGTACATTCTTTATAGTAATGCCAAAGAGGTGAACTACTACAGGCGTGGACATTTGAGGAGGATTTCTAGTTGTCTCTGGCAAGCACCCAGTAAAGTGCCTGATAAGAGCCCAACACATATTTATTGAGTTGAGCTGCATGTCTGGCCTGAGTCACCCTCAGGCCTGACTTCAGATGCTGTAAGTTATTTGAAGAGTCTTCTTAATAAGTTGATCTCTGCAGTGTCTTTTCTCTTCATAAACTAACCCTAGTTCTAGTTTTTTCTCTAAGGTCTTGCTTGCTGCCTTTAATCATTTCCATGGCTGCCCTCTGAACCATTCCCATGTTCTCCGTGTCCTTTTCTGTAACAGCTGTGAGGCACAGATATTAACGGCTGCTTTCTGACCCTCAGACTGGTGCTGAGCTTATGAGACTTTTAGGGACTTAACACTGACTCAACACTGGCTCTCAGTTTCATGGCCACCCTCATTGTTTGTGTATGTGTGTGTGTGTGTGTGTGTGTGTGTGCCTTTCCATTCCCCTTATGAAACATCTCCTGCCCCTAACTTACTATGGGAACGTTCCTCCATGATCTCTTTCCATCCTCCCTTTCCTGTTTGCTCACTTCTTTTCTTGCTCATCTTGGAGACTGTGCAATCCCAGATTAACTACAAACAGAGAAGAGCTGGTGATAGCTCCAGAGCTCAGAGAAAGGAGGTCTCTTTACAAGAAGTCTGGCTCTCAAAGGTAAGCTCGGTCTTCTTGACCTGCCTTTTGCCATCTACCTCTCTCTTTGGATCTCCTGCCCCTGGGTCCCTGCTTGCCCTGCATTCTCCATACTCACGGAGAATCAGGACCTCCAGAACAGCCCAGCGTGGGCTTGGTCAGGAATGATCCAGGCTCTGAAGGGTTAAGGCTGGAGCCTGGATGGATGGAGAGGGTTATTAGTTATCGTTTGGAGAGTGGAGTGAAGGCTCCTCCCCTGTTGCCTACCCGCCCCTTTCACATGATCTCTGACTATAGCTGTGGAAGCGGGGAGAAGATAAAGGAGGGAAAAAAAAGTTCACAAAATAATTTAGAAAGTCCTTATAAATGCTTGTGTTTTCATTTAGCAGCATGAATCCAGGACAGCAACAGACCCTCAGAGGCAGCAGCCAACTGGGAATTGAGTGGAAAAAAATAGGAATCCTGGATTCTGGCAGTTTCCAGTTGTTTTTTTGGTGGGGGGAGCCGTGGTGGGAAGGGATTAAATCAAATCTTTCGGGGGAGAGCTCAGCTCTAGGCTTTCATGGTCAAAATACTAAAGGTCAGCTCCGCGTGTGTGCCCCAACTGTCCTGGAAGCTTCAATTGGAAAACTCCAAACTTTAAGTTTTGCTTATAGCTTCAGCTCAAGTAAGAAAAATGAGGTGTGGGGTAGGCGGCGGGGGGTGGGTGGGGATCACAGGAAGGGGATCAAGTCTTAGATGGAGGGGAAGGAAGTGGAGATGGATATGGGTGGGAATAAGGCAGAAGGGAGCGGTGTCTTTAAGTCTGTCCTATGGTTATACATATTTTTTCTTCTATGAATGGGTTTTGCTGTAAATTATAGCTTTGCCCATAGTCCCTTGGGTCAAAAGAAATAGTCTCCAAACAGAAAACAGCTCTGATTGGTGACTTTCCTTCTTCCCTCCCCAACCCCCTTCCTAATTGAAACCAAATGTGCAATATATTGGATGCTGGGATCCCTGGCGCTTTCCCAGGAATCCTCAGAATGTGAGGTTTCTCTCAAAGGCATCTTGCATCAGCCTGTGGATGTATGCCTACCACCGGGCTCCTTCACCAGCAAAGTGGAAAAAGAAGCGTTTCACAACAAATTCTTCTTTTTGGGTTGGGGAAACGCAGTGGATTATAGCTCTGTTTTCTTCTTTCCAAAACTGTGCACCCCTGGATGAAAGTAAGTTATGTGGGTCTTTTTTCTTTATTATTTTTTCTTTTTTGAAAATGAAAGCTCCGCATATACTTCTTTTGGTGTTTCAGGAAAAGTTTTAAAAAGGAAACAGAAGGGCGTTTTAAGTCAGACAAGGAAGGGAACGGAATGAGGCACCACAGACTCGAGAAATCAGATCCCATGTTTTTGGGGGTCTGGATTTATGCTATGAAGGGAAGAATAAAGAGCAGTAATAACCAAAGAAGCCTGAAGCAAAATAAATGAATCCATAGCAGCTGCAAGATACAATAAACAGTGTTAGCAGAGTTGAAATTGTTGGCAGGCAAGACAGGCCGATTGCAGAGTTAGTTTCAGGATGAAGAAGGCAGAGCAGGAGAGCTAAGTTTTTAGACATTTAGTAGTGGTGTTAGAAGGTCCTGAGTTTTGGAGATAGTGTAGACCAAGCACTTTTTGTTTTTCAGGGGAGTTGCTGATTTACTTGTGAGAAGGGTAACTTTGGATGAGGGTGGCTTCCCCCTGAGATTTGGGGTGGCTAGGGGGAGGCTGGGTGCATGGAAGATTTTTCAGTTGTGACAGTGAAATACAGCTTCCCAGACTCATCTCCTCGCTGGCTCTGGGTGCCTTTCCCTTTGTTATGGAATGACTTGGGGCTGTTTTCATTTGGGACCTCTGAGTCCTGGCCTAGGTTCAAGAGTCCCATCCAAAGGGAAAGAGAACTGTTCCCAGTGGCTGAAACTCTCAGACCAGCCATTTGAGGCAAGAGTTCGTACTGTTCAAGCCAGTAGGGGGTTCAGCACCATTTTGCCGATCATTGGCTTCCTACAACACAGAGTTAAGAGTCCTGAAAAGGGCCTTAGGCCTCTCATCTAACCCCCTCCCTCCACAGATGTAAAAAATGATAGGAAGGGGACCGACCTGTTCAAGTCCCACAGCACATCTGTAGTGGAGCTGAAAATGAAATTGAGATTCTCTCTACTGCTAGTCCAGTGTTCTTTCCACTCCATACCTCTGCTTTCATTTCCTTTTTAAGGCTTATTCTGGCTGAGACAATAGAGGCAGTATGATGAGCAAGTCACCACAAGGACGTTAATTATCAGTAATAGAGAGGACGCCAATGGCGGCTCATCAGCTAATGATGTCTATGGTTATATTTGTGTGTGTGTGTAAAATAAAAAGAAGCTAAATTCTGAGTATTTTCTATGCACCAGGCTCAAAATAATACATAATTCATGCTCAGAGCTTTTCATACATAATTTGATTGACTTCTCACAGCTGTGTAAGGCATTATTTCTATCGTACATGTAAGGACATTAACGCTTAGAGAAGTGAAATGAGTTGCTCAAGGAAATGTAGCTAATACATTTGAAACTCATGTATATCTGACTCTAAAACCTATGCTTGGAATCACTATTCAATGATACTCCCCTCATCTCCCTTGCATTTGGTTACTTTTGGGGTCAAATTCCATATTTCACTGGCTGATCAGGAGGTGAAGGTGTCAGGCTATGGGAGCAGTATGGATTCTCTCTCAGAGGCCACTTCTGCACTTGGCTGAACATTTGTCTGGATATCAGATGTGGGGTTGATTTCTGGGTCTTTGGTATATACTTACCTTTGTTATGCAAAGAGCCTGGGACTTAGAGTCAGAAGATTCAGGATAAGTTCTGGCTCTACCTTTTACTACTTAACAAAGTTGCTTTGCCTTTCTGCACCTTGACTTCTGTATTTATTATATGGGAACAATTGCAGTACCTTTCAGTGTGATTGCTGCAAGAGGTATTGGACATGCATGCATGCTGAAGGCTATCAAGGGCTTACCCATATCAGCTCTTTCGATTAGGATCGGTAAACACAGAACGTCATATGAGGCAGCCCCTGTGGTGCTGGGTCTGGCAGTTGGTGCTGATGCTGGCGGGAGGGCAGATGGATTTGGATGTGTGTGAAACTCTGAAATGGGTGGCCTCAGTCTTAGTGCCCATCTCCTTTGAATGGAAGCAGGCCTTCCTCCCTCCCGGGGGAATATTCCTGAGGGCTCTGTCTTAAATTCTGTCTCTTAAATTCTCCTCCACTGGCCTGGTTTGATGTGATTCCTTGCCCAAAGCAGTGCAGGCTGAAGGACACTGTGCTTGGTGAAGCATCCCCTGTCTCTGAAAAGGAAGTGTTTAGTCAGGACCAGTCCCCTGATTGCTCCTCAGACAAGAGTGACATTTGAGGAGCTTCGTATCTAGCTGAGGGCAGATCCTTGACCCAGGACCTTCTTGTCACTGGCAGGCACATCTCCCTTCATCCTTTCCCTGGCATTCCCTATTCTGTGCCTGCAGTCAGAAGGGAGGCTGCTGCTCCTGGGGTGGGGGTGGAGAGCCAGCCTGCAGTGGGGAGGCCTCAGCCTCTGTTTCTGGGTAAGATCCATTTGCTTTAGAAACCTTAAATGTAAGGGAAGTGGGTAAGGTGTTTCCGGAATGCCTTTCACTTAGATTCCTCAACAGAGTCTCCATGTCCAAGCACAGGACCTTATCACCTGCTTATTCTCCCCTAGCCACTCTGTGAACTCGCACTTTTCTTTCCTTCTTGTATAATTGCTCCCCAGTCTTGAAGTCATATGAATTCTCTATCACACACAGTGAATTTACTTCAAACCTTTCCATGTATTTGCATTTTTAATAGACACATGAAAAAATTGGAGCGGCCACCCCCCATACATTCATGTCACACCATTTTCAATTCGCATGAGCTCTCAGATATCCTTCCCAAGCTCCTTTACAAGATCTGCTTTCAGGCACTTCACATCACCCTCACCTCAAACACACAATTCAAACACATGTCTCTCAGGCATCCAGAAAGCAAACACACGTCTAAAAGTGGACCTCCACAGACATGCTAACATTCTTGTGCCAGCTCACATAAATGGTGACCTGTCCGCAACACAGACACACTGGACTCTTTATACCTCTTGCCCTGTTTGAAGCTGTGCAACATATGAATTGATCGACTCTGTCCCAACAATGACTAGTCAGTCCAGAAATGTGTCCAGCATCCCCAGGCATCCCAGGGCTTCTCTGAATGCAGCAACCATCCATAATGAGGACTGTTCACCAGGAAATTAGAAACCCCAGGTAGACCTTAAAAGATTTTCAGACCAATCAAATCAGAATATCTGAGGTTGGAGATTCGGAATCAGTACTTTGAACTGCTCCCCAGGTGATTCTGATGTGAAACAGAATTAAGTACCTCTGCTGATAAATCTCCAACTGTGTTGTCTTTGGCAATTCAATTTTATTCCATTTGATTTAATTCTATTCATCAAAGATTTATTAACACTGTGCTAATAACATAGTTTAGTAAAGAAGCTGAGATGTCCAGATACCTGTCAAGGATATTTATTGGAACATCAATCACCTCGTGTCTAAAGTGATGATCTCTGTAAATTTTTCTCTCTTTTAATTATATTTGTATATGTTTAAATATGCTATTATTAAGCCTGCATTATTCACGTACAATTTGGCTAAAAATGGTTCTCTTATTTTCTAATTGTTTTGCATAGAAATATTTGATGTTTCCTAATTTTATAAACCCCAGCATTTGGCAAATTGTGTACTTATTAGCTGGAATCTTACTTTGGCTTTGAAATGCTGAGGAAGGTCAGTTTTGAGCCAGCTCAAGAGTTGCTAAGGCCTGGAAGGGCAATGCAAAGGTAGAGGAATTCTAAACATGGGTTTGGACTCACTACACAGCTCCTGAGTTTAGCTGGGCTTCTCCTGGAAATTGGATATTGTCTGTAATGGATCCACTCATTAAGTCGTCTGTGGCTTGTGATTTGTGCCTAAAAGAACCCCACAAAAATCTGTGAGGGGCCCTTTGGATCTATAGCTCCGAGGTTAGTGCTGGCTGGTGCTCTGTAGTGTGAGTGAGAGGGAGAGGGCATGTGATAAATAGAACTTCAGATGCGTGATGTAGTGAAAAGAACATGTAGTGAGGCTCTAGTCCCACCACCATCATTTTCTAGGGTTTCGACCTCAGAGGAGTTTTTTAACTTCATTGGTCCTCAATTTCCCCATGAGTTTTTATCCCCTTCATTTGAGTTTAGATAAGATAATGTATAGGAAACTGGAAAGCACTGTACCTGTGAAGATGGTAGGTAATGCAAGATAATCCTTAGGGCCTTAATAGCTTAGGTAGCCAAAATAATTGAGATGGGAGATGGATTAAAAATGAGGGCAAATAATCTAGCATTTTTGCATTTTTTCCTTTTAAAATTTGAATGCTCTTATGAATCCAAAAAAACATGAAACAATACAAATCTCAGTGAACTCTCATGTCTAAGATAGTTTTCCACTGATTTTATTTTTCTCTTGAATAGTGGTGATTTTTAAAAAATCGCAGGTATATTTTTTATCTATTAAAAATATCATAGCATCCTGGTAAACTCTGTCATAATTTTGTTTTGCTGTATTTATTTATTTACTCCTCAGTAAGTAGTTATTGGATGCCTAGTCTCTGCTGGACACTGTTCTATGTTTTATGATGAACAAACCCCATGAAGTTACAAGCATTTATAAGCATTCATTGCTTTAGGTTCTAGGGAGTATAATATGAATTTGACTGTACGAAACTTGATTTAGAAAATTGGTATCCACATTGGGTTAATAAAATTTAGTTTTTAAAGTTTACTGAACTGTAATTTAAAAATAATACAGAAATAGTTATTAAATGGTGATTTTCAGTGGAGCCAGGTGTTATGCCATAAATAGGACCCCAAATTTTATATTTTTTATAATTTTTAAAAATTATAGAGCAACTTTAGCTTTACAGAAAAACTGAGAACAAAATGCAGAGTTCTCATGAATTCCTTCTACCCTTTGCACAATTTCTCTATTATTACAACCTTGTATTAGTATTATGTTTTATTTGCTATCAGTTACTCAATATGTATTTATTAAACATAACAAAATAATAAATAAATTTATTATTTATGCCCTATTTGTTATTATGAAAAGAATAAATCATATTGCTGCCTCTCAAGCTGTTTATAATGTTATGTAGCTACAGTTTGAGGTTTCTCGTTTATTAGAAAAATTTTTTTTCTGTGCACTTAGTGCATGCCTTATTCAGTGCTAGGGCTTAACACATTATCTGGACATAGTAGACATTTAATAAAATATCTGCTGAATATACAGACAAATGAAATGAAGGATCCAGAAGTAAAAGACGCAATTCTTGTCCTTAGGAACTTAGGAAACAACAGACACACATAGCAGTGACTGGAGAAAATTTCAGAAACACATAAAATATGATTAAATCTCTGATAAAGGAGACATTGGTATAGGCAAATGAGGCATAAAGCCATTACCAAGAGCCCCATCCTCTTTTTCCTCCTTTTTGGGACTGTACTTTTTTTTAATTTTTTTTATTTTTTTGAGACGGAGTCTCACTCTGTCACCCAGGCTGGAGTGCAATGGTGCGATCTTGGCTCACTGCACCCTCTGCCTCCTGGGTTCAAGTGATTCTCCTGCCTCAGCCTCCTGAGTAGCTGGGATTACAGACACCCGCCACCACGCCCAGCAAATTTTTGTATTTTTAGTAGAGTTGGGGTTTCACCAGGTTGGCCAGGCTGGTCTCAAACTCCTGACCTCAGGTGATCCACCTGCCTCGGCCTCCCAAAGTGTTGGGATTACAGGCATGAGCCACTGCGCCCGGCCTGGGACTGTACTTCTTATCATCACCATTGTCTTTGTTGCCATGGTCTTCACTATTATCATCATAATTATGGCTATCGTTCTATGTCTAAATCCAAGCATTAAAGAACAAACTTCCATATCCCCATGGTAAGGTTGGAGAAGTGCGTGCAAGTGTGTCTATGTGTGTTTTTGGCAATTTTAAAGTACAGTCACACCAATATATGCCACTTCCATTTCTTGCTGGAAGTAAAATGAGTGACTACTTGGGCTTTGTAAAAGAAAATCGCACTTTGGAAGTCCTTGTGGGAGCCATACCAAAATGCCTTGCAGTACTGTAACTTCTCAGAGGCATGTAAAAGTTAGAGGATTGGTGAAGTTTTCAAAAGCTACTGGCACTTGTCCTTCAGGATGAACCCTCTTGAGATGCAGGGGAGCAAATTGACCTCAATAAGAGAGTAGTGGGAGCTAAATTCACTCAAGAATAGCAATCTGTTCCTCAGACAGATGCAGTTGTAATTTTAGAATGTGTACATAACTGACAGTTTAAAATGGACATAATAATGCTAAAATAGTATCAATGGAAATTAAAAATAAGTCCTAATCCCAACCAAAATTCTAGCAAGTTGTTTTGTGGATATCAACAAACTGATTCTTTTTTTTTTTCTTTTTTCTTTTTCTATCTTTGAGACGGAGTCTTGCTCTGTTGCCCAGACTGGAGTGCAGTGGCGCAATCTCGGCTCACTGCAACCTCCACCTCCCGGGTCCAAGTGATTCTCCTGTCTCAGCCTCCTGAGTAGCTGGGATTACAGACATGCACCACCATGACTGGCCTCAGCCAGCTGATTCTAAAGTTTATATAGACAGTTAAAAGACCAGATTAGCCACTGCAATATTGAATGAGAACAAAGTCAAAGGACTGACAGTACCTGACTTCAAGGCTTACTGTAAAGCTCTGGTAATCAATACATTGTGGTACCGGTGAAAAAATAAACAAACAGATCAACAAAACAGAATAGAGAGCCCAGATAGACCCATATAATGTAGCCAACTGTTCTTTGACAAAGGAGCAAAGGCAATCTGATGGAGAAAAGGTAGTATTTTCAACAAATGGTGCTGGAACAACTGGACATCCACATGCAAAAATAATGAATCTTAGGTATAAACCTTACATCCTTCACAAAAGCAACTCAAAGTGGATCATAGACCAAAATGTAAATGCAAAACAATGAAACTCATGGAAAATAACATAGGAAAAAATCTCAGTAATCTTGGATATTGCGATGACTTTTTAGATACAGCACCAAAGGCACTATCTGTGAAAGAAATCCCTGATTAGCTGGACTTCATTAAAATCGTAAACTTCCACTCTGTGAAAGACAATGTCAAGAGAATGAGAATACAAACCACAGGTTGAGAAAAATACAGATGGTGCTGACTTAAAACGGTTCAACTTACAATTTTTCAACTTCACGACAGTGCAAAAGTGATACTCATTCAGTAGAAATAGTACTTCGAATTCTGAATTTCATTGGACAAAACTATGGAAACAGTAAAAACTATTCGTAGTTGCCAGGAATTAGGGGTGAGGGAGGGATAAATTGAACACAGAGGATTTTTAGGGTAGTGAAACTGTTCTGTGGTTACTACAATGGTAGATGTATGTCATTATACCTTTGTCAAAACCCATAGAATGTACAACACTGAGAGTGAACCCTAAGACAAACAATGTACTTTGGGTGAAATGATTTTTTTTTTTTTTTTGAGATGAAGTCTCCCTCTGTCGCCCAGGCTGGAGTGCAGTGGCATGATCTCGGCTCACTGCAACCTCTGCCTCCTGGGTTCAAGCGATTTTCCTGCCTCAGCCTCCTGAGTAGCTGGGATTACAGGTGCGTGCTATCACGCCCAATTAATTTTTGTATTTTTAGTACAGACAGGGTTTCACCATGTTGGCCAGGCTGGTTTCGAACTCCTGACCTCATGATCTGCCCCCCTCAGCCTCCCAACGTGCTGGGATTGCAAGTGTGAGCCACCGCGCCCAGCTGAAAATGATGTGTTGATATCACAGACCATTAGGTTTATTGATAGGCTTATTGATTGTAATAAATGTGCCAATGTCGTGAGGGATGTCAATAGTGAGGGAGGTTTTGTAGCAGAGGACAAGGGTGTATATGGGAACAATCTGTACTTTCTGCTTAATTTTGCTGTGAACTTACAACTGCTTTAAAAAGAATTAAAGTTTAATTAAAAAAATCTGCCCAATCTCCAAATTCTAATACTTTGATTCCATCTTGGCTACTTCTTTATTATTTGAAGGCAGTCATTGTAATATAGTTATAATCATGAGCATCTGTATTTTAAAATGCTTAATTTTGTTTTTCAGATAAGTACCCTAAACTTAAATGATATTATTTTATTTATTAAAGCTACCTGAGGCAGAAATGTTTCAAAATCTTGAAAAAGACTAATTCAATAGGTTAATAGCAGATAAGTAGGTATTTTTGTGTCATACTCTTCAAATTATAATAACTATCACTTAAAGACTAGTCATTTTTGTTCGTTTGTGATCATTCCACCTCAGCCCCTCGACTAGCTGGGACTATATGTGCGCACTACCACACCTGGCTAACTGTTGTTTTTTGTAGAGATGAGGTTTCACTATGTTCTTCAGGCAGGTCTCAAACTCCTGGGCTCAAGCAATCCTCCCACCTTGGCTTCTCAAAATGCTAGTATTACAAACATGAACCACTGGACCCACCCTCATTGAGCTGTTTTAACTACAACTTGGTATGGTAGAAAGAGTGATGGGCCAAGGGTTAATAGGGTGAGATTCTAATTTTAACTTTGCCACCTACAAGCAGTGGGACTTTGTGCAACAATGTTTTAAATCTTTCTGCATTTAAATTTTTCTCATCTGTAAAGGGCAATATACAATTTCTGTATTCTCCAGTTCAGTTATGCTAATCGCTGTCCTGTCAGCACCCACATCCCCATATTCACTTTCACAGATAAGACTTGAGTCGCTATGATCTTCACCCTAGTTGTCACCCTGTCCCCATACTCTCTGAATATGCTCCTCTCTCCTCTCATTTTAGCCAAATACCACTCTTCTTTGAAGGCCAGCTTAAGTTTCAGATCCTCCATCCATCCCAGATCTTCTTGGAATCCCTAGTTCTCTTGGTCAGTATCACTTAGTTTAGCAAAGACCATGTCTTAGGTGATTGCTCTAACTCACCTTATAGCATTAACCCATAAGTGAGTACTTACTGAACTCTCACTGTATATTAGATTAAGGGCTTATTTTATATGCCTGGCACAGTTCTTATTTGTTGTTGGAAAAATTTTTAGAGGGCAGTAATTGAAATGTCATATACTATAGTCTTTGAGGATGGAAAAGAGCTCAGTAAGTTTCTATTAATTGGTTATGCCGTTAAGATCAGCATCTAAAGAGAGCTAGGTCATGGAAAAAATGGCCTAAGTACTGGACTTACTATCAGAAGTACTGGACTTAAATTTTAATTCTTATGATTTGTGAACATTGTAGAAAGATACTAATGTCTTTGTGAGTACAGATAAGGAGGAACAGATAAGCTCATGTGAAAACTCGGTTTGTATTGGGTCTATATTATATACAGGGCCATTTTATTTTATTTTTATTTATTTATTTATTTATTTATTTATTTATTTATTTATTTATTTATTTATTTTTGAGACAGAGTCTCTCCCTGTCGCCCAGGCTAAGTGCAGTGGCGGGATCTTGGCTCACTGCAACCTCTGCCTCCTGGGTTCAAGCCATTCTCCATCCTCCTGCCTCAGCCTCCGAAGTAGCTGGGATTACAGGCACCCACACCACGCCCAGCTAATTTTTGTATTTTTAGTAGAGACAGGGTTTCACCATGTTGGCCAGGCTGGTCTTGAACCCCTGACCTCAGGTGATCCACCTGCCATGACTTCCCAAAGTGTTGGGATTACAGGCGTAAGCCACCACGCCTGGCCTATTTTATTTATTTATTTATCTATCTATCTATTTTTTGAGGTGGAATTTCACTCTTGTTTCCCAGGCTGGAGTGCAATGGCGCCATCCTGGCTCACCACAACCTCCACCTCCCAGGTTCAAGCGATTGTCCTGCCTCAGCCTCCCGAGTAGCTGGGATTACAGGCATGCGTCACCATGCCTGGCTAATTTTCTGTGTTTTTGTTTTGTTTTGTTTTGTTTTGTTTTCAGTAGAGATGGGGTTTCTTCATGTTGATTAGGCTGGTCTTGAATTCTCGACCTCAGGTGATCTACCCGCCTCAGCCTCCCAAAATGCTGGGATTACAGGCGTGAGCCACCGTGCCTGGCCTGTTTTATTTTATTTTAACAACAAATAGAAGGTGGTTATTCCGGGAGGGTTTCAGAATACTACCCCAGATTTGGTTTCTCCTGGTTTGACTACAGGCAGTGCTGGTGTCTTTCTCTTGATCATACTCCTTTCCTCATGGGTGTGTTCAGTCCTCTGATAATAGAAGTGCTTACCTTTATTTAACCTTTCCCTCTCTCACTGAGTGTTCTCTCTTTTCTGAAATACTTTTCATTTGTTAAAGCTTTTAAGAAATTCTTATTTGGACATTCAGTGTTATGTAAAAAACAAATTAACTGCTGCTTAATATCATGTTTGGAGGTGAAAAATTTTCTAAGCCTTTTGCTTAGCCATTTATTACCAAAGGGGTATCAAGCTTGGATGTCAAGCTAGGATGTAAATTCTAGACCTATACAATTCCTTCAAGGGCAGCTGAAAAGTTGCTTTCTAATCCTTTTGCTATATTTTGGTGGCAAGCTTTGTTTTCACAGTTTAAAGAGGATTGATGGTCTTCCTATTGTCTTTCCTTCACAACTTTCTGAAGTTCACTTACCTGTTTCATTTTCATGACTTAAGGTACCAGCTTCTTCTGCCCCTCTCCTAGATCCACCAGGGCCCCCCATGCTCCAGAAAAATTGAGCTACACTGTGCCTTTCCCTGAGCTGTAGAAAGTTCCACCTCTAGGTTTCCAGGTGCTTCTGATCATCATTTTTCAATGGATTGAGTTGCCAACATCTACAAAATATATTCTAACAAAGATGCTCAGAATGTCTGGTGTTGACCTATCTATACAGGTAAACTTCAATGACTCTGCATTTCCCTTTCACTGCTGACCTCATGCCTTTTGCAGAAGTAATATAGGAAAGAAGAGCATTGAAACAGGGCAGAAGATCTAATTTTCTTTTTCTTTCTTGAGATGGAGTCTCACTCTGTCACCCAGGCTGGAGTGCAGAGGCTCAGTCTTGGCTCACTGTAACTTCCGCCTCCCCGGCTCAGGTGATTCTCCTGCCTCAGCCTTCCGAGTAGCTGGGATTACAGGCACCCACCACCATGCCCAGCTAATTTTTGTATTTTTAGTAGAGACAAAGCTTTGCCCTGTTGGCCAGTCTGGTCTCGAACTCCTGACCTCAGGTGATCTACCCGCCTCGGCCTCCCAAAGTGCTGGGATTACGGGTGTGAGCCACTGCACCCGGCCAGAAGATCTAATTTTCTAACTTACAATGTACTCAAATATTGAAAGGAATTTCATATTTTTAGAACTAAGCCCTCATTGGGGTTGGGTAGGGTTAGGGCAAGCAGAAGCCTGGGAAGGAGTTCTTGGGTAGTTAAATTGGAAAAAGAGAGTCTGGCACATTCAGAATGACTCCATATTTGTTACCCGCAGACTGTACATAAGAAATGAGACCTGGCTTTTAAGAGATATGATGCCTGTGAAAACCCTGGATACACTTGCAACTTGCTTTTTCCCCAAGTGTTTAGGACTCTAGTAGGGACACCTCCAGTTCCTTTTGGAAATAAGCTAATATTTGGTTTCCAAAAATGTATTGAAGTAGTCTTAATGAGAAAAATAGAAAATAGAAATTTTATTGAATGTTCTTACATTCTTAAAAATGCTACTTTTTAGCATTTTTAAAAATAATGAAGTACATGTTGGGGTGGGAGTGGAGAAGAGACTATAATATTTCTGTATCTGAAGCCTCCATAAGGTCTTAATCCAGCCCTCCATAGGAACATAAGCCATAATTGTCATCTACAACTTGTTCCTAAATTTACTCAGCTACAGTTTCTCAGAGCTATTGAGGGAAGTACTATGATGCTATTTAAAAATACTTTCAAATCCATCCTTATGATGATGAAGTTATTATAGTTACAAATGCATGATTCAGCAATAGGCATTAGGAAAACATATCCACCAGACAGCCTGATGATCATGGTGTATGACACTTTCTTCTGAATACATGAGGGTTAGATGAAAGTGGTGACAAACGATTGAGATATCTAGATCCACATCATTTACCTTTTTTTTTTTGAGACAGAGTCTCACTCTGTTGCCCAGGCTGGATTGCAATGACACACTTGGCTTATTGCAACCTCTGCCTCCTGGGTTCAAGTGATTCTCCTGCCTGAGCCTCCTGAATAGCTGGGATTACAGGCATGCACTACCACACCTGGCTAATTTTGTATTTTTAGCAGACAGGGGGTTTCACTCTGTTGGCCAGGCTGGTCTCGAACTCCTGACCTCAGGTTATCTGCCCACCTCAGCCTCCCAAAATGCTGGGATTACAGGCATGAGTCACCATGCCCAGCCAACCACACTTCTTAAGGCTAGATAAATACATAGCTTGAAGTGTAGAGTAAATGGTGTCTCACTTGCAAAGAAGAGGATCTCTTGGTCCTCTCCTTTCCCCAACCCCAAATAATGGCTTTGCTATTGGCAATGTAAGGTGGGTCAGGAAGTTTGTGAAGCAATGGCCAAGGGCCTTATGGAACAGGCATACTGCAGGGGTGGCGTTTGTCATAAGTTGCTGATGAAGCAGATTCTCTGTCACTCATGCCTGGTGAACAGGCGGGGACTCCCTTCTTCAAGAGAGACAGGTGATGATAGAAGAGTAGACAGCCCTGAACAAACCTTTCCTCAGGATTGTCCCTTTTGGTATTACTCAAACCTGAATAATACATGGACATGTTTTATAGGGAATTTTTTTTCAGCTTTTTGGGTGATCTATTATTAGGATCTTATTAAAATATGTATAATTTTAAATCTAGGTATACACTTCTTATGCTTATAGTTCTTATGCAACTATAGAGCCAAAACAAATTAATAAATTAAATCAACTATATCTGAGCAGACCTCAGGATTTGAGAGAGAGAGAGAGAAAGAAATCAAATATAACTATGAAACCCAATACAATTTAAATTATTTTAATGTGATAGATAATGTGGTTTTGTTGAAACTAATCACTAGTGTGGAACTTAAAGACAGACACAGTAGAACCATGTATCCTCAGGGTCTGGTCTATGTTTAAATCTGTTATTTAAATGTATTAATTTCATGCAAAGCATGCCTGTTAGTGTAAGTATGTTGAACAAATTGTTATTAATAGCTTTGAGGGTTCATAAGTTCAGGAAAATAAGATCTCAACCCAAACTCTGTAGTAAGCAATCATCGAATGTCAGTTTCTATGAGGTGTCATTTGATAATTTTTTAAATTGTTTACTCACTTGAAGATAGGGTTAGCATTGTGTTGATATTAAAATTGGTACTAAATGGATATCTAATCCATTTACTAACAGAATCAGGGACAGAACCATTCTTCTTTGTGTGTTTATGCCTCAAGTTTCTGCTTATAAGCTGGTATGTGTTAATATGTAAAAAGCCAAAGTCCCCATGGCACATCTGCTCACAGCGTGAAGATGGCATCGAATCCTATGGCTGAGTAGATTGAACTGCCTCATGCCATGCAACGACTCAGTTTTCCCAACATTTCCTCTATGTCCAGATTGATCCTTGACTTCATCTGGCTTTCATTGGGCATTTGTGCAATTGTAAACACCAATGAAAAGCCAGGCAGTGAAATTGCATGATGGTTACTGCTTGTATTAAAATGTTAAATTATAATCAAAGACAGAAAATTTTTTAAATCCTAGAACTCTTGTGGACTGCAAGATATTTATCCTTTGAGACACACTGCTTTAAAATTAAATTTGGGCTCCACGGTTCTCAGGAAAACTTTTCTCATTTGCGGTCTTTCCTTTAAGTTCCATTAATAATTCAAAATGACAATTGTGAGGACTTCTGAGTAATGAGTGTTTATTATGCTCTAAAATTTAAGTTAAGCACTTTACATATGTAATCTCATGAAAACCTTGTAATTGGTGTGAGGTGAGTACTTTGGCTATTTTACATGTGAGGACACATGACACCAAGAAAAGGTCAATCACATGACAAGTAAGTGGCAGCAGCGGAATTTGAACCTATATCTTTCTCATTGCAACACCCAAGCCTTACTCACTAAAGCCTCTTCTTATGTCTCCATTTCACATTGTGAAAATCTGTTTAACTGCAACTAGGAACAAGTGCTCTACAATTATCCTCTTACATTCCTGTCTTTTCCATTGGGCCAGTGGGTCTCAATCTTTAATATGCATCAGAATCACCTGGAGTGCTTTTTGAAAAATGCAGGTCCCAGATGCCACTCCGAATTTACTGAATAAGAAATTGTCTGTGCAAATGTTCAGGGGGCCTGAATCTTTTAAAACAACCTCCCTCAGGTGATTCTGTTGCAGGTGTCTGTCTGATCACATTTTGTGTAAAACTGCATTAGACTGTGGATGCCTCAAGAACCATGACTTTTGAAAAAATCCATCCTTGTACCTCAAGGACTCACTCACTAAATGCTTGTCAAATAAGTAAAAGAATGAATGAAGGGGCAATTGTCAAGAAAGATGTGTTCTTGAGAAGAATACGCTTTTGGCCAGACCCTTGGAAAATTTAGAGATGCATGTTTAAATATCACTTAATATACTCGGTCTAGACTCTCCTTCCTGGAGGCCAAGCATGGCAAAGAGCCGATGAGAGGGTGGTAGAAAGTACAAATCTATCTATAAAAAAAAGAATGAAAATGCTCCTGACCATCCAGGATGAGATAGAATAAATCTTCCCCTGCGTTTCTAAAACTAAAGTCAATTGAACTAGAAATATTTAAATGCACTTGAGGCCCAGAAAGAGATTCGTTTCCTTAATGTTTTGTGGACTTGACATTTTCTACTTAAATCATAGCTCTAAGGTCAATATGGATTTGTTACCGGCAAGGGGTCCCAATCTACACCCCAAGAGAGGGTTCTTAGACCTCACGCGAGAAAGAGTTCTGGGCAAGTCTATAAAGTGAAAGCAAGTTTATTAGAGAAGGAAAGAAACAAAAGAATGGCTACTCCATAGGCAGAGCAGTGGCATGAGCTGCTCAACTGGGTATACTTATAGTTATGTCTTGATTATATGCTAAATAAGGAGTGGATAATTCATGAGTTTTCTGGAAAAGGGGCAGGGATTTCCCTTGGAACTGAGGATCCCTACCCTTTTTAGACTATATGAGGTAACTTCCAGATGTTGCCATGGCATTTGTAAACTGTTATAGCGCTGGTGGGAATGTCTTTTAGCATGTTAATGCATTATAATTAGCGTCTAATGAGCAGTGAGGATGACCACAGGTCACTTTCATCACCATCTTGGTTTTGGTGGGATTTGGTAGGTTTCTTTACTGCATCCTGCTTTATCAGCAGGGTCTTTGTGACCTGTATGTGTCTTGTGCCAACGTCCTGTCTCATCCTGGGACTAAGAATGCCTTAACCTCCTGGGAATGCAACCCAGCAGGTCTCAGTCTCATTTTACCCAGTCCCTATTCAAGATGGAGTTGCTCTGGTTCAAATGCCTCTGACAGATTCATTCCTGTATTTAGCAAGAGGTTTTTTCCCTTTTTTTTTTTTTGAGTACTTACTAAGAGGCTTCTATTTAATAAGACATAGTCCTTTCCCTTTCAGAGTTTATTTTCAGTTAGAAAATTCAGGGAGCAGTAAAAGAGCAATGCAAGTAAATGGGGGGCTAGTTGCTCAGAATCTGCAAATGTAAAAGTGTGTGGAAGGGTTTGTATAGCCAGGGGACTGGTGCTGGATGCTGCAAATTGAATAAGAATTGGAATAAATTGGATAGCCAGGAAGCAAAGAGCAGTGGAACAGACACTTGGCAGTCAGATTGCTTATGGCTGGCTGGTTCAGTTAACAGTGAGGACAGGAGCCTAGGGTGGTGGGATATTTGCCTTGGGGAGCATGGAGAAATAGCATTGCATAGATGGGTTTTCTGACATTAAATAGAGCTTTGGATGTTGTGGAATTTTGAACATTTCCTTTATCTGAAAGCCGGTGAAGTGTTGTCTTAAGATGTGACAGCAGTATGTAAGTAAATTGCAGGGGATAAGAAATCAAGTCAGGGAGACTCATTAGAGGGCTGCTTTCTCAGAACAAGGAGCACTGAGGAAAAAATTAAAAAACAAACAAACAAAAACAAAAAAAGAAGGTTGCTTTCGGTAGTCCAGATGTGAAGGGACAGGGTTTAGACCAGGGTGGTGGAGTGCAGAAAGAAAAGCCAGAGGGATGTGGAAGGACAAGATGGCATGACCACGAATGGTGGCAGAGGCAGCGTGGAACAAGCACATCAGCTGATGTGGAATGTATGAGAACAAAAACACTCATTTTCCCACCAGAACCCTTACTAGGAGAAAGTGCCTTAAGCTTACAGTGAGGATTCCAAATTGAAATTGCTCAGTAGCTGTTTCACCCTTTGTTACTGGCAGAGCAGATGGCTCTGGAAGAGACTAGGACTACTTGTTGCTTCTCTTTCCCATCTCTCACCACTCCCCAACCTTATCCCATAGTGAGGACCACTCACTAGTCACATTTCTGCTTGAGACCTACAAAGCAAGTCTTGCTAATGAGACTTAGGCACTGTTTCCCAAAGTGCAATTCTTGGAAATCTGTGGGTTTTAAGTAGATTACAGGGCCACAGTTCCGTGGTCAAATTAGTTCAAAAAATATTGTTAGAGAATTAAGCAAGTTTCTTTACTGCAGGATGTCCCACAGTCTTTAATATGGTAATCAACATTTTGACTATCCAAGAGATGGCGATCTTAGAGCACTCCACAAACTTTTTGGATCATGGAGCTCTTTTTAAAAGAAGCACCTTGAGAGAAGAGGATGGCACAGCATATATTTAAAGAAATCAGGGACTAGAAAGTTTGTCTCTTGCACTAGAGGTTGGTAGTGTCATGCAAAGAAACAAGAGTTGGGATTTGGGTCCAGGCTTTGCCACTAACTGGTGATCTGGGGTAAGTCATTGAATGTCTCTGAGCGTCAGTTTCCCCAGGGGTTATGTTCATTCTAAATGAACTCTTCAGCTCCTTTCAAAAGCCTGTCTTCATATTCAAAAAGGAAAATAATCTGCAATTTCTCTACTCTGCAATAACTCTGGTGGTGGAGGCAGTGGTAGGAAAAGAGAGAGTAGAGCGGACAGTGACAAGAAGATGAATAAGATACGGTCTGAACCCCTGCGCTGATTAGACTGTTGGGCGCAGTTACAGTGCTGGGCTGATGTAACAAAGATAAATGAAGTTTGTAGTGTGTTCTCAAGCTTCTCTGACTCCAGCCACATCATGTGATATACAGCAACTAGTTCAGTTGCTAAGCAGCACTAATTCCCAATGGTCACTTAATCCATCTAGTCTCAGTTCTGCTACTAAGAAGCTGTGAGGCCTTGGATAAATCAGTTAACCCTTTGGGTTTGGGTTTTCTTCATACATAAAATAAGGAAGTTGGGTTAGGTCTGGATCCATTTTTAAGTTGACCTGAGTCTTACCTGGCAGAAGGTAAAGGAAACACAGCTATTCTCCTCTCACCCACCCCATGCAGATGAGCCCCAACATTCTGTCTTCGCTTTTCTTCTCTTCCTTCCTCCTGGATCACTTAATCTGTCTCAGACTTTAATTATTGCATTTACGTAGTTGAAGTTCAAATGTGGATCTCTAAGACCAACCCTTCTCTTGAATGCCAAAGTCAAGATGTGTCTACCTGTTTTCATTCTAAGGAAACCAAATTACTTATGTTTCAAACCAAACTCACAATCTCCCCTTACAAACCAATTCCTCCTCCACATTAAAAAAATAATAATAATAATAACAGGCCAGGTGTGGTGGCTCACGCCTGTAATCCCAACATTTTGGGAGGCCAAGGAAGGCAGATCACTTGAGGTCAGGAGTTCGAGAACAGCCTGGCCAACATGGTGAAAGCCCATCTCTACTAAAAGTACAAAAATTAGCAGGGTGGGGTGGTGCGCACGTGTAATCTCAGCTACTCAGAAGGCTGAGGCAGGAGAATCGCTTGAACCTGGGAGGCAGAGGTTGCCGTGAACTAAGACTGCACCACTGCCCTCCAGCCTGGGCAACAGAGTGAGACTCCATCTCAAAAATAAATACATAAATAAATAAATAACTATGTGCTCCTGGTCACATGCAGCCCAGACTCCCAGGCTTTTCGACTCCCTCCTTCTTCCCTCCTGTGCTAGTCATTGGTCAATTCTCAATCCTCTCCACATTATTATTATTATTTTTTGAGACAGAGTCTTGCTCTGTTACCCTGGCTGTAGTGCAGTGGCTCGATCTCAGCTCACTGCAGCCTAAGCCTTCCAGGTTCAAGTAATTCTCATGTCTCAGCCTCCCAAGTAGCTGAGATTACAGTGGGTGTGTGCCACCATGCCCAGCTAATTTTTCTATTTTTAGTAGAGACGTGTTTTCATCATGTTGGCCAGGGTGGTCTTGAACTCCTGACCTCAAGTGATCCACCTGCTTTGGCCTCCC
Organism: Pan paniscus; assembly: GCF_029289425.2. Classification (NCBI taxonomy): domain Eukaryota; kingdom Metazoa; phylum Chordata; class Mammalia; order Primates; family Hominidae; genus Pan; species Pan paniscus. The sequence continues at coordinate 87,131,262 of NC_073249.2, read as the reverse complement.
AAAGTGCTGGGATTACAGGCGTGAGCCACTGCACCCAGCCCCTCTCCACATTATTATATGTCCACATTATTTATTTCCCTTTCCTGATGTCATTATTGTACGCAGGCTTTCATTGGTCATCCTGCCCCAGGTTTCTCCTCCAAAGCAACCCACATGCCAGGTTCAGCCTCACAGAGCTTCTCTGAGCCTGCCATCCCACTCTCCAAAGCCTTTCCCGGCTCTCTTGTGCTCACTCCTTGCTGGCATTTGGAGCCCTGCGTTTTCCCACCTCAATCATCTTCCAGCTTCCAGCTTTGTCTTCGATTACCTGTGTGTTCCTGTCCTCCCGCCAACTATTTATTAATCTTCTTTTTTTTTTGAGACGGAGTCTCGCTCTGTCGCCCAGGCTGGAGTGCAGTGGCGCGATCTCGGCTCACTGCAAGCTCCGCCTCCCGGGTTCACGCCATTCTCCTGCCTCAGCCTCCCGAGTAGCTGGGACTACAGGCGCCCGCTACCACGCCCGGCTAATTTTTTGTATTTTTAGTAGAGACGGGGTTTCACCGTGTTAGCCAGGATGGTCTCGATCTCCTGACCTCGTGATCCGCCCGCCTCGGCCTCCCAAAGTGCTGGGATTACAGGCGTGAGCCACCGCGCCCGGCCTAATCTTCTTATCCCATAACTTGCCCATTGAAATTGTTCCCTTTTCTTAGACTTTTGTCTGCATTCTTTCTATCTGACAAAATCCTAGTGATATTTCAAGAGTCAGCTCAAATAATGGCTCCTCACTCCAACAAATCTTTAGGGAACACTCAACTGGCTTGATTTCTCCTTCTTTTAGCACCTTGTTCTTTCCTTTCTTACTACCTTACCAACCCAGACATATATATCTACTATATCTTGTAATATCCATTATATCTTTTTTGAGGCCAAGGAACATGTTTCCTTCATCTTTCTATCAACTATAGTACATATTACATACTAGGAACTCAGAAACGTGGTTGAACAAATTACTATTAAATTATTAAGCTATTAAAACAGTAATCTATTGAAATAATGTAATAATCTTAATCTCCTAACAAAATACTAATTGAATTTAAGTCAAATAAATAATCTACAATAATCCAAAAATGAGTCGAATCTTGGTTTACTCTTTGGTGTTTTGTCATTCTACTTTCGTGTCAAGTTTAGAAATAATTTTCTGAAGAATTTTGATTTTGATTTTAGTTATAACTTTGCGTTAGTAAGACCATCAGCCTACGGTTAAGGATATTTGTCTCACCTGTGAAATCTCACTATCTCCATGAAACCGACTGGCTTTGCTACATCATGGGAAGGGTGTTATCCTTCCTAGTTGGAGCATCATATGATGATGTGGTTGAAAACATGCACTTTAGCATAAGACAGACTTGGTTTGGAATTCTGACTCTGCCCTTGTTGGGGCTGCTTGGGGAATTTAGTTAGCATCTCTAAATATCAGTTTCCTCATTTGTAAATGGAGGATGTAATTGCAGGTGCTGGTTCTACTCTTGGAAGGATTCAAAAATTGTCATGCTTACCTGAGGGGCTCCTCCAAACCTGGGCGGGGTTTTCTGTATGCCTTATGGACCTACAAATGCAAACCACACTAACTATGTAATTTCGGGGGCAGACTGGAAAGCTGAAACAGAAGTGCAGGGACTGTTGGTGCCCATCTTCCTGGCCTGGTGGGGAGGAATGTAGGAAAGCAGACTCGTGCTTCTCATCTTGAATCAGACAGACGACAGACACTCCAGGAAATTCCTTTTGTTTGGAAAAGAAAAATGCTCTGCCATCTTCTCTTACCCCAGTTTCCTACATTCCCAGACTTCCTAAAAGAGTAGACCACTGGGTTTCCCTGAAAAGCCAGCTAAGTCCAGCACATACGATCAGCCCCACAGCTCATTTTGGTTCACAGACAATAAGGAGAGAGGACTTAACAATTACTGAGTGCTGAGTACCCACTATGTGGTAGGAACATTTTGTACATAATTACAATTATGCATCCTCATAACTTTATCACATAAGTATCGTCTCTATTTTACAAGTAGACACTAAGCAACCTCCCAAGATTGTACAGCTAGTAAATCTGAGTGAGGAAGTGAACTCAGATGGTCTACAAAACCATCTGTGCATTTGTGGCCAGGCATGGTGGCTTACACCTCTAATCCCAGCACTTTGGGAGGCTGAGGTGGGAGGATTGCTTGAACTCAGGAGTTAGAGATCAGCCTGGGCTACATGGCAAAACTTTGTCTGTACAAAAAATACAAAAATTAGCTGGGCGTGGTGGCACACACCTGCAGTCCCAGCTACTTGGGAGGCTGAGGTAGGAGGATCACTTGAACCCAAGAGGTGGAGGTTGCAATGAGCCATGATCACGCCACTGCACTCCAGCCTGTGTGACAGAACAAGGCCCTGTCTTAAAAAACAAACAAGCAAACAAACAAACAAACAAAGAAACTTTTAGCATTTGAGACCTTCAGTGTGATCAAAGCAAATTAGCTTTGTGAGGTGGGGTTTCCTTTAGCTTCTACGTCAGCGAAATTGTGAACCAACAGGATTAACCTTTTGCCATCTTAGTACTGCAGGGAACTAGCTTTCAGAAAATTGTTTTGGGGGCTGGGCATGGTGGCTCATGCCTGTAATCCCAGCACTTTGGGAGGCCAAGGTAAGTGGATTACCTGAGGTCAGGAGTTTGAGACCAGCCTGGGCAACATGTCGAAACCCTGTCTCTACTAAAAATATAAAAACTAGCCAGGCATGGTGGCGAGTGCCTGTAATCCCAGGTACTTGGGAAGCTGAGGCATGAGAATCGCTTGAACCCGAGAGGCGGAGGTTGCAGTGGCTGAGATCATGGATCATGCCACTGCACTCCAGCCTGGATGATAGAATGAGACTCTGTCTCAAAAAAAAAAATACTGTTTGGGGACATTTGGGTCCTGTTTTCTTCCCTGACGCTGATGTGATGCTGATGATAGTGAGTGTTTCAAGAACCAGGAGAGGCTGGTTGTTGTAAACATTCCTATAAACATTGGCTCAGAGATTGTTAATGTAAGTTTTTCTGGAGCAGTGAGGTAAGCCCCAAGTAGAAAAGGGCAGAAGTATAGTAAAATTTGGTTGTTTTGTCAACTTTGTAAGACTTCAGCTGCATACCTTGTTAGGAAACTAGAAGCCGGAGGAAAGTTGTGCTGAGATGTGTAGCATTTGTTCTTGCTTTGTGTGGCCATTTTATTCCCATTAAGTACTGTATCCTTCACTAAAGAAATGGGCCATTCAGCAGCCCGCCTGTATATCGTTATAGAGAGTTATATCCATTCAGAGGGACACAACAGATCAGAGGAAAGGAAAGAGGTAACTATGTATGCAGACGTGGAACTGTCCCCAACATGTATAATAGACAAGCCAAGGTGAAATGTATAGCATACTAATATTCAACTTTTTAAATTTAAAAAGCTATGCATCTCAAGGCATGGTGGCTCACATCTATAATCCCAGCACTTTGTGAGGCCAAGGTGGGAGGATCGCTTGATTGCCTGAAGCCAGGAGTTCGAGACCAGCTTGGGCAACATAGCAAGACCTGGTCTCTACAAAAAATACAAAAATTAGCTGGGCATGGTGGTGTGTGCCTGTAGTCCTAGCTACTTAAGAGGCTGAGGCAAAAGGATCACTTGAGCCCGGGGGTTCAAGGCTGTAGTGAGCTATGATCACTCCACTGCACTCCAGCCTGGGCAACAAAGCAACACCCTGTCTAAGGAATACAACAGCAAACAAACAAACAAAAAACCAAAAACCCTCAAACACTATAAATCCATAGTTTTTATATATGTGTAAACTATTTCTAGAAAATTACTCAAGTAACTGATAATTAGTTATATCTGAAGAAGGGTGATGGCGCGGTGGAAATGAGACTCACTTTTCATCGTGTGGAGCAGTGATTCCCAGTGTGTTCTGGGATTCTGGGGAGTCCTTGAGACCCTTTCAGGAGATCCATAGATCAAAATTATTTTAATAATAATACTAAGTTGTTTTTATTCTCATTCTCTCACGAGTGTGCGGTGGAGTTTTCCAGAGGCTCAGTGACATGTGCCATTGCAACACATTGAATCCAGAAGCAGATACGATAATCCAACTGTGTCTGGTCAGGCCAAATATTTAAGAGATTTTAAAAAATGTAAAATGATGTCATTCTTCTCATGTTGAAGATAAAGTTATTTTTATAACAATTTTGAAGATAAAGTTATTTTTATAACAATTATTATTCAACAAAATTACTATTATTTAATGAGTTAATACACAATAAATTTCAAATTCTCAGTTTTAATTTCTTAACTGGGCAAGTATCAGTTTAGGTATAAACAACATCCCTCCGAGATCCTCTGGGATACATCCAATTCCTTTAGTGCCTGGTGTGCTTGGAAGGTTTCTGTTGCACAGCGCTGGACAGGAGTGCCAAAGAGGAAAGAAATGTGAATGGAACCAAAGTCTATAATAAAATATTGCTTTCTCTTTTTCCCAGCCTCCATCAAGAGAGACCTACAAGTTGCCTGGGGTTCAGTGCTCTAGAAAGTTCCAAGGTTTGTGGTTTGAATTATTCTAAAGAAGCTGAAATAATTGAAGAGAAGCAGAGGCCAGCTGTTTTTGAGGATCCTGCTCCACAGAGAATGCTCTGCACCCGTTGATGTAAGTAGGTCCAGTCACTGAGGCTCTGTTACCACATGAGATTGGGAGTGGTGTGGCTCACATTGAATCCCCCCACTTATCCTGCCTGGTGTCACAGGGAAAGTTGAACACTTGGTTTCTGTGCCTAGAGCTGCTATCAGATGAGGAGAGAATGTATTTGACTATATAGGAAATCTGATGTGGACTGTCAATTAACTCATTTTCACTTCCGTTGATTTGGTTGTGACCAGCCCTAGATTAGAGGGCAGTTTTAGAGTGTCCTGGCCTAGAATATCTTCCTCAGTTTTGAGTAAGCCAGGGTATCTGGCCTCTTTCTGGGACTTCTCTGCCCTTACAGGACCCACTGGAATCTGTAGGGTTCCAGCGTCAATCTGTGTTTTCTAATATTACAATTTGTTTTTATTTTTTATTTTTAACAATTATTTTATAAGTTGTTTTCTTCTGGGAATAATTTGAGGTGATTTAGAGTAAAACAATACTTAATAGAAGCACTACAACCAGGATAATAGTACAAGAGTCCTGTAATTATATTTTGGGGGAATTAAATGTAAGAAAACCTAGCCCAGGGATACTGATTGCAGATTCATACAGCGCTTAGCTGGGACTCAAGGCAAAAAGAGAAGCATGCTATATTGCAGAACTTTTATTAGGAAACCATTTCCACATATCAAGGTGGTCTGCTGCAGGTGAATTTTGGTCTGAATGGGACTTCTCAGTTCATCCTTTGGCAGGCTAAAATCCCACTGAGGATCTAGAACTGTAGCAATTTCTAGATTGTGTCTGAGACCTTCCCAGCCTGGAGCTCCATATCTCCTTCATGCCTGTGCCTCTAGCATCTAGCACAGGGTCTGACACATGGAGGATGCTCAGCGAGAGCCCTCAGATTCAACTTAGGCTTTACTGTATTCTGCACAGCTTCCGGAATGTGTGCTGAATGAATGAATGAGTGAGTAAATAATGTGAATGATTATTGGGATAAGGGTGGGCCTAAAGTGGTATTTTCTTACATTCCCCAGAAGATTTCTTCTCCCTGTCAAGATGCTTTTTGGATTATCTCCTCCTTTCTGTTTATTATCTAGGGAATGCCTCGCTGCTCTTTGCTTCCTGGTGGTAATAATTCACTTCATAGTTTAATGTCTTAGGTTTCCTTCTTCCCACAGATTGCCTTGAAATTTGCCTTTTCTTCCTCCCTCCCTTTCTTCCTTCCTCCCTCCTTTCCTTCCTCTTTTCCTTCCTTATGATAGACTCTTGGTATGGGGGAGTTAAGAGGTCTTAACTGGAGCCTTCACAGTGTATATTTTAGAATGAATAATTCATTGCTATGCTTCACCACCAACCAGAAATTATTACAGGGTTTCTCTATTACATGAGATTTTTCAAACATTATTTATCTATGATTTGTTCCGCTTTACCTTTCAGAAACTATCACTGTGGTCTTTTCTTCCCCTGCCACTGGAGTTTTTGTTTTGTTTTGTTTTGTTTTGTTTTGTTTTGTTTTTTAACAGGGTTTTGCTCCGTCACCCAGGCTGGAGAGTAGCAGTGTAATCTTGTGCAATCTTGGCTCACTGCAACCTCTGCCTCCAGGCTCAAATTATCCTCCCACCTCAGCCTCCCAAGTAGCTGGAAATACAGGCACATGCCACCACTTTGTATTTTTTGTGGAGATGAGGGTCTCACTATGTTGTCCAGGCTGGTCTTGAACTCCTGAGCTCAAGCAATCCTACCACCGTGGCCTCCTAAAGTGCTGGGATTACAGGCATGAGCCACCATGCCTGGGCACCAATCTTAAACAATGATTTCCATAAATTACTATTAGAATATTCAAGGCATATGCTATATATAGCCTTGTCCTGTGAAGCCTGATTTTGGTGCACTCCTCCACCCCCACTGTCATATTATCCCTGGAACTATCTCAAACACCTTGGCTCCTCCAGGAAGAGTCCTTCTGGTCACGAATTCAGGCTCATTCTCTTTCTGGGAACGATCAGACTGAGTATTTCAATCTGTTTAGAGATTTACTAAGTTTTAGTTTCTTGTGTTTCTTATTAATAGGGAGACCAAATAATTCAGCATCCAATCTGGAGAACTAGTGAGGACAGGAGAAGTTATTAATAGGTAATCTGGAACATAAGGCATACTCTGGATGGGTAGCCACCTGCTTTTCAAAGATCTTGCCTCTTTAATAGGTACTGAGAGCAGAAGGGTAACAACAGCCTTTGGAGATTGAACTCCTGAATTCTGTTCAGTTGTCTGGGGCTAGGGAACTCTGACACAGATTTTGTAGCACTGAGTATTTCTAACAAGCTGTGGGGGGCCTGTCCCCTAGTGGATGTTAGAGTTCCCAGAGGGAGAAGTCAAGACCACTGCAGCACCGATGGCCCCGTGCTTATGAGATCCAGTGGTGGTACCCCTAGTCAGTCTTCCTCCACCCTCTCCTTCCTCTTTTCCCTTCTCCTCCCCTTCTTCCCTTCCCCTCCCCACTCCCCAGTCTGCTCCCTTCTCTTTTTGATTCTTATTCTCTCCCTCTCCCTTCCACCGCCCCCACCTCGACTCCCTCTTGTTTTGTTTTCTCTTTCCATCGCCTTCTCTTTCTCCATTTTCTTCTCTCCCTTTGCCGTTCACAGTGTCTTCCTTTCCTTCTCTCTTCTAAAATGGCTCTTCCAAAATCACTGGAGGGCAGCTCAAAAGAGCAACTCTGCCAACATTAATTTCTCCTTGAAAGGGAAAAGCCTGCATTTCCAATTATGACTTAGTCTTCATTAATTAGAAACTGTCTTTTTTCCATAGCAAGTGGCCTAGGAATGGTGTGTTTCTCGCAAGTCTCTGGTCGGAGGTTCTGGTTTTATGTATTCTGCTGTGCACGCTTTCCAGGGCATGAAGACAGGGCAGGCTGGGACATTGGAGGTGGGGGTGGCAGTGAGGATGGTGGTCTGGCTGTGACAGGAACACACCTGGAAATGTCTGCTTGTCACAGAATGGATTGCAGCTGAAGTACACAAAACTCTGTGATCATGTTGCTGCATAAACCTCAATGTCTGAAATTTGGGACGATGGCTGTGCCAGGATTATTTTAGAAAGGCAACTCAGGATCAGTGTTCAACTAACCAGAGAATCTACAGCTGCTGTGGATGTCCCTCCACCAGAGAGAGAGAGAGCCTAGCAGAAAATGAGGAGAGAAGCTCTTCAGACCGCTCAATGACTCACGTCCGTAGTCCCAGCACTTTGGGAGGCCGAGGAGGAAGGATCACTTGAGCCAGGTTGGAGAGCAGCTTGGGCAACGTGGCAAGACCTTGTCTGTACAAAAAAAAAAAAAAAATGCCAAGTATGATGGGGCCTGCCTGTCGTTCCAGCTACTGGGGAGGCTGAGGCTGAAGAATGGTTTGAGCCTGGGAGGTTGAGGCATGGTAAGCCCTGTTCACATCATTGCACTCCAGCCTGGGTGACAGAATGAGACCCTGTCTCAAAAAAATAAATAAATAAATAAAAGTTATTCAAAGGGGAATGGAGGGGAGGAACCAAGGGCTGACATGTACAATTCTAGGTAAACAGGGCTCCAGAAACATTCTGAAAAGCATAAGCTGAGAGCAGACTTCAGTAACATGAAGAAAGAACTGGGGAGGAGGGGAGCGGTCTAGAGAATAACATGCTCTTATTTGTTCATGGGATTCATAAACTGTGGACAATATTTTTATTTACCAAAAAGGTAACAAAGTTTATTGAGCACCTGTGATGTGTAAGGGACTCTGGAAGTATTTTGAAGGGATACAAATATAAATAAGAGATAACTCCAGCCTTGGTTTCTCATGGGCTAATAGGAAAGGAAAGGAATGAAAAAGAGAATTACACTCAAGGGAGGTAAGCATGAGTCAGGACCTGACAAATGGTTGAAGGAAGGAAAGGACACTTGTAGCTGGGATGTTCAAGGAACACATGCTTTGAATATGGAGGGTGTGGAGCTTGAGCTAAGCCTTGGGGGCTAGGAAGGAATTTGATATGCAGAAGGAAAGATGTGGGTCATTATCCTTGGAGCTGACCTAGGCAGTGAGGACCCAGAGTGATCTGGCGAACACAGACTGTGCTGGGCATGTGGAGTGGAGGGGAGGTAGGAAACGGCTGTCTACTTGGGGCAGAGGATTGGGTTGAGGAGTGGTGGAAGATAACACTGGAAAGGAGGACACTTGCCAGACTGTGGAAAGCCCTGACTGTTGGCTGGGCTAAGACATCTGGACAGTCTGGACACCATTTTAGGGATTCAGCACGTGCGTTTTATGTGCTCTAGCAGGGAAGGATGACTTTACTGTTAGAGATGCTCATTTCTGATGTCCCTCTCGCTGAGTGTGAGTGCAGTCCTGAATAAGATTAAAGGTGTCATAACTATAAACCATTTGGAAAACGTAAAAATATATATGCATGAGACACTTGGAGCAAGGATTTTCTAAGGTCTCAATTTCTTGTTTTTGCTTTGATTGTTATAGCTTATAAGAGTAGATTTAAGGGTTAGCCACAAACTCTATTACTGTCAGAGCAGATTTGGGCTGCTAGGTAGAATCTTATTTTCACTGTTTCAATTCTCATTTCTTTGTAATTTTTTGTATTATACTACATATTTTAGCCCCAAATTGTGGGCTGCAGGAACAACGTTGTTAAGTATTTCTTGCTGGCTGTGTTCACTGAATTGCTTCCTGAGCCTGAACTTGCTCAAACTTCCTGTTTTTTGGGCACAGAACTCCGGTTTTTCCATTTATGATGGATGAGAGGGGTTTGGAGTCTCTCTTCTAGACTTTCATAGCATGTTTCAGGATTTCTCACTGATATCTAATTGTCTTATAAGAGACATTAAATTTTTTTTCACACTCAAAAATCCATGATCCCCTCTAGGTAAGGTCTGAGTCTCTGTCAAACATTTTCGCTTTTGTGTAACATTTAGCACAGTATTTATCAGTCATTATTTTATTTGGGGGTAGAGGAGGTAGGCGGCGGTGGGCAGTTGGGACCCCCCGTACTTATGTTCTGCTCCAGTATTAAGTCTTGTAGAAAATGGTCTAAAATAGATCTTTACTATCTGAAATATCATCTAGTGAGAGCATTGGCATCATCAAAGAGCTTGTTAAAAATGCAGGATCTAGGACCTCAGACTAAATCAGAATCTGTAATTTGATTGGCCTTTGAGACTTGCTGGTCTCCAGATGTAATGTATACACACCACCTAGGGATCATGTTAAATGCAGGTTCTGACACTCAATTACTTAGGTAATGATAAAACAACCAGATCTTGAAGTTTTCTAACATCAAAGCAGCAACTTCCTTTCTAGAGTTGTCACCGGACACCTTCCCTCCTGAGAGTGACACTTCTGCGCAGAACAGATGGTTTATGACAGGAGTTGGAAAACTGTGGCCTGCTGGTGGCATCCAGCCTGCCACCTCTTTTTGCAAAGAAAGTTTTATTAGATCACAGTGACGCTCATGTATTTTCATATTGTCTGTGGCTTCTTTTGTGCTGTATTGACTGAGTTGAATAGTTATAAAAGAGACTGCATGACACACAAAGCCAAAAGTATTTACTATCTGGGACTTTATAGAAAACAGTTTGCTGACCCTGGCTTATGTGAGTGACTCTAAATATTTCCTTAAAGAATCAAATAGCTATACTCTCTTGCCCCAGTGGCAAACTTAGCAAGCCCATCTGAATCCATGGCTATTCATAGAGAAGCTGAACCATAAACCGTCATTCCCAAGCAACCCACAAAGGGTCTTGAGCCTAAAATTGGTCTGGATAATGGTACCACAGAGCCTGTGACTTTCCAAAATCCATTTAATATGTCCCTCCTCAAAGAAATGGTTATAATTTTATATAATTTTATTGAGCTGACTCCCTCCTCCACAAATTGATTTCATTAATTGTTCAACATAAGTTTGACTTTCCCCAAGAATTGGAATCAAAAGGAAATTCTGAGTAAAAATATATCTGGGACCAAGGAAATAAAAAGACTTGTACAAGTTGGTTATAATACACATTTTACTCCTAAAAAGGTAGCGTTGGTTTTGGCCCCGCTCTGGCCTATTCACTGGGCAGACTGTATGGGCTTGGAGTCCTTCTTTTAATTCCCTTGGAGAACCCCACCACCTGTCTCTTATTTGGGTTTTTGAATTGTGAAATGATGGCACACACAAGCTCCAAGAATAGCTGTGTGTGTACGCCAAGCATACAGAGACAGAAGGCAGAGACTTAGGCCAAGGATCAGGAAATACAGAAGAGAAGCTGGCATGGAGGCATCTGCTCCACAAACACAGTGAAGCCGGAGGTTGTAGGAGGAGGGACGTGGGACCCGTGTAATCACTGGAGGATGTGGGCACTCTGCTCTGCTCTGCAAGTCTTGGAGATCTTGGTTTTCTTTCCAGAACCGAATTTCAGAGGAGGTGGGTGTAGGAGAATTGAGATTCTTTTTCCTCATCCAGAGTTATCTGGGGCCAAAGAGGTTTAGGGTGAGATTCTGTGGGAATCTTTGCTGTAGCTCCAGAAGCTTTATTCTTACTTAGTTCCTTTTCCCTTTGTCTGCACAGTCCAGGACACTAAAAGGGTTTGTGAAGAGTCCGGGTAGACATAAGTGGAGAGTCTTCTCCTTAATTCTAGAGTCTACCTTGACTTCAACCAATTAAAGATTGTAGGACTGAATTAGAGCCCCTTATGTTAAACCTTGTTTCTTGAAGCCCTCCTGGAATTCCCTAAGATGCAGAGCTGATTAGCTTAGCTGGTCACAATGTGAAGGTTTTAAAGCCAAAGTTACTATTTGGGCTGATATTTTAGACATTCTCTTCATTGGAAGAAGTACAATGTATTCATTCATTCATTCATTCACTCATTCATTCATTCACTCAGTGAATATCCATTGAAAAACTATTGTGTAACAGGATGCAGGAAAAACCTGAACTGGAGAGTCAGACACACCTGAGTTCAAATTCTAGTTTCTTGATCTGTGAGCTAACTAACACCTCATTCAGGTTTCCATCCAGGTGACATAACCACCCCAGCTTCCTTCCCTGAATCTGCAGGTTAGGTTGGACATTTACTTCTCTGCTTTTGCAGCAACTTCTACACTGTCTGTTCTCATACCACATTATGTGGAAATTATCCATTTGCAGTCTGTCTCTCTCTCCAGATTGTAAAGTCATTGATAGAAAAGAGCTTCATTTCACATACTTTTTTACCCTTAGTGCCTGACATATATTAGAAATTAGACATATGTTTATTGCACTGAAAAGAACCTAATTGTGTGGCTCACTTTCCCTAAAGCATGTGTTTCTCATCTGTAAAATGAAGGTGATAAAAACATGCCTTGTGAGTTTTTTGTGAAGATCAAATCAGATAATGTTTGAATGAGTGTTTTATAAATATGAAGTGCTTGCAAATACTAATAGTTGTTCTAATATCTGGATTGATTGGGATTCAGTAGAAAACAAGTAGAAGAGAATCAAGAAAGTATGTGGAGGTGTCCTAGTCCACTTTTTCTAAACTGAATAACTGAACGAGGGGGATCTGGAGACTTCAGCTTCTGAGGCACAGTTTGGGTGTGTGGGGTTGACACGGGACAGAGGACCCTTTCCAGCAAGCTCTATGTCTCTGCCATTAGATTATATACTCATAACAGTGGGGATATGTTTTATTAATTTCGTTGCCCCTTTATTCACCCTAAGCATAACTAAGAAAGTGAATATGTAATAATTGGATTTCAATGGGCATTGCAAGGCCAAAGTCTCCTGCCCCCCAAATCTCCCAGTATCCCTGGCCTGTATGTGTCTTTTCTTGAGAACCTGAATAATGGAACCATTAGATTGAAAACATAGATTGGGGAGAAGAGAGTGAGTTGAATTTGAAAAATGTGGAGTGTGACATCTGGCAGTCAAATATGCAGGGCTGACTCATTTCACTTTTCATGTGTCTGTTTTAGCTCACAAACTAAACATAGAGCTCATTGTACAGATTCCATAGTGCTTAATGCTCTGGCTACCCCTTTAAAAACCTATAGAGCTTGCTGGAGGGGGTCCCCTATCTCATGTCAACTCAATAAATAAATATGTATGGATTTGTTGCAAAATACTGGATTTTCTTTTCCATGTAAGTAACAAAGAACTGCTGCAGATATTTGAGCAGAGTTGTAAAATGATATGAATTTTGCTGTGAGAAAACTTGATCTTGCTGTAATGTATGAAAAAGACTAGAAGGGAAAGAAGTTGAGGGTGGAGAGTCTTGTTAGGAGGGCCAGGATAAGAGCAGGTGGGCAGTGAAGGAGGCTGCGGCAGAACCATGCCAAGCAGAATGGAGTGGAGGGGACTTGACTACACAAGAGGCTGGTGACTCAGCTTTCTGCCTAGTATTAGTCCTAGAGAAGTCTCCCTGCTCTGGGAAGACCGGTGTCTAGCCTCATGTGGCTTCGGAACAAAAGCCAGTGATTGCATCCAAGGGAAGATAATGAGAAACACACAGGCCGTGAAAATCAGGAAAGCACCATTAATCTTTTTGTTGCAAAACTTTACTTTTCAAAGTCCTGGGGAAGGGTGCAGAAGCCTCAGCATGTGGACTTGAGCCCTGTACTCGGAAATGCAAAATGGAAACCCCCTAATAAATCACAGAACTGAAAATATCCAAGAGTCTGAGAGGCTGGGGGAGGACAGGAGTGAGAAAAGGAAGGGGGCTGGAGTACTGATCAGAAGATAGGAGAAAGCAACAGTGCAAAATGCGGGGAAGGGCTGAGTAGACATTCAATTTAATCTGGACTTTTATTTTGCTACAAACTAATTTTATGAAGACTTGTTTTGCCCAAATATTAAATATTTATTAATTAAAGATATTAAAACAGGAAAAACTGCTTTCATTCAATAAAAACTCTGGTAATTCTTCCTAACTCCAGAATTGTATGTATATTTTTTACCTATTAAATAATCAGAAATAGAAACAAATTAGACAAGATATGTGAATATCCTTAAAAATTTTCCATAATATTTGACTTAGGAAATTTAGTTTTATGAATGTACTCTAAGGAATACACTGAAAAGGACAAAATCTATACACAAAGATTATACACAAATTTATTATAGAATTATGTACTAAAAAACCCTAAATGACCAGCCTTGAGTATATGGTTAAGTATATAAGTTATAAGCCTTTGGGTTGTGAGAGTTTTAGATAACACAAGAAGGTATTTATGATATTATATTAAATCAAGATAAAAGTCACAATGTAATATAAAGATATACAATCAATGATGTAAAAGTGCATAGAAGAAAACTCTAATGAAAATATGCCAAATTGTTAACTATGATGACTTTTAGGTTACGGAATTATGGGACCATTTTTGTTTCCTTATGCAATTGAAAAGTCATAAATGAGCATGCATCACTTTTTCGTCAGAAAAAGAAATGAGTTATGTATTTTTTTAAAGGGAAGATATTGTAAAGGAATATTTGTTGACAGAATGCATTAAAAAACCTAGGTAATTTCCTTATTTCCCTGGGATTCTGAGAATTTTTTTACTCTTGGGAATATCTTTCCTTGCTCTTAGTTATTTTCATATGTTAGTCTTGTTCCTGGGGATAAAAAATGGTAAGTTTGCTATTTGAGCTCTGCTCGAACATATGGAGTAGTTCTCTCTTACATATACAGAATTGGTTTGACATTCAAGGTCTTTCAGAGTCAAATCCCAATTGATCTTCCCAATTTCACTTCCCTTAGTTTCCTACGTATATTTTCTACACAAATCAAAAACCTTTTCAGACTTCCTATTTCTTGTACATGTCCATAACCTCCCCTTTCTGAAGCTCTACTTGTTCCTGGGGACAGAATGTTCACAGAGCATGTGTTAAACATCATAAAGTGGACCGGGAGCCTCTTTTAACATAAGGCTGTGTGATTTTGACAAGGCAGTTAGTTCACCCTCTAGATCTCAGATGGAACACCTGTAAAACAAGGGACTATGTTGTAGATGGTTGCCAACATTCCTTGCAGTGCTACAGCTGAGTGAACCTTGTTCCTTCATGGCCCTAGGTGTGCTCATTCATCTGCCTGCACCTTGTCTCAGGTTCCCACTGCATCTTAAGTGGCCCTTGCCCACTCCACTGTCAAATTCGACCCTTCCTAGCTCATGTACCATTTCCTTTATAATGCTGTCCTCAGTGATTCTGATTAACAGGGACTTGCATGTATGATTTTTTTTTTTTTGCCACTCATACATGCTGCCTTTTATCAAAACTATGGCACATGTCAAAGATATAACAGATAATATCATTTGAATAAAAAGTCAACTCCATGGGGAGGAAAAAACCTACTTAAGTGAGCTTTAGAGATAAAGGTGAACACTTCCCTAAATCCTTTGTTTATGGTCTGTTAATCAATAAAGTCCAATCTGTGATCCCCAGATACATAAGAGGAGAAGGATATGTAGACTATTTATGATATTTCTGAAAATCCTAAGAAAAATCACACACAGGCCCACAGTAAGTCTATGTTTCTTTATTTTGAGTCAGAGGATTTCTTTTTTCCATTTTTAGCCAGTATAAATTGGTTTAAACTTCATCTCTTGAATAACTCCTAACATGACCAGAGCCCTTTTCTTCCTTCAAATTTCCACAAATGCATTGCTCCCCTTTTTTCTTTTCACCACCCATATGTCCATGTTGGACAAAAACCATGAAGGAGGTTGAGAAACTGTGTACCAAAATGCCAAGAACATCTTTGCCATGTTCCAGCACAAAGGGCACTGTTAGAAGGAGGTGATCAGAGTCATCTTCTGACTCAACCTCACAAGAGGAGCCAGGTTAGATGAACAGTTCCCAACTGTTTACTCTCCTCTCTCTCTCATTCTCTCTCTCGCATTCTTTTTCCTTCTGTTTTTTATTAGCAGCACAAAAGATTTTGAAGTGCTTAAGGGCAGAAAGCTTGCCTTGTTCATCTATGCAGCTCTTGCTGGGACCAAGTATGGTGCTAAACACAGGGTAGACATTCAGTAAGTATTTGTGGAATGAATGAATGAGCAAATGAAGGACAGGCATAGCTTCAATGGCAATGGGTCAGTGTGAACTCCGGAAAGAGTATGCAGAGTTATAGTCAAAGTGGATGATGGATCATTGCTCTGACTTACTAGTTATGTAATCTTGAGTAAACCCCTTTATCACCGTGGGATTAATTTCCCCAGCTGTTGAAAAAATGCGTGTGGGGGAAAGGGGGAGGGTTAGTGATTAAAAATGTGTACCATAAGGGGCATGTATGTAAAATCATCTGGCACATGGTTGCAGCTGAATAGCTGGCATTTATGTAGCACTTTATTTTTTCTGCATTTTTTAAAAATTAAAAACCTGAAAATCATTAAGTTGTACTAACCTCAAATCTCAACACTTAAGAATTATATAAAATAAGAAGTAAAATTTCTCTTCCCAGCCAACTTTTCTAACTCCCCAGAGATAACTACTTTTCTTAACATTTAAGTTTGATGTTTATCCTTCTTGACATTTTTCTAAAGTTTCATATATATATATATTTTTATAATTATTTAAGATATATGTAAGCTCATGAATATATATATATGCAAACTCATATATATATATATATATATATATATATATCTCCATGCAACTTTGGATGGAGATATATATACACACATATCATTTTCAAAATGGAACTGTTCATATATGTCTATCTATCTATCTATCTATCTATCTATCTATCTATCTATCAATCATCTATCTATCCCCAAGTCAATTATTTTTGAATGATGGCAGAATCATTTGTTGTTTGAATATACCATATTTTGCTGCCAGTCCCCCAGTTCCAGTGTTTTGGGATTACAAACAATAATGCAAGGGTCTTCCTTGTACATCTATATCTGTAAGCTTTTGTACAGTACTTACTTTAGTAATAAGGCACTTGAACACTTATTATTCTCTTTACTCAGAACCACCACAGGAAGAAAGGACAGAAATTGTTATTCTGTGTTACAGATGAAGAAAAGGGAGGGCTAAAGGGGGCAACTGGCTTGGCCAGAGACCCACACAGATAGACTATGGCAGACCCTGTGTTTCCCAGTGGCTTGAATTTTTGTCCAGAGCTCTTTTTGTCACACTGCAATAAAGCACAAGTCAACAGGAAACCTTTACAACCAGGCAGAGAAGCTTGGATCAGGGAGCAGGCAGTCACACTAAATTGTAGAAAAGAACAAACACACACACACAAACAAGAAACTCAAGGCCAAACACATTTAAAGGATATTGTTTGGAAGAAATGCACTGGTGGTGAGTGAGGGACCAGCATAAGATGAGCTGTCCTTTAACTAGTTACCATCTTTTATGCAATGTTCTCAATATGATATCCAAATGATTAGGATGGCTTAGATTGCATAAATGAGGCAGGAGAATGACAAAGGACACCACCACAACCCCAACAATGACACTACCCCTCTCCCTCAAGGGAAGTGTCTAGGGAAGGCCAGTTGGCATCTGGTTAGGCTTGACCTTAATTGTCATCTTACTCAATTATCTGCAGGAAATATTAGCTGTTATTAAAATTTGCAGATGCAGTCATTTGTCAGAGTCACTGGAGACCAAGAATTATTACTCAGAGCATTGGAGAGAGGCTGGAAAGAAAAAGAACAATTCAGCCTGGAAAAATGCAAACTACTGGATAAAGTGAGGTAGGGGGAGTGGGGGAAGAATTTAGAGGGATAAGGCCAGTAGTAGGGTGAGGCAGTGAAGCACTCCCCTGGAGTACAAACTTTAAGGGGATGCCAAAAACTCAGCTATCAAGATAAATAAAATTTTAATTCAATATTGAAAAAAATCAAGTTGGCAAATGACAGCCTGTGGGCCAGCAGCCTGTTTGTAAATACAATTTTATTGGAAAGCCACTGGAAGTAAAGGTACCGTGGCAGGGGAGATCCAGGCTAATTCTTTGATGTGAAAACCCTGGTTAGGCTTGTGAATGTTAGACACATTAGACCTTAGCTTGTGATTGATGGGAAAAATATTTCTGAAGAAAAGGAATAATGGATCTGACTGCTTTTATGGGTTTCCTGGGGTTACTGTAACAAGTGATCACAAACTGGGTGGCTTAGGACAACAGACATTGATTGTCTCACAGTTCTGGAGGCTAGAAGTCCAAGATCAAGGTGTCAGCAGGGCCATATTCCCTCTGAAGATTCTAGAGAAGCATCTTTCTTTGACATCTAATTTTTGATGGCTCTTGCAATCACTCCAATCTCTGCCTTGATGTTTACATACTCTTCCTTGTGTATGTCTCTCTGTCTTTGTGTCCACATCTTTTTCTCCTTTCCCTTAGATCCTAGTCATTGGGTGACATCCCAATCCAGATAACCTCATTTTAACTTGATAGCATCTGCAAAGACCCTAGTTTCAAATAAGATTACATTCCTAAGGTTACCTATGAATATAACCTTAACTCTTTGGTTCCTTATTTGGAAATAGGGTCTTTCTTGGACACGATTCAACCTACCACACTGTTAAAGATATCTTTCTAGGACACAATTCAACCCACCATTCTATTAAATAGGTAGGGATGGGGAGAGATTTGACTTAGGTGCAGCAGAAACATTATCCATTCACAGAAATCTGGCAGCGGAGTCAGGGGCAGACTCCTGACATGATTTAAATACCTAAGAAAATATTTAAGGAAAAGTACTTTAGTTCCTTTGGGGCGCAAATATTATAACCTGTGTTCATGTCACATGGTGACAAATAAATGCAGGATTTTTAAGGGTAGTTCTGATTTCAAACATGCAAAAAATAGTGACTGGAAATATTTTTACTAAATTTTATATTCATTTTGTTATTATTTTATTCTTCTCAATATAAGCAACTTATTAAATTATTACTATAACCGAATATAACAACTTTTAGATATTTTTCACAAAAATTCACCAACCGGGGAAAAATGTTGTTTGTAAAATGCAGTATTCTGATTTTTAATTTATGAAATATGGCTGTTATGCTTCTGAAGCCTGTTCAAAGGCTATGAAACAATGGAGATGATCGAATACCATTAGAATTTTAAGTAAGTTGAAATGTAAATGGGAATCAAATCTATTTTCTCCCATTTTCCAAACACATCACAGTCAAGTCCAAAAATTTGAATGTTACATGGCTTTTTAGTGAACACTTTTGTTATAAACATGCGTGTGTAGGTATACTTAATTGTATCAGCAACAATAACATTAGTTATTTTAATTATTCTATCACCAGTCCTAATTACTAATCAATAAATGTATACTCATTAATTAATAATTCAATAATAATGGCTAATATTTATGAAGTGCTTATGTGCTAGACAGAAGAATTGATCCCTTTATGTGAATTATTTAATTTATGAATACAGTAATTCTTCCTTAGAATTGGTATTCTGTTTATTTGGGCTTGAAATGTTCTACATATTATTTTTCCTGCTTTTGGTCAGGAGTCACCAGCCCATTTAAAGAGAGACAGCTGTATCTTTCTGTAACTGGGCTATTTTCTCTATGAGTGCATTAATGTTAACAGAGAAGCATGGCCAGCAAGCGCTGCTAGCACAAAGTGAAGGGCCCTGCTGTGATGAACAGAGAAATTGGGAACTTTATCATTGCTGCTATATACATTGTCAACTAATAACATGTTTTTAAAATTCCTGAAAAGAGTTTGCTTTCTAAAGGTTAAAAAGGTTTAAGTTCTCTCTGTAATTTTGTTTATATAGATGATTTGCTTTGTAAACATTTGTTTTGTTTGTTTGTTTTTGAGACAGAGTCTTGCTCTGTCGCCCAGGCTGGAGTGCAGTGGTACGATCTCAGCTCACTGCGACCTCTGCCTCCTGGGTTCAAGCAATTCTCCTGTCTCAGCCTCCCCAGTAGCTGGGATTACAGGCATGCGCCACCATGCCTGGCTAATTTTTGTATTTTTAGTAGAGACGCTTCACCATGTTGGCCAGGCTGGTCTGGAACTCCTGACCTCGTGATCTGCCCGCCTTGGCCTCCCAAGCTACTGGGATTACAGGCGTGAGCCATTGTGCCTGGCACAGCTCTCCATTTTAAGGCTTTGCAATTGATTGAATCAGGCTTGTTCAGTTTACCTAAGATGATCTTCCTCACGTAAAGTCAACCCATGATGGATTCTAATCAAACTACAGAACATCTTCACAGCAACACCTAGATCAGTGTTTCAGTAACTGGGGTCTACAGCCTAGCCAAGCTGACAGATCAGAAGAGCCATGACAACAATGATAAAAGAAACTGTTGCCCTCTAGTTTCCTCCTGGGCATTAATAATTTAGCTAATATAAACCCAAATACTTTGGATACGATTGACTGAATTCAGCTTTGCTGATGCCTCTGATTTCAGTTGCTTTAACCAAATGCAAACTCCTAGTGCTTCTGTTGTCTGTTGATATCCAGAGGCTCATGTGATCTGGAAGGGTAAGTGGCTTCTCTCTGATTTGCCAGAAGCAAGTGGTTATGTTAGCTGAGGAGCCAGAACACTAATTTCAGTGATTTGACTCTGGTACAAGTGGTGGGAGGCCCGAGGGTGGGATGCTGCTTTTTCCTTTGGCCCTGGTAAACATTTTATGCTTGTTATGGTGGTTGAAATGCTGTATTTAACCTTTTCTTCATGTGCCAGGAGGTTCACAGTAAATGAGGGGTGTGGTCTGTGAAGGGAAAAGTGGCTGTGGCTTGGCCTCTTTGTACCCTGTCAGCACACATACACGCATGGTCTGTAACATGTGAACCTATCACGTGGGAACTCATTACTGAGCTGTGAGGGCTGCCCCTGAGGAGCTGGGGGCAGTGGTCGGGAGAGGAGAAGGTCGTGGGGCACAGTAGAAATGGCACCGGACTGGGAATGAGTTCCTACTGCCAACTTCTCATCAGCTCAGTTCCTACAGTCCTCTACTCACTCCTTCGTTGCCCAGGACATTTATTTAATGCCAGGCTAAGCACAAGGCTTCCAGGATTCAGCAGTGAACAAGACAGATGCTACCCTTGCCCTTTTGGAGCTGACTGTTGAGCAATTTTAATAAATAGCAATGATCATATCATTAGCATTTCCCGAGGGTTACCATGGCCCAAATGTGTGAGTTATGATAGAGGAAGATGGGGTTATTCTAGGTGAAGGCCGAGAAGCTTCTGGGAGGCAGTGACTAATAACTACTGCCTTTTTTATTTTGGAGTCATGTCCTTTCTGTGACTCCCCTTTCCTTCTCCTCTGTGTTCTCTCCCTTGGCCTTGTCAGGCTGCCCCTGGCTTTGGTTCTCTCTTCCTAGTCTCCTTTCTAATTAGCCTTTCTAGCCCGATAAATTAAGCTCTTGTCTGGAATCTCTAGCTGCCTGATGGACACCTCCTCGTGAAAGCCCTCAGTATCTCAAAGACACAACATCTGTGAAGAACTCAACTCTTCCATTGTATTCTTCCTTCCCTTTCCTGTCTCTGATAATGTTATCACAATTCGTTTTGTCATTTAGGTCAAAAACATAGTCATCTTTGACCTACCTTCCCTATCATACCTACCAGTCACTCAGCCCTACCCTGTCTATTCCCATGATGTCTCTCATCTCTCCCTCCATTTGTTTGTCACTCTCAATGGTCAGACTGTCTTGGTCACTTTTCTAGGCAATTGCTATAGTTTAATGCTTGCAGTTTTCCCTCAACTTTAGTTCATCCTCTTTAGAGCTACCGGAGCACATACTCTTGATACATCTTCTTGCATCACTCTGTTGCTCAAAAGCCTTCAGTGGACCACTGCTGGGCTCTGCAGCCAGGTGCTTGTGTTCTAAACCTGGCTCTGTCACTTACCAGCTTGGTAACTGGCAAATTATTAACCATTCTGTGCTTCTATTATTTCATCTATAAAACAATTGTGTCTGTCTCATAGAGTTGTGATGGGGATTAAATGAGTCAACATATAAGTAGTGCTTATAAAAAAATGTCTGACATAATTTTAGCATTCCGTCCAGGTAGATGCTCTGGCTCCTGGTCCTCCACATTTTCCCTCTTGTGCCTTGACTTTTTGCTTTTCTAACTTTTCCCTGTTATATTTCTGAATAGTTTTTTGCAAAGTAGTGCGCAAATTAGTGCCTGGATCTACACAAACTACATCATACATGATGCTCTTGTCTTTCTTCATATTCTTTTAAAGACTATATGTTATATATTTAAACACATATGCATATTTATACTAAACTAAGTATATATATGTATACACATATATACATATAGATTCATGTATACTTTATTGTTTCTTCATTAATTGACCAAATGTTTTGATGGTGCCTCTAAATAAGTAGTACTTAGGCAAATCTCCACCCATAGTATTGTGGTAAAAGATTAACTTTTGAAAACTGCCCAGAGAACAGCTTTCTATCACATTAATCATGAGATACAGTTTTGTTTTTTTCAATGTTCTGGCGGCCATTCTCATGAGGATGGACTGTGCTGACTGGTCTCAGTGAAAGTTACCAGTGGGCATGTTCTCGGGGCCTCTCTGTCCCCATGAAGCATCCCCACTCAGAGACACGGAAAACCTGTGAGATGAACTCATACAAATGATTTCTGGGATGAAAATAGCAATGTGAGATAGTGCCAGGAACTTCAGGTTCACAGAGTATAATTAAGATTTTTCCTGAATCATTGCACACTGTAATTTCATCATTATGTACGTTCTTTAATTATGGGCTCTAATTGCCCATTTTAGTTCTGCAATTAGACATAAATACATTAATTTTGTAGGTATAACAATCAGCTCAAATGTACTTCCAAATTCTTTCCCCTACCTTTCAAGAAAAATTAATACATCATTAAAAAGTTTGTGCACAGAAGAGCCTCTTAGAGGGCAGCTTTTGGGAGCCAGTTGGTGTTCTCAAAGGTGGGGCCCCAGTTCAGAAAGGGTATGGGAACATCACCCTCTTATATTCCCCATAAACTGTGTTGCTTCATGTCAGATAGACCCTGCTGGGTCCAGGGCAGGGAAGAGCTCCATTAATTCACATAGGGCCGATTTCTCTTAATCGTAAAATTTTAAGGTGACATCAATGCTTAATGAGTCATGGGAGAGGAATGAACTAATGTTAGGGCAACTCTGGCTTTTTATTTCTCTTGTGTCCTATTAAAAGATGAGAAGATGAAGCATTTTAGGCTCATGGGGTTTGTATTTTTCATTTGTGCATGGGTAGCTGATTATCATCTGTCATTATGTGCGTGTGTGTGTGTGTGTGTGAGAGAGAGAGAGAGAGAGAGAGACAGCAAGAGAGAGCCAGAATCTGTTTTTTAAGAACTCTCAATGATTCAGATCTCCATTTTTTCCCTTCACCTACAGCACTTTAGTTAAAACAAAACAAAACAAAACAAAACAAAAAAACCGACGAGTTCCAGCATTTCCCCCCATGGACCATGCTATGTCCATTTCAGCGGACACATTTTACATGTGTATCTATTTGCCTCCACTTACAAATCCAAGGAAAAAAAGGCAGTGTGTTAGAGTAGAAAGAGCCTTAGTAAGGGTCCTGGCCCCTTTTTCTTCCCTTTTTACACATACTCTCTCTCTAGGTAATCTCTCTATTCTCGTCCTTAAAGGCCGTTTATATGCTTTTGTCCCTCCAATTTATATCTCTAGCTCAGGCCTCATCTCTGAGCTCCAGATTAGATAACAATCAGAATGCTTATTTCTACTTGGATGATTTACAGATAATTTAAGCTTGCTGTGTTCAAAGCTGGGTTTACTTTCCTCCAAATGTATTGCTTTTCTATTCTTCCCAAACTCAATAAATGGCAAAACCATCCATTCAAGTACTCAAGCTGAGTCATCCTTGATTATTCTTTCGACATATGAGCCATCAGCAAGGCTTGTTTCACCCTCCAGAACCTATCTTCAATCTGTCTGTTTCCCTCTCCCTCAATTCAGGCTGCAATCCCAATGCAGAGTGTTCAGTAAAGCAAAAGGGGTGGTCTGCTCTCACCAAAAGCAATTTGCGTGCTCTTAATTCATGGATGGATTACCTAGCACTTAACACAGACCCAGATATATTTGGTACTCAGTAATATACACTGAAGAATGAATGAGTGAGTGAATGAATTAATGAATGAATAACAGAAACTCTACCTCCTAGGACTTAATAATACAGAGCAGGATTAACCTGCTTTCATAGGTAATCAGTGAACCTGGTAAAGTGTGACATTTATCTTTTGGTGAGAGCAGCTCACCCCTTTTGCTTTACTGTTTCACCAGCAATCTCTGTTTTATTTTTACCTGTTCTTTTGGACACACAATTTAGTCAGAAATTTGCACCTGAGTCTTACTTCTGCCACCTGCTAGTATAAAGATCAACTGGTGCAGAGCACTATACAGAGATTATTTATTGTTTGCTACAATGTTGGATATAGAGTTTCCTCTCTAGGACCTCTTTAACTGGGAGGGATAAAAATGGCACAACTAAATTTTCATGGTTTGGATAAGAAGAGAAACATTGGGTGGGCATGGTGGCTCATGCCTGTAATCCCAGCACTTTGAGGGGCTGAGGCGGGTGGATCACCTGAGGTCAGGAATTTGAGACCAGCCTGGCCAACATAGTGAAACCCCGTCTCTACTAAAAGTACAAAAAAAAACTAGCCAGGCATGGTGGCGGGCACCTGTAATTTCAACTACTAGGGAGGCTGAGGCAGGAGAATGCTTGGACTCGGGAGGTGGAGGTTGCAGTGAGTCAAGATCACGCTATTGCGTTCCAGCCTGGCCAACAAGAGTGAAACTCCATCTCAAAAAAAAAAAAGTAGAGGAGAAACATTGCTTCATTCAGAAAGTGCTTCCTAAGAGATTCCCATGGTCCAGGGATGATGCTGGATGGTGGAGATGTAGAATAATGTAGAGATTACAGGGTAGCGGGGATGGGGATGCACTTGTAAGCCAATGAGTAGAAGAAAGGGGTTCTGGCGGTGGCACAGCAGCAACCACAGGACGAAAGCAACTGCAGAGGACATGTGCTCAATTCTGTGAGGGGACGATGGTGGGAAATGGAAGGGTCCTGATCATGTCGTTGTTGATGGCAAGTCTACCAGTCAAAAGGAACAGGTGAGCAAGGGCCTGTAGCCTGGAGGAGGCTTGGGGCTTTCAAGGAACCACACTTTGTTAGACCTGCTAAAGCATGTGTTTCAAAGAGAATGTACCCAGCTCGAAGACTTGCACATTGTAGGCACTTAGCTAATATCTGTTTAATAAATGGATAAGTGAATATAAGTGGCAGAAAGACAGCTGAGTTGCTGGGACAGGTGAGATCATGGAAGGCCTTGTGTATCATGCTAGGATCAGTAATGGGAAGTAGAGAAGTGGTCAATGAAGTTTTATTTAAGCAGAAAAGAGACCCTATTGGGTTGAGTTTTAGAAAAATCCCTGTGGCTGCAGAAAAGAGGATGGTTTGGTGGGAATGAGACTGAAGTCATGAGCACAGACAGGAAGGGTAACTGAACATTTTGAGAGAGCTGAAAGTGTAGACAGGAAGGGTGTTCAAAGATTGTTGGAGTTCAGAGAGAAGTCCTCGGCCTGGCCTAGCAGTGTAGACAGCCAAAGACAGACAAGTAGTGGAATGTCACATTCTAGTAACTGATTGAAATGTGTGTGTGTTTATAGGCAAGTGAGTTGAAAACTGTGTGTGTGCTTAAGTTGGAATGTACATGTGCATATATGAAGGTGATTTGAAGTGTGTGTGTGTGTGAATGCAGTGTGTGGTAGTGCATTGGAACGTGTGTGTATTTACATGAGTGCAAGTGGACAGTCAAGAATGGTGTCTAACACTTACCTATTTGGTCTAAAGGCTCATAAAACTTCTGCCTTACTCCTGGTCACATGCTCCAAGTCACAAGCAGAAATGGGCAGAACAGCTCGGCCTTGTAATTCCAGCCTGACTCACACTAAGCTGTTTCCAACCAAGTGAATTAATTTCTCCCTCCTTATGCCCACACAGCACTTTCCTCTACAACAATTGTCACACCACTGTTGTTATTAGTTTATATAATACTTTACCCCCTGCTAGGCTGTGAAATCCTGAAGGAGGAGAAAATATGTTATGTATCATTTATCTCCAGAGTCTAGCTCATTCAGGCACATGCTAAGTTCTCAGCTAATGTCTGGTGAATGAACTAAAAGAATAGGCACACTTTTATAGCTTATTAAGCTCAAACATAGACTCCAAAGCAAAATCTCATCATTGCCTCTTACACATTTTGGAAACAACAGCAATAATAGTTACCATTTCTTGAGAACCTACTGTGTGCAAGGCACAGTGCCAAGTACTTTGGGGGAACCAGTGATTTTATGTGCAATGTTTTTAAAAGTCCCTGGAGTTAAAAAATTCCTAGGAGGTAAATATTATCCACCCCTTCCACAGATGACGGAAGTGAGGCTCACTAAGGATAAGTAACCTGCCAAGTTGCACAGCTAGAAAGTAGAGAGCTGAAACAGGAACTCAAAGCCTGGGCTCCGAACAAGCACGCCCTGCAGACTTCCCTTCCCTGTGATGCCCCATGCTCAGTTTTCTATTTTCTTTATAGTGGAAAAGTCAATGCCCTTCCTATGAGAAATAAAAGGATTTAAAGTGGTCAAAAGGAAACAGTGTTTCCTCTGTGCTCACGGGGTTTTGGCCAATCACAGAGGGTGAACCAAAAACAATATTATGCGAGATGTGGCCAGTTTGGGTTGATTCCAGCTTTGGATGCTGTGAGCTGGATCCCAGGAGCACACGAGGAAAAACAATAATAGCATACTTGAGATCCAAGCCCATGGTGGGTTGAGGATAGAGGTTTTGCTTTCCTCAAACTATTGCATTTTTCTTTTCCTCCCTAAGGGTCCGGGCAGGATGCTTCCTACCCCAGGGGGCCACTTCCAAATGCTGCTTTGTCACTTGGTGGAAAACTTCAAATTTGTTGAGGGTTTACTGTGGAAGACTTAGTCAAGAGGGCAAGTACCCTATATCTCCAGATTGCTTTGCACATATTGGCATTCAATTAATATTTTATTTGTCAATGGATTTAATAGCTGATTACGGTTTGCAATGCTCTACTCATGGATAAATCAGTTGATCTTCTCAGGCTTCTTATGCCTTTTCCCAGTGGATTTTTCATTGTCGTGGATAACCCCAGGAAAAAGAGGAGGCACAGAGGAACCTCTCTTACATGAATAGGTGGGGGGATGCAAGGGAGGACTTCTAGCTTTTCTTCTCCTGACTTTTCTACATTCCCCAGGTTGAGTGACTCGTCTCCATCTTTTAATTTAGCATCTTGGAACTGAACAGCACCTCCCAAGCAACCCTCACCTGGGAACCAGGCAGAAACAAGTGAAAATGTGGAGGAGGTGTTTATGAATTTTTGGGCAGTCAGTGATTTCAGGGATCCAGGAAATTATTCTACTTTCTAAACCACTTCCCCACCTGCTGGATATGAATGTAACTCCCTCAGCTTTCAGCTTTCACATCTACTTTATATACAATTCTATACTGCCTCTCCCATTTTATATTATTTATACCTATGTGCTGGGACTTGAGCAAAGGTTTTTTTATTTTTTATTTATTTTTTATTTTTTAAACTTTGTACAAGGGAAGCCATAAAGAATTTGGGCAACTTGTAGGGAAGAGGGAGAGTGAATTTGGTGAAACCGAAAGTCAGTAAAGGTCACATAGGAGATGATGAGCTCTGCAGACACATCTTTCAACGTGAAGCAGCAGTGAAGAACATGGCTCTGGAGTCAAACTGGCTGAGCTAAAGAGTTGACTTTGTTACCTACTAGTTACCTATTGGTAGTTACCTACTAGTTATCTACTAGTTACCTACCTCTGTTACCTACTAGTGTGACCTTGGGCAGGTTAAGTAACTTCTTTGAACTTAGTTTACTGATACATAAATTAGTGATAATAATAATTCCTGTCTCATAAAGTTACTGTGAAGATTAAGTGAGGCAATGTATATGGAGTGTTAAAACAGTGCATGACGCAGAGTAAACACGTTAAAATGAGCTGTTATTAATATTTGGTTGCTAAAGGTCTGTCCTACCTGATGTGTCTATCTCTTTCAAATACATCCTCTGGGATTTAGCACTAGAAACATAGTCTTGCAGAAAGTTAGAGCAGGGAGGAACCCTCAAGATCATCTAATCCAAAGTCCTCTTTTGTAAATGAGGAATCACTGGCCCAAGGTCACGGAGTAAGTCACTGAGTAATCCCTCTGGTCTGTTGCCCGGAATGCATTCCTTCCCACAAATCTGGCCATGCTTGTCCTGGAGGGCAGATAGACTAGCCTTCCCCAGGTAACCTCGTATCTTCCCGTAAAACCGTCTGTCCTCACAAAGTGGCACAATTTCTAAGGATCCCTCAGGCAACAAAGTAGGTTGTGTTCAGAGACCAGTGAGGTGGAGAAACTGCCCAGCCACTGAACTCCAGGCTGGACTTGGTGACTGGCACTCAGTGGAGTCAGAGTCCTGGAGACCTGCACATCAGGGAGAGGGTCCTGAAGAGGTCTTGAAATAATTTGACATGGAAAAAGAAACATACAAATTTTCAGAGACACAGATAAGCATCATATTTTTAAGCCAAGAACTCAGTTATATTTTTGACAGTGTGGTGTCTACAGTACTAAGGCATGTTCTTACAAGAGTGACACTCACTAGCTTTTTTTTTTTTTAACTTTCATTTTAGTTTCAGTGGTATCTGTGCAGGTTTGTCATATAGTAATGGGGATTTGGTGTACAGGTAATTTTGTCACGTGGGTAATAAGCACAGTACCCAATAGGTTTTTTTTTTCTGATTCTCTCCCTCCTCCCACTGACCATCCTCAAGTAGGCCCCAGAGTCTGTTGTTCTGCTCCTAGTATCCGTGTGTTTTCCTTGTTTAGCTCCTACTTGTAAGTGAGAACATGCGATATTTGGTTTTCTGTTCCTGTGTTCATTTGCTTAGGATAATGAGATCATGTTCTCTGACATGGAAAGAGAAACACACAAATTTTCAGAGACACAGATGACCATCATATTTTTAAGTCAAGAACTCAGTTATATTTTTGACAGTATGGAGCCTCCAGCTCCATCCATGTTGCTGCAAAGGACATGATCTCATTCTTTTTTATGGCTGCATAGTATTCCATGGTGTGTATGTACTATGTTTTCTTTATTCAGTCTACCATTAATGGGCATTTAGTTTGATTCCATGTCTTTGCTATTGTGGATAGTGCTGCAATGAACATGTGTCTTTATGGTAGAACAATTTATAGCCCTTTGGGTGTATACCCAATAATAAGATTGCTGGGTCGAATGGTAATTCTCCTTTTAGTTCTTTGAGGAATCACCACACTGCCTTCCACAATTGCTGAACTAATTCGCACTCCCACCAGCAGATTATGTGTTGTTTTTTTTTCAACCTTGCCAACATCTGTTTTGTTTTTTTTTAAATAATAGCTATTCTGATGAGTATGAGATGATATCTTATTATGGTTTTGATTTGCAGTGCTCTAATGATTAGTGATGTCAAGTATTCTTTTCGTATGCCTGTTGGCTGCATGTACGTCTTTTTTTGAAAATGTCTGTTCATGTTCTTTGCCCACTTTTTAATGGGGTTGTTTGGTTTTTGCTTGTAAATTTGTTCAAGTTCCTTATAGATTCTGGACATTAAGTCTTTGTCTGTTGTTCCCCTCCTAGTTTGCAAATATTTTCTCCCATTCTGTAGGTTATTTACTGTTAATAGTATCTTTTGCTGTGCAAAATCTTTTTAATTAGTTCTCATTGGTAAATTTCTGTTTTCGTTGCAATTGCTTTTGGTGTCTTCATCACGAAATCTTTGCCAAGTCCTATGTCCAGAATGGTATTTCCTAGGTTATCTTCCAAAGTTTCTATGGTCTTAGGTTTTACATTTAAGTCTTTAATCCATCTTGAGTTGGTTTTTGTATGTGGTATGTAAGATAGGGGTCCAGTTTCAATCTTCCGCATATGGCTAGCCAGCTATCTCAATATCATTTATTGAATGGAGAGTCCTTTTCCTAGTGCTTGGTTTTGTTGATTTTGTTGAAGATCAGATGGTTGTAAGTATGCAGCATTATTTCTGGGCTCTCTATTCGATTACATTGGTCTATATGTCTGTTTCTGTATCAGCACCATGCTGTTTTGGTTACTGCAGCCCTGTAGTATACTTTGAAGTTAAGTCGAGTAACATGATACCTCCTGGTTTGTTCAGCTCATTTCTTTCTTGTTGAAGACTTCAGTTCAATGGCCTTAGTCATCTTTGGAATGGCATTTAGGATTCAGTTCAATGACCTTAGTCATCTTTAGAATGGCATTTAGGAAAATGGACTCCTTTACCAAAAAGGTGAAAAAGAAAATAATATAACCCAACCTTAAAGACTATTTTTTTGAGGGGAGAGGGAGAGGAGTTTATTCATAATCCTATCAGCTGAACACATTCCAGTCTTCTTCTATAAAAACACAATTTTTTATAAAGTTGAAATTATGCAGCTAAGACATTTCTAAGAAGACTTAATTTCAGTTAGGGACTTGCTGATTATCTTTGGGTAAGTCAATCTGGCTTCTTTTCTGGGAGGAGTGTTGTGTCCTTAGAGACGTGAACATCGACGTCTGCTTGTTTTTGTGAGGAAGCATGGTAGAATGAAGAGAACGCTGTCTGGAGCCAAAAGATCCAGATTGAAACCAGACTTTAAGCCTGGGCTCTGCTTCCCCTTTTGCTGGATGACCTTGAGACAGTGTCTTAACCTTCCTGGATCTGTTTTTTAGCTTTTATAAAATAGATCACTGGCATATCAGCTTGTTAACGTGCACTGTACTCAGCCTTGACACACGGGAGAAAGGTTTTCAGGGACAGGGTGAAGATTTCATCTATATGACCTTTGACTGCAGTTTGGTTGGTTGGGTTACACAATCTACAATTGTAGATTGATTGAGAGTCTTTTGAAATATGTTTTTCTTTATGCTAGTTACCCAGGTCCTCTCCTCTCTGGTGACAGTGGTAATTTACCAGGGCATTGTGTCCTCTTTTCATTAATTAGGCCACTCAGGCCTACCCGAATCCCAAGAGACCATTTATGGATGATGAAGGTGGTAAGATAGGGTTGTAGTATGTTGGACCTGCTGTCACAAACTACCATATGCAGGGTGACTTATAAATAAGAGAAATTTATTTTTCACAATTCTGGAGGCTGGGAAATCCTAGATCAAAGTGCCAGCAGATTTGGTGTCTGGTTAGGCCTGCTTGCTGTTTCACAGATAACTGTCTTCTTGCTGTGTTGTCACATGGCAGAAGGGGGAAGAGAACTCTCTGGGGTCCTTTGTATAAGGGTACTAGTCTTATCCACAAGGGCTCTGTCCTCATGATCTAATCACCCCACAAAGGCTTCAACTCCAAATGCCATGACTTTGGGGGTCAGATTTAAACATAGGAATTTTAAGGGGACACAAACATTCAGTTTATAGCAGAGAGTGTATGTTCACAGCACAGGAAGGTTCACAGCAGAAGGGGGCCATTAATTGTGTATAGACTTTCATGTCTGTGCTCTGATTCACTGTATAATCTGCTTCATTCAAAGGAAGAAGGTAAATTTTGGGTCCCTCTTGGAACATTTAGGTGACTCCCACCAAATACAGGATAGCTTTGAGTTATAACCTCATGAAGTCCCTGGTCATGTCTGTGTGTTTGCTTTGGACCAGACCCAAGGGCCTGTCCTGTGTCCTGCCCGGGCTCCTCCCACCTCTTTCCTGGAGAAACCCACAGTGAGAGTGCAGGGTGGGGGTCCATGTTTATCTTGGTGGGCCTCACTGGAGCTGGACACTGCTGCTCTGTTTGCCCAGGCTTAAGTATGCATCTCCTTTTTTAACTGGCCAGGGACTTTCCCCCAGTCACTTGGCCTGCCATTGATTTGGGACTTTTCTGCCTAAAACTTCTAGGATGATAAGGAGAGCACTATTACCCACTGCCTGCCCAAACCTAGTAGCAACAGAAGCTAGTCATGACCAGCATTCATGGCTACAAGTACTGTCAGGCCAGGGGCCTGACCAGTGAACTGGAACTTTACTTCTCTCCCAAGTGGGATTAGAGTTCACTGAGTAGGTGGCCCTATTAAAATATGTATAGCCTGTGCTAAAGTTAATTCTAGGGGTGAGAATGAGGCAGCTCTGCTTGCTGGCTAGCCCAGGCTGGCAAAGAATAATGGGTGCAAGCAAGAATACCAGAGCCAGATTGGGTTCAAATTCCAATTCTATTGCTTCCTAGGTATACTGACTTAGGCAAGTACTTTTATTTCTCTGTGTCTCAGTTTCTTCACTTGTGAAATTTTCATATTTTAAGGATTTTGAGGATATCATTTTGAGGCTTAAAACAATGTAGTTACTTATGTTTAACACATGTAATTACTGATGTTTAACTTTTTTGGACTTATAAAAATGACAATGTTTAGCAGAGTGCTTTAAAAACATGACCCAACTATATGCTGTCTATAAGAAGCCCCTTTGAATATAATGATATAGCCATGTTCAAAGAAAAAGGATGAAGAAAGCTATATTATATAAACATTAATTGAATGAAAGCAGGAGTAGCTATATTAATACATGTGAAAATCCTCTACAAGATATTAGCAAATTGAATACAACCATGTACAAAAAGAATTACACATCATATCAAATTAGATTTATTCTAAGTGTGCAAGACTGGTTCAATATTTTAAGATCATGTGATTATATTAATTGATGCAGAAAATTATTTGACAAAATTCAATACTCATTCATGACTTAAAAAAAACTCTCGGCAAGTTAGGAATAGAATAATTACCTCAATTAAAAAGTTTACAGCTAACATCATACTTTGTGAAGAAGGACTTAATGTTTTCTCCCTAAGACAGGGATCAAGGCAAGAATATCTGCTCCTGCCACTCCTATTCAACATAGCACTGGAAATTCTAGCCATTACAGAAAAGAAATTAAAGGCATACAGATTGGAAAGGAGGAAATAAAACTATATTTGAAGATGACATGATTGCCTACAGAAAAAAATACCAACACATTTACAAAAAACTCTCCTAGAACTAATAAATTCTCCTAGAACTAATAAGAGACCACAGGATACAGGCTCAACAAGCTCACAGGATACAAAAATCAATTGTACGTCTACATACCTATAATGAACATGCTGACACCAGAATAAGAAATATAGTGCTAATTTAATCACTCAAAAATAATAAGTGTAAGTACATTTAAATATATTATATTTGTAATGTATAGTATGTAAGTTTAAATATAATAAAACATACATAGGACTTGTATGTTGAAGGCTACAAAGACTGATGAAAGAAATAAAAAGATCTAAATAAACGGAGAGACATACTATGTTCATGGAAGTACTCGACATAGTAAAGACACAATATACTAAAGATGCCAATTCTCCCCAAATCAATATATACATTTAATATAATTCCTACCCAAATCTCAGAAATGTTGTTTTTTTAAAATAGATAGAAAGAGGATTATTCTAAAATTTTGACTAAAGGCTGAGGAACCATAATAGCTAGAACAATTTTTAAAACAAACTAAGTGGGAGGAATCAGTCTACCCTATTTGAAGACTTATTATATAGCTGTAGTAATCAAGGCTGTGTGGTATTGACAGAAGTACAGATATAGATCAAAGGAATGCAATAAAGAATTCAGAAATAGACCCACACAAATACACCTCTGTGTTGCCTTATTTTTCAGAAAAGCTCTAGACTCAGAGTCAGGAAGCCTAGGTTTAGGTCCTTGGCCTTGCACAAGTGAGTTCTTCCAGTTATAAAACTTTGATTTTCTGGGTCTAAATCACTTAAACTTTTCTGTCTCAGTTTTCTTTTCTGTTTAAGGGAACATCCTTCCTTCTTCCTTCCAAGCCTCTATTTGACAAGGATGATAAAATATCTTTCTTTTTTAAGCATAAGGAATTCTACAAACCAAAAGAATTATTACATTGGTTGATGTGAATAACACATCTCAACACCATGAGGCCCTGACTCCGCAAACCTGAAGTCAAATGCCAAGAACTTTCATGAAATTTATTAATTTATTTTTTCTTCCCAACTAACACCACTAATTCTTTATTTGGACTCCTTAAGGAGCATGAAGAATGGGACTCATTCTTGCAGAACTGTTTTTAGAGTTTGCTACTGCTCAAAGCTCAGAGTTTGGCTATGTGAACTTCTGAGAAGTCTGTGAATAAGAGATTTTACAGCAATTTAACAGTGGTTCAAAGATAGATGCTCTGTCTCCCAGTAGAATACTTGTGCTTGTGTGGGCAGAAAATTCTTAAAATGATTCAAACCAACCACCCAAAGAGGATTATATGTAAATTCATATTGTGTGGGTCCTGGGAGCTTTGAAAACCACATACACAGAGCACAGAAACACACCAACACACACATACACACACAAACATGAATAGCACCCTTAGCACCATTGCTACCTTATGTGATTCCTACCATGAAAATCTGCACTTTAAAAAGCAGGAAAATTTGAAATCTACAGATGTGGATAACACTCAAACTTGAATTGGGACACAAGAAATTTTCCCTCTCAGGCTAGTGAGATAGTACGGCCTAGTGGCTACTAGGGTGAATTCTGGAGATAAATTTTCTGGGTTTAAATCACAATTTTACCTTTCATTAACTGTGATTTGGGGCATGTTTTTTTTAACTATTGGGTGCCTTGGTTTGCTCTTCAGTATGATTGGAATAATTATATATAAAATATACAATATCTATCTCACAGTATTGCTGTGAGGATTTGAAGAAATCATTTATACTAAGCTTTTATGCATGAAATATATTTAGAACAGAGTGAAGCAGAAGTATCTGTGTTCTTTCATAGAATGTATGAATGAAATGGGACAGTGGGTGGTCACCACCTTAAAATACTATACCATATATTTTGTCATGGTGCTATTGCAACAATACTCCTAACATTATGTATTTCTTTATTTGAGTCACTGAAATACAAATACGTTCTAAGAAGAGTCAACAGAGTGATTTACAAACTAGCTTTTTAGACTGGGAGGCACACTGGAGATCCAGGTTGGGGGCCTGGGTCTAATCTCAGGGCTCTACTTTTTTAACAAGGTATATAATTGTGGACAAGTCAACTGGTGTCCCTGAACCTCATTCTTACCTGCACACTGAGGAGGCTGAACTGGGTGATCTCGGAGGTCCTTTCTGGCTGTAATATCCTAAGAGACTGGATGCTCCCTAGGCAAGGAAACTGTTTTATCGACGTACATACTGTGGAGGCTTACTAATGCAAGTCTTTATTAAGTAGTTTTTCTGTAGCAGCCACTTTTCTAAGCCCTTTGACCTATTTAACCCTTGCAGCAATCCTATGAAGAAGGATTTATCATTATCCCCATTTTACAGATAAGGAAACTGAAGCAGACAGAGGCTAAGTGATTTGCCCAAAGGCCATATGGCTATTAAGTGGCAGAGCTGAGATTCATAATCCAGTAAGGGGAGGTATGCACACCAGGCATTCTATTAAGCATCAGACAGTGCTAGGCAAAGAATAACCGAAGAAGAAGGACTGTGTTCTATTCTCTTTGTTTTCCCCACAGATCTGTAAGAGTGCCTGGAGCTTTTTATAGGTTCTGAATAGATATTTATCATTCTTGCAGTGGCTTGATCTTGGCTCACTGCAACCTCCGCCTCTTGGGTTCAAGCGATTCTCCTACTTCATCCTCTGGAGTAGCTGGGATTACAGGTGCCCGGCACCATGCCCAGCTAATTTTTGTATTTTTTTTTTAAATTTTATTTTAAGTTCTGGGATACATGTGCAGAACGTGCAGGTTTGTTGCATAGGCATACATGTGCCATAGCGGTTTGCTGCACTTATCAACCCGCCATCTAGGTTTTAAGCCCTGCATGCATTAGGTATTTGTCCTAATGCTCTCCCTCCCCTTGCCCCCCACCCCGTGACAGGCCCTGGTGTGTGATATCCCACTCCCTGTGTCCATGTGTCCTCATTGTTCAACTCCCACTTATGAGTGAGAATATGCGGTGTTTGGCCTTCTGTTCCTGTGTTAGTTTGCTGAGAATAATGGCTTCCAGCTTCATCCATGCCCCTGCAAAGGATATGAACTCATTGTTTTTTTATGGCTGCATAGTATTCCATGGTGTATATGTGCCACATTTTCTTTATCCAGTCTATCATTGATGGACATTTGGGTTGATTCCAAGTTTTTGCTATTGTAAATAGTGCTGCAATAAACATAAGTGTGCATGTGTCTTTATAGTAGAATGATTTATAATCCTTTCGGTATATACCCAGTAATGGGAATTTTTTGTATTTTTAGTACAAATGGGGTTTTGCCATATTGGCCAGGCTGGTCTTGAACTCCTAACCTCAGGTTATCTGCCCGCCTTGGCCTCCCAAAGTACTGGGATTACAGGCATGAGCCACCACGCCTGGCCTATCATTCTTGTTTTTGTTGATGACAAAAAGTTGTTGGATTAAATTGCTTTCAGCCTTCTGGGTTGCTAAGTGTTGCAGAGTTGGCTGCGTTAAATTTCATTTTCTTGTGTTAATGTTACCCACACAAGGTGAAGGTTTTGGTTGGGGCTCAGGAGGGCTCCTGACTGGGGAGAAAGTGGGAAGATCCAGAGCAAGGAGAAGACAATGAGGCTGCCGGGCTTTGGGCTGCTCTGGCCTCTCTACTGCCTGCCACTGTCTTCATGTCCAGCCTTGCTGTGTTTCTATAAAGGTGGAGTTGTACCTCTCTGATTTCCCCTAAAGGTGGCCTGGATGTGGTAGAAGGAAGAGGAGGCAAGGCATTACCTGCACCTGGAATACTGACAAGTGGTTTGCTCTTTCTTGTATGCCCAGTGGCCTGGTCTTAAGCCTAGGAATAAATGTAGTCACCATGGCCATAAAACGGCCCCACTGCTGGGCTTGCTTTCCCTGGCCTCTGTGAGTTCCATGCTCATTATATGGATTCCCCATAGCAACGTTGAGAGCTTGCTTATCATTTCCAGAAGTGACCATGGCAGATTAGGAATATATGTTTATTTTGAGGTGGGTTTTTTTCTTTTTAAATTTTACACATTGTTGGATGAACATAACATCAAGGGCTGCTTTCCCAACTGTCTTAGGAAAAGAGCTCTAATGTTGGAGCCAGTAGCCCTGCGTGTTCTCATCCCAGTTTTGATTATAACTGACTATAATACTGTAATGACACTCTGACCTGTGTTCTTTTATGACTGAGATTTCCGGTGGGGATGGAGGAGGTGTCTGATGTACAGAACCAGGGGGATGCTGCCTGAGCCAGGTTGGGGACGGAGAGAAGAGGCTGAATTCCAAGACACTGACATCATCAATACTGGCCCTAGTGCAGTTACATACCTGGTCCTGCAACAAATAATGAGTATTTAGGGCACATATGCCAAGCATTAATGGGGTCACGAGGTGGATCCTTCTTTTGGGTGCCCTTTTATATGCCGCTGCAATCAGAGAAGCAGGACACCATGTAGGTGAGCATCTGCTGTTTTCACAGCTATTTGAAGCTGCAACCCAGTGTACTAAAAGTTTCCAGGCTGACTCAGTCCAAAGGTGACTGTTTTGGAAACTTTGAATGAGATTGGTTCGGCAACTTCAGTGTTATGCAAGTAAAAGGATGAGAGCAGTTGAAAGGGCCGCTACTCTGGACATGTTCTAAGTGGCTTCTACCAATGGGAATACGTGAGCGTGCATTAAGAATGAAGCAAGTGAGACTGACATGTCTCCAGTACAAGCACAGCACGTACAAGGACACAACTTCATGTTTGGTTCAATGTGAGACTTCTCTATGGCTCCTTTCTCTCATTTGCACAGATATCTGTACCACCCAGTATAAGTGGTATACTAATCGTAGCTAGCCTGTGCTGCATGCCTGCTATTTTCTGGGTAATTCCCATGTGTTTTACACAGGTTAACTCTACTTCCTCTCATGGAAACTACTTGTTGTCGAAATAATGGTTATATTTTACCAATATGGCAACAGAGGCACAGAGATGTTAAGTGTTTCAGCCCAGGTAAATAAGTGGTTCAATCAGGATTTGAACTCGAGCAGCACCTACCTTGGAGCCTAAGCTCTTAACCACAGCACTTCACTGAACCTATAAAATACATGTTTATTGGTTTTAAGCTCTGCTAGTTGAAGAACATTTATACACATCTCTATTAAAAATTCACTTGTGTATGGGTTATGAATTCACCCATAAAGAAGACTGCCATGACGCACGGAGGAGGGGTGTCTGTGGAGCTTCAGGAGACGTGATAATCCACAAACTGTCCTGGGTTGAACTTAGCTATGATTCTGCCAGGAAACTGTCTGGAGAAGGTCCAGGAAAGTACCAAGAAGTAAAGAAGTACCTGAGAGTGCTCAGCTCCCAGTGTGTCCCTTGGCACCTGCCAGTCACAGCTTAGTTGGTTCTGGCTGTGGGGCCGGCCTTCCCGAGACCCTTGTCAGGGGGCTCATACCCTGGTGCTCTGTTTTCACTGATGATGAAGCCTCAGAGCCCTTGGTCCCCTCATGATGTTCTGCGGGAAAATTGTGCACACTTTTGTTGTGTGACTTAGGTTCTTTAACTCAGGCTGGTTGACATGGAGCTTGGTTCCAGTGATCAGTGCTGGCTTTAGATATGATTTGCGCATCTCTGCAGGCTAGTGTCACGCTGCACTGTGGATCTGGACTGTGGCTCGGGTGCCAGTTGCAACATAGTCTTCAAGGATAGCCAATGGCGAGACAACAGCACTCTGTCATGCAGCTGAAGTTATGGAAACACGTGATGTCACATGAATGTCTATTGTGTGAGGTGATGGTTAATACCTGTGTTTCCAAGAAAGTGCCAGGTACTGGCTAGTCCTCACCACAACCCTATATGTGGTAAGGGCAGTTATTAAGCTTATTTTATAACTGAAGAAGCATTAGCACCAACAGAGAAGATAACTTGCCCAAGGTCATACATGAAAACCAAGGGAGAAATTAAAGTTTCAACCTAGGCATTTAAGGCCTAAAGTCTGTGCTCGTGACCACCAAGCTATCTCAGCGGTCCCCTGTCAGGCTTTTTAGGGGATAAAGTACAGAGTAAAGTAGAACTTTCCTCAAAGACTGTCTTATTGGTCTCACTTATTATTTTTTTTGTTAGTCTTTGGGTTTACTTTACATTGATGGGCTGCTGGAAAAAATGTAAATTGTCATTTAAAAAGAAGGCATCAAGGTTTTGTCTTAGGTTAATTTTTCAAAGGGCTTACCAAGAACACAGAAGACAGAATGCCAGCTGGGTGCCGTGGCTCACGCCTGTAATCCCAGCACTTTGGGAGGCCAAGGCAGGCAGATCACTTGAGGCCAGGAGTTTGAGACCAGCCTGGCCAACATGGTGAAACCCCATCTCTACTAAAAATACAAAAAAAAAAAAAAAAAAAAAAAAAAAAATAGCCAGGTGTAGTGGTGCATGCCTGTAATCCTAGCTACTTAGGAGGCTGAGTTGGGAGGATCGCTTGAACCCGGGAGGCAGAGATTGCAGTAAGCTGAGATCACGACACCGCACTATAGCCTGGGTGACAAGGCAAGACAATGTCAAAAAAAAAAAAAAAAAAAAAAAGACAGAATGCTGAGCCATTAGGAACTACTTCATTTAGTCCTGTCTTATCATTTGTGGCCTTTATGTATTGAGCACGTCCTGAGAGCTGGGCACTTTCTAAATACTTTACATGTGTTTCCTCACTTTATGCTTGTAACTGCTTTCTGGAAGCAGGACTGTGATTATTCCCATTTTATGGAAGAAGGAAATGAGGTTCACGAATATTACATAATCTGCTCATAGTCACAAAGCTAGCAGGTGGTGGGGCTGGCGTAGAAACCCAGGCAGTCTGGCTCCAGAGTCCATGTTCTTAATTAACCACTCCTCTAGGGTGGAAAGCTCACTGGTTTTGGGGTTAGGACACTCATGCCAGCTCTGCCAAAATGTCAACATGTGTGACACTGGCCAAGTCATATCTCCTCTTGGGTTTTCATTCATTTATTTACTGATTCATTCAGCAGCTCTTTCCAGCATACCTACCATGTGCTAGGCATTGTTAGTACTAGATACATAATGGGTGATAAGATAGATTTCCTCGATGCTTTTGTAGAGTTTACAGATGGATTTTCAGTTTCCTCATCTGTAAAAGATGAGAATTAAAATATATGAATGTTTCTCATCCTTTACAAAACCCACACATCTTTTTATAAACATAAAAAGTTATGCCTTCCCTAATGTTATTTGAAATTTCTGAGTAAATAACCATGACTAAAACTAAATTAAAGCAATTATAATAGTGAGTAATTTTTGTTTGAATCACACAAGCCCTCATGCCTGTTCCTGAGGAGATTCTCCTGCGCTGGCCCTCTGAGCCATG
Source organism: Pan paniscus (assembly GCF_029289425.2). NCBI lineage: Eukaryota > Metazoa > Chordata > Mammalia > Primates > Hominidae > Pan > Pan paniscus. Next base: position 87,091,163 of record NC_073249.2, on the reverse strand, counting down.
GGCATTCTTTCGGTTAAGAATCATTGGAATAGTATTCTTGCTCTAAAAATGGACCTACAGTTACATTTTTTAATTGCTTTGAAATGCTGGAGTTGTGTCTATTTAATTTGTATTCATTCTTTCACCAAGTTTTGGCTCTTGGGTTTGTATGGCAGATAAAACTTTACTCATTCCTTTTACTGAAAACCTCTTTCCCCCCCAGGGTATGGTCGTGAGTCACGAGCTCTCTCACCAACTGACATTTCCCCATCCTGTTTTTGGAGGGAACAACAAGGGACATGCCTGGTGTCTGACACAGCGGGCCCACAGGCTGCTCCTTTAGTGGCCTTGTGAGTTCGATGAGCTTTTGGCTCTAGGAAGTGCCTGCGCTGCTATTACTCTGTGAATCTCATGAGATTCACAGACCTCTTAGGAGCACCAGCCAGGTTGTAAAGATCTCTTGAGGACTGGGCTCTGGAAGGATTGGCCACTCCAACACCCTGCCTTGCCCTTAATTGCGCATTGCCTGGTGTTCTTTAATTGCCTCACAAATGCCCTTGAAAACTCTCAGGGATGGCCTCACTGTGCATGACAAAGGAATGCAACCTACTGTCTGGCTGTACTGAAGGAGCAGAGAGCAGGATTCTCATAATGATTGTTCAAAGAATTTATTTATGTGGAGTCCTAAAAGGAGTGATAGGTGTGAAAAAATGCGATTTAATTCAACAAACATTGATGCAAACGCTGTGCTTGGTGACAGCAATATAGAGATGAATAAGACCAGTGTCTAGTGACGTGCTGGCAAGTACAACTGGCTCTGTGGGGAGGCGGTACCCTGATTTGTAGCTTTTGCTGATTTCCATTGAGTAAATACTCTTGCCATGTTTGATTTCAAGCTACCAACATGATGTCAATTGGCTCACAGAAGCCCTGAAAATTTAATAATCAGCTCTTATGAGCCTGTACAAACTGATCTTGCATTCTGCTACCAATATCTACTTTTGAAGTTGTCAGTTTAGATTGGAAGATACATAAATTGCCATGCAGTCTGATAAAGACAGAAATAGAAGTATGTAGAAGGTAGAAAGGTATCACAAGGGACACTGGTTCAATTCTGTGGTGGGCATATCCACATGGTAGGCTGCAAACAAAGACAGGCAAGGCCTGTAGGTGGGTGGAGACAGAGACCTTCAGAGCATCCTCAGTGCCTTCAGGTCATGGGGAAATGCCTTGGCCTGCCTTAAGGTCCCGTGCAGTCTAGCCTCACCTTACCTGGCTGAACATTCTCCCACATTTACTGACACAAACCTTCTGCTCTAGTGAGTCCAGCCCAGTGTTTTCAGTCTTGAGAGCACATCCCTGCCTTGGCTGACACCCACCTCCTCCCGCCACCGTTTAGAAAGTGCCTTCCCTCCACCTCCACTTCCCTGCTCTACTCATCCTTCTTTATGAATGCTTCCTACAACAGCTCCAAGCCACAGAAAGCACTAACAGAAAGGGAAAGATTGATCACGTGAATTCCATTAAAATGAAGAATTTATGTTTATCAAAAGTCACTGTTAAGAAAGGAAAAGGCAAACAATGGAGTCAGAGGAACTGTTTGGAACACTTATGACCAATCGAGGATTTGTATTCAGGACATGTAAGGACCTCTCACAAATCAATAAGAAAAAGACAAGAAAAGGGAAAAGAGACCAGAACAGGAACTTCACAAGAATGGATATCCAAATGACATGAAAAGAAGCTTGCCTTCACTCCACCTTTACCTCAGTCACTAGGGAAATGTGATGCCACTACATACCCACCAAAGTGGCTGAAACCAAATAGACTTGTATTACCAAGCATTGTTGAAGACTTGAAAGAGTGGGAAATAACGTATACTGCTGGTAAGAATCAGACGTGGTGTAACCTATTTGAAAAACAGTTTGGCAATATTTATTAAAATGGAACATTTGCATACTCTATGACCCAGCATATAATCTGACCATACTCTATGACCCAGCATATAATATGACCTAGCTATAATCCAATGAAAATGTATATCCATATGTTTACCTAAAAGTATGTACTGGAATGTCTATACAGCGTCATTAGTTATGGCTCCAAATTGGAAATACCCAGACGTTCATCAATAGTAAAAAATAAATTATAGGCTATTTGTAAAGTGGAATCTTATTAAACTATGAAAAAGCATGACATACTGCTCCATAGAACTACATGGATGAACCTCACAAACCTAATTTTGAGCGAAAGGGGCCAAACAAAAAAGAAGACAAATGGAGTTATTATATTTATATAAAGTTCAAAAACAGACAAAACTATATGAGGTTAGACATCAGTTTACCTGATACCTTTGGGGAAGAGCAAGAGGTTAATGACTGGGAGGGCTGTGTTGGGGGCTTCTGAGTTGCTGAGGTTGTTATATTTCTGGCCCTGAGTAGTGATAACACAGGTATGTTCACTTTGTCATTGAACTTTACTTGTGCGATTTGTGTACTTTTCTGTATATCTTACATTTTTATTAACTAAAAAGCAAAGGAGCTTCTGCATGAAAGTATTAGAACTAGTGCTGGAAAGTGAGGGAGTGTTTCTGAACTGCCTTTGTGTTTTTCTTTTGATGTTTTCTATCTTTATAAGTTTATTCATCAAACAAAGACATATTGAGAGTGACAATGTGCCGGGAACTATTTTAGGTACTGAGAGTGAAACAAAATAGAAACAACTGCTGCTTTCATGGAGCTTACATTCTCAAGGGGACAGCAAGGTCCTTGAACAGACAAATGTATAACAAGTCAGGGGATAAGAAATACTCTGAAGTGGTATTAGGGGATAAGAAGATAAAGAATAATGGAGCTGGGCTGAGGGTTTGGGCACTGACTAGGTGTTATTTTATATGGGGTGGTCGAAGAGGACCTCTGACCAGGCAGCCTTGGAGCCAGAGCCTGGATGAAGTGAGTAAGGGAGGCTGACAGGTATGTGAAGAACATTCCAGGCAGAGAGGGCAGTAAGCGCAAAGGCCCTGCATTGGGATCCTTGGCCTCCGAAGCAAGAAACTCAGCACCATTCTTGGCTTCTCTCTCTCTCTTCTTCACCTTCATATTTGAATCAAATCATGATCCATTTGATTTCATAGCTAAATCTCTCATAGTTTGCAACCTCTGCCTCCCAGGCTCAAGCGCTTCTTCTGCCTCAGCCTCTCGAGTAGCTGGGATTACAGGAACATGCCACCACACCCAGCTAATTTTTGTATTTTTAGTAGAGATGGGGTTTCACCATGTTGGCCAGGGTGGTCTCGAACTCCTGGTTTGTCTCCATCCCCTCCATCGTTGCCTATTTGGGTAATAGTTTCTTAACTCTGCCTTCCCGTTTCCATTTTTTTCTCTTCTGATTTTAAGTCACTGACTGGATATGCCACTCCTCTGCCTAAAAGCCCTCCAGTGGCTCTGCTTTGCTCTCAGAGTAAATGCCCTACAAGGTTTTGGTTTTCCTCACTGGTCTCATATCTTTCTGCTTTGCCGTACACTCCGTGCTTGAGCCACACCAAGGCGATTCCATGTTTCCCACATTCCCTCTGAGGAAAGGCCCTTTAGTCTCTGGGTCTTTCTTTATGAGGGTGCATCTACCTGTGGAGTTCTTTCCCCCACCTCCTCATTTTATGTTTTGCACATCCCTTAGATCTCAGCTTAGATGTGGTTTAGTCTGGGAAGCTGTTCCTGCCCCTTAAACCTTGGCCAAGTCCCTGTGTTCTCCTATCATTGCCCCGTCATATCATTTTGTCATTGATTTTTCTTTTTTCCAGCCTCCCGTGAAACTCTAAGACACATGTGGGAAGTAACTGTGTTACTTATTCATAGTGCTTAGCAAAGTTCCTGATGTTTAGAAATTTCTCAATAAATATTAAAAAAAGAATGCATGTTGAGCTACATTTCTGTGATATGTCAAAAATCTAGAAGTATTTTTATTAGTAACTGATAGAAATATCTTTCAGTCAAAACATTATTCATCAACTCACAAAAAAGCAGACTAGCTTTGTGTTTGAGTTTTGTTTTTGTTTTTCCTGGTAATTTTGTGTTCCATAATTTCTCAGACACAGAAACATTATCTTTCAAATTTTAATACCACTTTATTTGACTCAATCACATGTAAAATTTTTGTTCAGAGAATTTTGAATGTATCCGTGAAAAATATTCAAATGTCGAAATTCAAATGTCTTGCTTTGGCTGTGGAGCAATATCATTACTGTGACTTAGTTCTAGAATTTAGACTTAATTGCTAAAAAAAATTTTTGAATTCAACTTTATTAATTTTGTCAAGTTTTTGATGCGCTAGGTGGACATTCTTTCCAATTTATTACAGTCCCTTCATATAGACACAAAAGCTTTTAACACGATGGGAAAGCTGGTGAGACAAGTCAGAAAATAAAGCAGCTCTTTTTTCTTTTTTTTTTTTTTTATTGAGACAGAGACTAGTTCTGTTGCCCAGGCTAGAGTGCAGTGGTGCGATCTTGGCTCACTGTAGCCTCCACCTCCCAGGTTCAAGCAATTCTTGTGTCTCAGGCACTGAAGTAGCTGGGATTACAGGCAGTAGCCACCACGCCGGCTAATTTTTGTATTTTTAGTAGAGATGGGGTTTCACCATGTTGGCCAGGCTGGTCTCAAACTTCTGAGCTCAAGTTATCCACCTGCCTCGGCCTCCCAAAGTGCTGGGGATTACAGGCATGAGCCACCGTCCCCAGCCAGAAAGCCGTGATTTTTAAGCTGATGCTTTGTACCATCAGTGTGAGGAGTGATGCTATTGATCCCTGCTGGGCATGAGCATTAGAAGAAAGTTGAGCAGGGACTTAAAATGGGGATGTGGAGCACTGTGCCAATGTCTTTCAAATGGGCTTTTAAAAATTATTTTAACAGGATTATTTGGAGAATTATAAATGTTTGAGCCTCAGATACACTCATAGCTACCATTTACTGAGTACTTGCTATATGCCAGGCACTATAAAAACTGCTTTAAATAGACAATCTTATTTAATTGTAATAACAGTCATATGGGATTGTTACCATCATTCCCATTTAACAGAGGAGAAAATTAAGGCTCAGAGAGGTTGAGTGGTTTGCCCTAGGTCATATAGCAGGTCAAAGGTAATGCTGAACTATGAACACAGTTCCTCTGACTCAAAATGTGCAAGGCTACTAACGACTAGGTCCTACTGGCTTATGTATTGAAAAGTAGATCAATGAACTCATTCTGGAGCTAAATGTTGTCTATTACTGTGGATTATCCATGACATAACCCACTCATTATATTCCAGTATTGGTTAAAAGGTAGGAGAGAAGTGATAGTAAATTTCATGGGTTCGGCATATCTTCTGACCGACAGAAGACATGGAAATGTTTTAAATGTTTCTTTTCCTTTTTTTTTTTTAAAAAAACAAAAACAAATAACACTAAAAGTTTCACCAAACAAGGGTTCATAAAAGGATCGTCTCTAAATTGTGAGTGTGGCGAGTGTGCATGCTCTGAGCAAAAAGAGCCTCCCCTTTCTGGGGGAATTGTGACCCCGGAAAGGAGGAGAGCAAGAAAAGCTGGCCATCTCCCCGTGAAAGGCCAGGGCCCCCCTCTCAGGCCTCTGGGCTCCAGCTCTGGCTGAGGGTGTGTTTGTTTGGCTGTGACTCTTTCCCTTCAGTTTCCCTCTCGGTGTCATATTTCATGAGCTCCAGTTTCCTGCCTGTTTCAGCTTGAGCCTCTGGCTTTCGCTGCCTCCTTGGCCAAAGCTGAGTGAGGGCTTGAAAAGTGACACTGATTGGATGCACATTTAGTGGAGGCGATTGCTGGACCAGCACCTCACCAATCCCCAACCCCAAATGCAACTGACAGCTACACCCTCCTGGCTGGAGCCTAAACCAGAGGCCCCTTTCCTCCCTCCTCTCCACCCATACCCTTGCTGTTTGCCCAACTCTTCCTGCTGAAATCAGAGGCAGCTTGTGCCTCCCAGCCTTCTTCCCTGCCCCCGCTGTCTGCCTAGCCGCCAGCTTCCCCTGGGCTGGAAAGCCCCCACTTGTCTGACTGTGCTAATCCTCTGTTTGAGGTTCCAGAATGTACTTCCCAATTGTTGGGCCTGGGTTCCTGTACTTAGCTGCCCAGAGTCCACTTCTCTGCTGAGATTTCTATTATACAAGAGATTCAACCAGAACCCTCTCCGTGGGCCTCCATGCCTCTTTTTGCTGAATTCCCCATTCTCATTCTGGGTAGGGGGTGGGAGTTGGTGGGGGTACATGCACCTTGAGTCTAATCATGATCTTACTGGGGAGAGCTCAGTAGGAAAGTAATAACATATTCATTTAAACAACTTTTTCTCTGTTAATCTTTTTATTGAACTTCATAGAATTAATGGATAAAGACTACTGGTTAGAGTGCATGTTTCTTAGACGAGATGGAGTTAGAGACACTTAAAAAAAAATAAGGCTTGCCACTGCAGGAGTGCACAGAGCACCTCAACTATTGGAGCCCAGGTGATCTCTTGGGTGGGTCATAAAATCTGAGTCATAAGAACCTCATGGCAAAGAAAACTTGAAACTGCAAAGTCTCACATAGTCATTTGCTGAAAACTGAAGTGTCCCAACAAATGTGGGGTTAGACCTACTTAGAGAAACACATTCCAATATGAGATCAAACCTGACAATTTTGCATGCTAACCTGGACTGTTTCTTATTAGAGCAAAGGGGATGGGCTTTTTGTTTGCTTTGGGTGTATTTGTTTTTGCTGCCAAAGTGTTGTAATGTCATATTATTTAATATGTATGAGGCCTAGTTGTGTACTAGGGAGAGTCAAAATACATTTACTATGAAATGAGACCAGCTCCAGTTGTTTAAACAGCTCCAGTTGTAATAATAAGAGCTAAGACTTGATGCCAAGCACTGTTTCTAGGTATTAACTTATTGAGTCCTCATGATTACTCCTCACGATGGTCCTCTTGGAAAGGATCCTATTTTTCTATGAGAAAACTGAGGCTTGAGTGTTAAGGAACTTGCTTAAACTCACACAGTTAGTAAAGCTCAGCTTTTAGATTTAAAGCCAGGCACCGTCATTCTAGAGCTTGTGGCTCAACCACTGAGCTATACTGCTTGTTAGGGTTGTTGGTGGAGTGATAGTAGAAGTAGATGGGCTAGAGTTCTTCATTTCTAACCCTAAAAATCTATAGCTATTAACACTGAAGACAGCAACTGCCAATTAAATAAATCCTCAACGAGACTGAGAAGAGAATCTGCTAATCTGTTGGTCACTAATGTCTGCAGTTTATCTGCTTGTCTATCTGCAGCAGAACTGTCTTAGAACACTTTGCTGAATGAAATTGAACATGGAAAGCTGACTGAAGGGAAAACAGAGAAGGTGGGATAGTTGAGAAGGGAGTAAGATCAGACAAATGGCAATGCTCTGTGGGATACTGCGTCCAAGCAGAACAGTCAAGGGATTCAGTTCTCAGAAGCTGTTCAGGTAGACGCCCTCCTTACCAGAGTCGGTTAGCCTCTTGCTGTATGCACATTTGAGGCTGCTCAAAGCACGAGGGAGGCATGGTCTGTGCTCATTCCAGGCATCTAAAGCACCAGGGAGGCATGATCTGTGTTCATTCCAGGTGTCTTATCTTGCTGCCACTTCCAGGCCTGCACATTATAGGCAATATATTTACTACACTCTCCCTTCTCCTTTATTTTTTACTTCTGGATGTGCCATGGTGAATATTTTTCAGGCGAATGGGGGGAATAGTTTCCATTTCAAGCTGGGTTGAAATCTAGCACTATGATTAGGGTTGTGCTAACCTCTGCCTGCCTCTCCCCTAACTCCTGCTGTGTATAGGTGGGCATGGCTCAAGCATCCTCAGGGCTGGGAGAAGGTTGCATCAGGAATGTTTCTACCAACAGAAGCTGGCCAGTGGGAGGCTTGTAGGCACCTTGTAATTTACCATTCTCTTCTTGAACTATGCAGCAGTCTGAGGGGCTGTTCAGAGGATTCTTTCCAGTCATTCCCATTGCTAGCTTTGGAGGCCTTCTCCCACAATTCATAGCCTCATAGTAATGTGCTTTATTCCTAAAGCCCAGTCCTTGGGGTTTTTGAAGAAAAGGAAGGAAGATCAGCATGCCTTCCCTAGTCTGAAATTACCCTGTTTGACTCACATAGTGTGGAGCTTTATAATCTGTAATCCAAAATTGGGATTGTCTATACTATAAGGATATTCTCTGGGACTTATGCTTATTTAACCAAGGTTGTCTGCAATGGGAAGCTCCCATGACGGGAGATTCAGGAGAAGGCTGGCATAGGCTTCTAACTTACACCAGTGCTCCCTGATGCCTGTGAATGTGGGGAGAGGGCAAGGAGATTTTGAGAACAGATAAGAGACATTTGAATTTCTCAATGCCTTCTGAAAACCTGTGTGCAGAGTTGAATTGAAACTTACCTTGTTAGCATTATAAATCTAAACACTTTCCTTGCTAGGCCACAATGACTTAATAATATCCTCTAAAGGATCTATGTTCACTCTGCTTGCATTGATTTACATCTCCTTTTTCCAATTCTGCGTAGTCTCTGGACACTTCTACTTCCAAATATCACCTGTTTAAGGAATAGCACTTACCTTGTCTTGTACTGTGAACCCAAATTTCTGTGAAAAACAGACTGTAGCAGTTGTTCCAGTTTGAGATTGCTGAGTGTCATGAACATTGGTTTTGAAGAGTATGGAGTGTTGGAGGACAGCTCGATGCTAAATGTGGTTGTGCAATATGGTTTCTACACACTGTCCAGCAGGTGGTTGGATACAGTTATGCCATTCTCTGCTTCTTGTTTGTTCTATTCAAAGCATGAAAAAATAAAAGCAAAATATAGAATATCTTCGATGAATTCAACTTCTCTTAATCTCACTTTTATCTCCTTTCTGTAAGACTTAGTCATTATTTCCGAATATGCCATCAATTTTATCCAAGTGAAAATTCAGTTTTAGTTTTAAAACACACAGATATAAAAATAAGATGCAAAGTTCTACGGTAAAATTCTTAGACATAAACACTGAGATTTTTGGATTCACAAATAAATAGTTTAGATAACACTCAGAAAGATCTTTTCCTCCTAATTAGCTTCTATTGTCACCTCTTCCTAAGTTGATATGTAGCTCAATTTGTTAGGAAATGGATTTCCCACACATGCCCTAACTATAATCATAAGCATCTGCAACTCTGTTTTCAAACAAAGCATCTGCAACTCTATTTTCAAACAAAGGTAGTTACTTATGATAGAGCTTCTTTAAACTGCAATGGACCACACAGAGGTGGATGTCTAGCACATTTACAGTGACCATGACTTTGCCCTGATCTTATCTCTCACCATTTCTTCTTTTCAATATTGCAGGATTCTAACCATATGACTTTCCCACCCCTCACCTGATGTTTGGCGACAATATCCTGGCTTCTACTGGCAACACCATCTTTTGCTATTTGGGTAAATGTGCTCCGTATCAGCCCTGGATCCTACCCAGGCTCAGGGCCTTGTGAGTGCAATGTCTATTGGGCTATTGTGGACCCCATGACTATGACCCAGACACTCAGTTTTGTATGCCACATCCCTTTTCAGGGAGCTAGGTCAAGGACATCATGCAACTCATTTGCATGCCATATTGAAGATTCACACTTGGGGGAATATTTTATTCTCAGGCAGCTAAGACCTTGAAACTCCAGCATAGTATGGAGAGTGCTGAGCCTTCAGCATTTTTAGCACATGATTTCAGCCTTGGAAATCTGATGTACTTGCAGACCTCTACACAAGAGGAGGTATTTGCATAGAAACATGAGCATGCTGGGGCTGGGTCATCCTTTTACTACACATGTTAAAGCATACATTGTAACCAAAATTTTGGAAGCAATGAGAATCTCTTACTCTACTATTGGGATTTGGGGTCACAGCAAGACTTTGGAAGAGGTATTACTGAGAAGATGCCTCTGTGAGGTGTTACTCAAAGTCATTAATTACTTACAGGGCACTACGAGAATGGCATAGTTCATGTCTTAAAACCGCTTGTAGCTACTGGTTGAGACAGAAAAGGAAACTGTGTGCTGTGTGATTAAACCGGTGTTTTCTTTTTTGCATTTTGTCTTCTACATGTGTTGTGGTAAAATGAAACTTTACCACATTCAGCAGTGCTCAGGAGAAACACTGAGCAGTGTTGGTATATATTTCAATGGCATTCAAAACCCTGATAAATAATTTAGGACTTGGGGAGATCTGGGTATGGGAAGAAGAACTGAAAAAAAAAAAAAAGCAGAGGTAATTTACTAATATATGTTTGTAGGTTAAAACACTTTTTATAGCTGACCGTAGTAGATAGAATCATTCTTTACAACTATTAAGTGGTATTAAATAGGTTGACCCAACTCCCTTGGAAAAGTGATTAATTTTGTCTTCCAGACCTTACTTCTGAAGCTCAAAGTTGGTTTAAACAGTTCAGCTGTAGTAGAGGATAGCCTGATATACTAGTTTTGCCACAGTATCTGGGCCGGATGGCATTTGCAGTAAATGGAAGGTAACAATGATCAGCTCTGGTATTTACGTGTGTAGGTGATATGGTCATGTGGGAGTGTTCATAGGCTTACAAGCCATATGGCTCTTGGCCATAAACTATTGCTAGGTAAGACTTTGACTCTGTATCAGTATGAATAAAGTAGCTCTTTCAGCTCATGAGTATCCATTTGCTTTGTGTCAGGCTGATGTCAAGTTAACCTGCTTTTGCACTCTGGTGAACAGACACATAGATTATTAAAACTGAAAGTGATCTAAAAGTTATCTAAACCAATATCCTGCATGAAGAAGGATCCTCCCTACAGCCTCACAAGTAAGATGATTAGTCAGCCTCTACTTGAATATTTCCAGTAGTGGGGAGCTCATAACCTCACAAAGAAGCACAGCCCGTTTTTGGATGGCTCTAATTTTTAGGGTGTTCCCTCTTATTTTTGATAAAAATCTGCCTCTCTGCAACTTCCTTAGTCATGACTGGAGTTCTGTTGTATGAGCTGAATCCTTTTATTTCAGAATAGGGCATCACATATTTGAAGACCAACATAAGTCCCAGTGTAGTTTTCTTTTTTCTGCATGAAACATTCGAAGGTCTTTCAGTAAATCCCCATGTTTTCTTGGTAGGGAGTCACTCATCACCACTTTTCTCTTCCCACTGGAGCTGTATTAAGCTCCTTGAAACTTTGCATCCTGGAGATACAGCTTTCTAGTCACAAAGCCCAATTTACCTTCTCTGAGAAGAGTCTAGTTCTTTTTATTAGTTTTAGTTGTACAGTTTGGGATTCTCCTTTTTCTCCTCTTTGTCTTATTTTTCTTCCCAGCTTCCTCCTCACGTGGCGTTGTTGTGCATAAAGTTCTGAATCATATTTTTCATCTTTGTTCGTTGCAATTATTGTCACTCTGTCTTCCTTCTTGGATTATTTCTTTCATTCTCCTTAGAAAATTTTTGAATTCTCCCATCAGCTGGAGAAAAGATATCTTTTACCTTCTCCTCCATCTTATACTGACTATGCAAGCAGCTTATACTTAGGTCCCATGCAAGCAGTGACTTCAGAAAAAACAAGAATACCAACAATGTATCATTTCCTATTGTTGGCTCTTGGTTTTGAATAGATATTCCCTACCCAACTAGATTCATGTGTGCGACTCTGAGTATAGGTCATTCATCGAATGTCTGTTACTGCTAGAGTCTTTGAGTATGTAGTCTGTTGATGTGAACCTAAATGTAATTGGTGTTACATGCAGTTTAAATGTTACCCTATTTCAACCTCATGATTCTCAATCTTTATGCCAATAGCTACAGTATGTTTATTGTCTACCATAGGATCTAATTACATAAGCTTTGGTACTGCTCGTTGTCCAGAAGGATCATAATGTTAGAGAGGACATGTCTTCCTCACATTATGAAGGACTAAGAAACAGAGGCTCAGGGAGAATATTTGGCTCATCCAAGATTACACCATTAGTTCAGCAGCTGGTCAGATGCTGTTTCCGATAAGCCACTCAGCTAGCTAACTCCCTTGGCTTCAATAGAGAAAGTGACTTAAACTGTGGCATTTCTGGTCTTTTATACTCTCTCTCTCTGTGTGTGTATATATACATTTTTTCTTCTTTATCACCTAGCATATTTTCTGATATGTAATACGTTCTCAATAAATGCTGGTTAATGAATATTTCAAGCCATCCTTTCCTTTTGGAAGTTGGGAACATGTGTAAAGGAAGAAGACTAGATTGAGTGATAAAGCATAAAATATAACTAGGAAAGTCATAGCTTGGGATAGAGAGTATATGCAGTTTGTTCAGAAGTATATAAGGCATTGTGCAATGTGCCACGATGCCTATACAGAACGTATAGCCTAGTTCCTGATATCAGTGAGTTTATAATGAGATAAACATATTATATTTGGCATTGTGAAAATGAGATAAAAATAGAGATAAGACTGAATCATATGGAAAAAATTAGTTTCCAGTTCAAGAGAATGTTATCAACATCAATGAGGAGTTCAGAGAAGGGAAGGTAATGAAGAGCCTGCTATTATGCTATTGTTCTCATCAGAAGAGGGGTGAGTGTGAGGGAGGAAGAGAGGATAGATGGAAGATGAGAAGAGGGTGTGTGCCAGAGCACTGTTGTCCATTTAGTGCCAGTCCTGTGTGGCAAATAGGACACGAACCTCCAATTGGCTTAAGTTCCTGAGGTAGAAGAGATTAAGAATGTTAAAAAGGGAACAAAATTTATTGAGCACCTACTATAGGTGAATTCATGAATATTTCTTGATCACCTGTCTATGGAAGGCACTGTGTTAGGTGTTAGAGATAAAGAGAGATACTATCTTCACCTTCAAGGGCAGGCCAAGCAGTGTGCTAGGAACCTCACAAAAGGAGGTGCTGAAGTCACATAAGCTCCCCTTATGTAGTTATTCCAGTTCCTGGTTTTCATGTCTAATGGATTTTTCCCCATAGCTTCTCCCCCTCCACCCAACCCCAGCCTTTCCAGAGTGTGTCTGTCTTCCCAAAATGAGTTCGATACTTTGTGCGCATGCCGGGATCCCCATGGGATTGATGACATCATACGCCATTGGCTCCTATTGCACACAAGAGAGGAGACAGATCTGCACATTCCTGCAGTTAATGCTGAGTAGAATCTTGGCAGAGGTGGTGGCATCCTTCATTTGACTTTAGACCTTCAGCCTCCCTTTTAAAGCCCTGGCTCACACAGTTATTGAGAAGCCTTATCCTGCAAGGAACCTACAGCTTAGGAAAGAGTTGCCCATGTGTCTTTGCTATCAAACAAAAAATATTGGCAAATCTTTTATCAATTTTCTATTCTGGCAGAGGTACCATTTATTATGGGGTAGATGGGATATAGATAAAGCATCTCCCTGCCCCTAATCCCTGCCTTGCTGAGATAAATGCCTGTTCCATTCCCCAATCACCAGAAAATGCCTTGGAGCAATGGAGTCTAACAGCCTGAGAGTTGTAAAGGGGCAGCAAAGCCACTTCTGCAGGAAGAGAGTGTGCATGAACCTTATTCATTGTCCATGTGTGGAGTTGCTTCATGTTCATGCTTTTCACCCTGATTTGACACATACCAACATCAAATAACTATCTACTTTACCCCATTTGGATACTATAATGAAAAAAAGATAGTCCAGTTACCTTATAAACAACAGAAATTTATTTCTCATTGTCCTGGAGGCTAGGACATCCAAGATCAAGGTGCTGGCAGATTCAGGGTCTGGTTAGGGCCCACTGCCTGGTTTATGGATGGCATGTTCTCACTGTGTCCTCACATGGTAGAAGCAGTGAGGCATCTCTGCGGGGTCTCTTTTAAAAGGACCCTGAAAGAGGGTGCCACCCTCATGACCTAATCACTTCTCAAAGGCCCTACTTCCTAATACTATCACATTGAGGGTTAGAATTTCAATATAGGAATTTTGGGGGAACACACACATCCAGTCTATAGCACTATCTGATAAGGCTTCTGAATAGTCCTGGGCCATTTTACATAATGGAGATTTACTAAGGACTCTCAACAGCATAGCTCTTGCTTCAAGGGGTTTTCCATGCAGGGCCTGCCAGAATCCCCTGAAGATTTGCCCTTTTGCTTTTGGGGGAATCATTGAGAGAAAAAGGACCTGGCTCCTGTGCTTTTCGCATGCTCACCCACTCCGGCCCTTCTGATTAATGTTTGCTGTTCTGCTTTGCAGATGCCTCCCAGGACCCAGAGGGAGACTGTAGCCTCATTTCTGTGGAGACCTTTGGCTGGACTCTCCTGGCTCTCCCAGAGGTGAGAGACCGTGGTTCCTGTAGCCTCAGGCTTGGCACCAGCTCATCTCTGGTGGATCCAGGATTCCAGATATCCAATCTCACTACAGCCAGGGCCTCTTTGTCCCAGTGTGACCTTGCGGGCTGTCCCCCTGACTGCCTCTTAACAGCCCCTGCCATTGGTGATTTTCATTCCAGCTACGAGCCAATGGATCCCTGAAAGCGACTGTGTGGGCTTCTCTCACCATGTCACTCTGGCCTCAGCCTGGCGGTGTGCTCCTCTGTGGTCTGGATGGGGATGATGAACTCGGGCTGCCCGTTGTTTTTGTTTTGTGATATTTAAAGCAGCCAAAGCTCTCATTACTGTAATACAGTATGTGCCTGGGCTAAAGGGGGAGCAGCATTCCTTCTGGATCAGGGGGCAACTCTATTCTGTTGTGGTGCACCCACTGGAGTGTTTAGAACCACGGCTGGTAGATTTACAGTGCCAGGGCTGACAGGGGCCTTGGAACTCCTCCATTTTCATTCATTCCAGCCTCGTTGTTGGAATGAAGAGGGAGCTGAGCCCATTCTGGGTATGGGACGACTGCTTAGGCCCTGGGGTGATGAGTGGCAGATCTGGGACTAGAACTCAGGCCCAGAGGCCAGCTTACTGTCATCTGGCTAAGTTTCTGCTTCTGTTCTCTTCACTTGTTCAAGATCCTTCTGAGGCCCTGAACCAAATGAGGAAAATTCATGTAAATCTTAGCACACTGCCTGATACATAATAAGTGCTCCATAAACGTTTATCAGTGCTCTCATAAGCCCTGAGACATGCAAAATATTCTTGCCCTTCAGGGACTTACATTCTTGAGGAGGAGATAAAAATTTCACACATACACACTAACACAATTAAGGAGCAATTTAAGTCACTAAATGGTTATCTGCTAAGTTTTGGGGAACAGGTGCAGTGGATCACGCAAGAGAGGAGACAGATTATTATGGCCTAGAAGAAGTGCCATGGTGAAGATAAGAGCATAATGTGTATGACATCTGTGTATGACATCTTTTCAACTCCTGGCAGTGAGATGAACAGGTCAGCAGCCATTCCTGGACACTGCAGAGCCCTCAGGCCATCCACTCATCTACCCAGCACATTCACTGATTATCTCCCAACTCTGTGCTCTGCATAAGAATGTAAGGAAGACCATGACAAGACCCTTTCCTCAAGCCTAGCCAGGGAGACAGACATGCATAAAGATACTACCACTGAAAAATTCTACATTCATATGTGTTCATATCCTCAAAGCATCGTCTGAGCCCACAGGTGGGTAGGCAAGTCAGATAGGAGCAAGAGTTGGAAGGAAAGCATACATTTACCTGGTGAAAAGGGGCAACTCACAAGCCATAAGCTCTTGTGCAAAGGGGCTGATAAATGTGAGTCTTCTGCAGGAGAGGTGGAGTTGCTGGGAGGTTCGACCCAAGCAAGGGCATTCTGAGAATGAGATTGAGAAGCCTCTGAGGCCAGCATGGGGCAAGCCCTTGGTGTCACACTTGGCCCTGGCAATGTGGTATTTTTAACCTGGGCCAGAAAGTGAAGAGGAGCGGGCCTGGTAGGATAGAGAGGAGGGCTCTTTACTTATCAAGAGTAGGTACCAGATGCTGGTGACTCAAGGGGAAGCTTCCTGAGTGGAGATGGAGCCTATAGGTGTTTAATCGCCTTGAACAAACATATTTTCTGCACTGCTTGGTTCAGAGGCTGCAAGTTAAAGTAACACAGAAGAGAATGTCCGGCCAGCAATGTGAAGGAAGCATGAAATGGAAAGGGTTAGAAGCTGAACTTCTCTTGATCAATGACTTTATTATCTTGGCAAGGATTGCAGAAACTGTAGGTGCTGAGGGACTGACTTGTTTGGAGGAAGGGGTAGGGACCAGGAAAAGAATCCCAGACACTTGGTGCTAATCCAACTGCTGAATGAGGCTTTCAGGCTCTGGGATTCAGGCAGGAACTCCTGGGCCATATTCTTCCTAGGTATGGGGCTAGAGAGCCTTCACTCTTAGTGTCTGTATGTCCCTGGGCCAATCTGCTTTGTTCTACCATGCCTAACATCAGAAAAAAAGGGGTAGATTAAGTTTAGAGCCACTGCTCTGTGTCTCCATCCTGCTTCTTTTTCCTAAGGCAATTGAGCCTTAGAAGGCCTTCTAAGTCCCTATGAGGTCTACAGCTGTCAGGGACTGGTGAGGATGGAGAACAAACTGGTCTGTTCTGAATTCAACTCTCGCTTTCTTTCTCCCTCTCACAATTGAAGGTCTTCCTGAGCCTTTGCCTCTTTCAACAGCCTGGATGTTGAGACTGCAATTTTTCATGATTGCTTGTTTTGTATTTTTTCTTCATAGTCTTTCCTAAAGTCTGTTATTCATCCAGGTCCACTTATACATCTTCTAATCTATTGCACCAACCCTGCAGCCATGGCCTGGCATGAAGCTGCTTGCTCATTGTCTTGTTGGTTTTTCCAAATGCTCACAGGCGCTAGTCATGTAAATCTCCTCCTGGCAAGAAAAAAAGACTGACTTTTTGTTGTTGTTGTGTTGCCCCAGGTGATTCAACCAGTCCTGGGCTCACCATAGATGCTAAACATACGATTGCCACCTCGACTGCTGATCTTTTTCTTCCTATACACCATTCTATTCATACCGCTATTCAAAAATTGATATTTATAAGCACTTACTATATCCCAGGAATTGTACTATAAGTTCTTTATATGCATTATTCCATTTAATTTTAATAGTGATACCATTTTCTACTTTTAACCAGCTCATATTTTCTACACTGATAGAAAAGTGTCCCTAAACCCACAGACTAGTTAGTACCTGGCTGTTTTAGAAGTTTCTCACCCATAGCATTTCTGAAGTTATCACTACAGGATATGGTTGCAAAGGCCTGGGAGGAGAAATCCTTTCTGTCTCTGATGGTTTCAGAGAAGGTGAGAGGTCTCTGTCTCTTTGTGGTAAAAACACCAGGGTAGGCCTTGATCTCCTGAGTCTTGAGTATGTTAAGGGAAAGACACTAAGACTGCTCTGCCAAAAGGGCAGACAGACCCTGCCTGGTGTCTGGGAAGTTGAGCCGAAGTTTCTCTCCAAGGAGGGTCTCCTGCAGGGATCAGGAAGGAGGGTCTATTGGCATCACACATGATCTCTTCTGGGTTCAGGAGGGGTTCCTATAGCTAGATGAGATAGAATTGATTGATGTCTCAGTGATGCTTCAGGCCATGGTGATTGGGCCTGCGCTAAAAGTAAGCAGCCCTTCAGAGCCATGTGCTCTCAAGAGGCAGCACAGCCATAACCGCAAGAGTAGGATGGTCCTGGTGGAAATGGCACAATCAAAACAAGCTCCTGGGCCTTGTGGCTTCAAGTGGCTGAACTGGAAGGTTCTTGGGGTGTAAGCACTCTCACTCACGGTATTGATCAAGCAGCGTAATCACATCACTGCCCCCACAGAAGTGGCTGCCACTCAGTTCTCCTCAGCCCAGGCTGATTTCTGCTCTGCTGGTTCATAGGAAACTGCTTGGGTCTTTCATGACTGCTGAAGCCCAAGGCACTTTCCCCAGAGGCAGCATCACTCACAGGATGGACCAAATGAAATGTCCTGGTCAAAGGCAGGAAGTTTGTATTGTTGTTCTTGCCTATTTTACTATCATGTAAATACCTGCCAACCAACCTACACATATTCTCTGAGTACTTACTATATAGGTGTTAATGGATACAGAAATAAGAGTATGGCTAGGGGTGGCATGCTTTTTGCCCCTAACTTGCAAATTTATTGAGAACATGATGCCAGGCACAGTGAAAACAAAAGAGAAATACAAATAAATGGTAACTTTTATGAGACAGGCACTAGGTTCTAGGCACTTCTGCATGTTAATTCATTTCATCCTTACAACATTCCTATGGGCAGGTGCCATTATTACTCCCATTTTTACAGGTTAGAAGACAGAGGTGCCAAGGTTCAAGTGTGTGCCCAGGTGCATGACACTGGTGAGAGGTGGGAGACAGGACTCAAACCCAGCAAGCCTGGTCTCAGACAAGGTGACTCATAAGGAGCAGCAAGGGAGGTAGGAGGCAGAACATTGAGTGCAGGGGCTCAGAGGGTGGAGGGAAGTAACTTCAATCTGGTTTAAAGAAACCAGTTATCAGAGACAGACAGGGCCTAAAGAAGGTACGGGTGGCTCAGAGTTTTAGGGAGGAAAAACAGGAAGTTGGGCTAATAGGGATAGCGTGATAAGAGAACAAGTGCTAGGCTGGAATACCAGGCGCCTGGCCTTGCCTGTGAGCAGCTGCTGCCCCTGGGGAGGTCACTTTGCTTTTAGGGCTGCCTTATTTTTATCACCTCCAATTGGAGAGAATTGAGAAAGATGAGCTTGCAGGTCCCTTCAGGTTTTTACTGTATGGTTCTATGATTTTGAGGGCTGGCATATTTCCTTGGTTGCTTCCAAAAGCCTCTGACCACAGTCCCTCAGGCTGACCCTCTTGTGCCCAGTAATGTGGAAAGATGACCTTCTGCTCACCAGCACATGCTTCCAAGGGCTACGGAGCCTGGGACAGAAGGTACGACGGGAAAGAAAATGAGAGGAGCTGGCTGGGAAAGATACTCACATGCAGAAAAGTTTCCAGCAAGTCAGAGGTGAGAGTAAAAGATCCAAATGAAAAGCTAGAGATTGCTAGGGCTCACCAAGGTTGAATAACTTGTCCAGGGTCTTAGCAGACTGAGGGATACTGGATGATAACACTTCTAAAATACTGTTTTGTATCTGGAAAATGCTCTGCCTTCAGTTTGCATTTTCTCTCCTTCTTACTCCCAGTAATCAAATGAAGACGTTAGATTTGACATTTCCAGTGTGTACAGTACAGACAGGAAACTAGGTGAATGAAGTAATGCAGTCAATGTTCTGTGACTCCATTCTGCCCCTGGAAGAGGGATGTTTTCTATAATAGTCATGTGACTCAACATCTTCTTGTCTTCTTAGAAAGGAGTGAGAGAATAAGATAGCCATCTAGCACTTTCCCCCCTCACCTCTCCTACAAACTCTAGCATCTCATTTTACAGAAGAAAAGGCTGAGATGGAGGGGAGCAAAGTAGTCTTACAACAAAGGCAGAAGTGGAGCTTGCTATTTCATCCAGTGTGGGTCACCTCAGGTCACCTGGGGCACATCCTATGTGCCCAGATACTTACGGAAGGGGTCATTCTGGGCCTTTGGCTCCACACCGAGGGGCTGCATTTTGAGAAGCACGAGGTTGGGACTCCCAGAGGAAAGTTGAGAGTTAGGAAAACTTCAACAAATCCTCAGGAATAGAAACAGAACATGAGATGAGAATGTTTGGGACAGCTCTGCTGTTTGTTTCTGTGTATGTGTTTGAGGGCCCATCTCTTGCCAAAACCAAGCTCATTTCTGCATATTTGTTTGCTTAATATGAAATACTCCAAAACTGCTCTTCATATTTGTTTAATCTGAAATGAAAATGACTCAGCAGAGAGGAAAAACAAGATTTAAATGCCCTGAATGGCCCCTGAATTAAAATACATAGCCCTAAATCATGGGGGTGTTCTTCTCCCCACCAAATCTTAATCTTCAACACACACAAATGCAAGTGCCACACACAGTCATGCACACACACACACACACACACACACACATTGTATTTGCCTGCCCCAACTTGACCTCAGTCCCTTTATCTCTTTTCCCTTTCATACTCCAGCCTTTCCAGGGTCCTACCTTTCCTGCAGGGGAGGTGCATTTGAGCTTAGGTGGAGAGGCCTGGCCTGGGCTACAGGCCACAGATGATTTTCCTGGAGGGCCAGCACTTCCTCTCCGGTCCAGATCACAGGCTCAGTGTCAAGATCCCTGGGGGAAATCTGAATTTTCATTCTTCAGCAAAGTCGAGGCCACCTCAGATAGTCCCTAGCTTTTGGATCTGGAAAAATGGACTCCGTGGAGAGAATGGCCGTCTACCAAATCAGACATGTCTTGCTTTTTACACAAGCTGTATTCCTGAAAAGTTGGGTATAAACTGGATCTTGGTATGTTGCATCAATTTTGAATGTACTGAAAAGATTTGCTATTCAAAGGAACCCAGCACTGGATTCTTTTGTCAAGGGATGAATTACTTTGTAATGGCTACTCATCTAGTGATTTATGAGTTTGGTAAGTAGATGGAATATTTTTATATACTGAATGTTATTTTAAATGTACTGTGTGGGATTTGTTATTCAAAGTTACCCGGCATTGAATCCTTTTGCGAAGAACTATTCTGTAGTGTAGATAAACATTTCATGATTTATGAGTGTGGTAACTTTAGGCATTTCTTAAAGTGGGATATACCCCTAGTTCTGCTTCAGAGAAAAAGTTGTTTTTTGCAATGATCAGACTTGGAGAAAAAAGAGTTCTACCATATTTGAGTTATGGTCACTCCTGAGGGGCTTAGGAAGAATGGAGGTACTCAAACTTTCCATTTTGTTGGAGCAAAAGATCCAGGAGTTGCCTGCTCTTCTTACTTTCCATATTATCACTGGGGTGGAAATGATGGAGGTATTTTTCCAAAGAAATGTAGTTCACTATTATAGCTACATTTCAAAGGTGTTTCTCTTCATATCTATATCATTTGAATATATATTTATATATATATATACACACACATACATATATACACACACATGCACATATGTATATACACACACACACATATACACACACACATGCACATATATACGTATATACATATATAATCTATCATGTGTATTTAGATCTAAAGCAAAGACATTGCAGTAGGGCTTGTGTTTTGAACCACTGAAGGGCTGCTGTTTCCACCAGTCCAGAGTGCTGGGGCTTGCTCTGAGATCACCAGGGGTATAAACCAGGCAAGAGGGAGAACTTAACTTCCTGCTCACTCTTTCTCACTTGGCAGGTCAAAAATCATTTCAGCACTTATCTCCCAAGGTTCCTAGCTGTGTCCCCATACCATCCTATCTGAGCACTAGTGTGAAGCTTGTTTTGGGAAATGATCTGATTGCTAAGACAGTTGGAAAAGAGAAATATGGTGTCATGTGTGTACAACCAAGAGCTGATCTAGGATGCCCACATATTCCTGGCTCATCCATGAGCCACATATTCATTGAAGTTCTTATAGGTAGGAGCAAACCCTGCCTATAAGAACCCTACATGGACTGGAACTGTGTCAGGCAGAATGTTCAGATAACTTACCCTTTCACCATGATTTGGCCCTGAATGTGTCTCAGAAAAAGGCTTTTAGAAGCTCACCCAAGTACAGAGATAATTTGTGAGACATTTAACCTCTCAGACTCTTGCTTTTTTCTTTCCTGGAGAGCTGCTAATTTCTAGTTGTGGCTGCCACACTCCTGTCTGCCTGATCTTCCATTTTACTTCCTGGTTTCCTGGTGGCTTTGACACATGGCCTGTCCAGATCCCAGTGGGGGCAATCCTGAGATGGAGAGCTGGTGGTCTTTTGTCAGATCTGGGAAGTCCTGAGCCATGACTTCCTTTGAAATCAATTTGGAATGTCCATCCAGCTTGGCTAGGGAAGAGGATTTTGACTGTGAAGAGGGAAGTGGGTTCTTTACTACAAAGGACATATTCTCTCTGAGCCACATGCTCCTTGATGTTCTTTGCTAAATATTGGGCTGTGGGCCTAGAAACACTGACCTTGGAGTCAGGCGAACTGGGATTCAGTTCTTACTCTGTGGTCTTCTAACTTAGTGACCCAAGCAAGTCAAAATTAATCTCATTTCGAGATAGAGATATGCAAGATCCTTGACCTTCAATGACTCATGGTCAGGCTTGAGAGAAAGTCAGGTAAAGAAGCCAACTCTAATTCAGCACAATGAATGGGAAGCACCAGCCAGACCAGGTAAAACAGCCTCAATTGAGGGTGAAGTGACTTAGGGCCGTACTTTTCTATTGTCAAAAGGAGATGATAATTTCTCTCCACAGGATTGTGGTGAGGCTCAATGATGTAATGCATGTATAAGTAACTGATAAAGTTCAGGAATTCTAAAATAGAAACAGGCAGTAATTCTCAACTGTTTTCTTCTTCCACTCTATTCATGTGCAAGATGTACTAAGACATTTCCCAATACAACAAGTGATTCTTGAAGTATAGGACGTGTTCCCCCCACACCTCCAACTCTCGGAAATGCACAGAAAGTGTCCTTGAGATTCGGATAGCCTGCTTCCAGGAAAAATGTTTTGTTTGGTTTTGTCAGAAAAGCTAATATAAATGACATTAACAAGGAACACATTTTTCTTGTTGAAAATCAAAACATTACAAATAAGGCTAAAGTCTCCCTTTGATCACCATTCACAATCTCCTCTGACAAATACAGCAGTCCATCTCCTAACTCTGTCTTGGAGGGAACCACTGCTGTCAGCATGGTGTTTAATCTTCCAGATCTTATATATATATAAATGTACATGAGTGTGTATCTATCATAAAAATATATAGTGTGCTTTATATAAACTTTGCAACCTTCTTGTTCACCTAAAAACATGTCATAGACTTCAACCCTTGTAACTGTGAGTAGCTCTAATGCATTCATTGTTACTATTGCATAGCATTTCACAGTAGGAATATTCTATAGTTAATAACATTATCCTACTGGTAGACATTTTTCTAAGTTTTTGTTGTTAAAAAATATATTGCAAAGCACTTTTTTGTGCATGCCTCATTGTGTACACACACAAGTCTTTCTTTAGGGTAAATAAGAATAAATGGGATATAGAAATTATGGTATATGTATTTTTATTGAAATTATCTTCTAATTTATATATCCAGCAGCAGAGGATGAGAGTATGCATTTGCCATATTATTGCCAAAGTTTATATTATCACACTTTAAAATTTTGCCAGTCTGATAGGTAAAATTGGCGTTCAACTACTGCTTTAATGTTTGTCTTTGTGACTACTTGAGAGGTTGAATACTTTTAGATGTTTACAGCATTATATTGTCTCCCCTGTTGAATGCTTTTTATGTACTTGGCCCATTTTTCTAGTGGCTTTTAAAAAATGATTTATAGAGATTATTAATACTAGAAGTTATTTCATTATACAATTTCAAATATTTATCTTAGCCAGTTGTTTACATGTTATGTTTATGATGTCTTTTGGTCTTAAAGAAGTTTTGAATTTTGGTGGAAATTTTTTATTATTCTTTTCATTTCTGGATTTTGCTTTCCATGTCTCATTTGTGCAGGCCTTCCTTATCTTTAGCTCATAGCAAATTTTTCTAGATTTTCCTTGAAATATTCTTATGGTTCCATCTTTACATTTTGGGCTCTTCATTTTTGTGAGGTGTAGATATACCTTCATTTGCTTTTGAAAGGGCTACTAAAGCATCTGAAACTTCTTCACCAAGTTTAAATACCCACCTTCTCATGTAGTACATTTCCATTTATTCATGAGTCTTTTCCGGGTTGTTCATTCTCTTCAGTGTTCTGCTTATCTATTTCTATACCAATTGCATACGCAGAGAGGCCTTTGCTGGCTACCTTACCTAGAACAGCTCTCATTCCCTTTCTGTTACATTACTCTATTTTATTTTCTTCCCTGTACATATGTTTCTTTAAAATTCTTCTTCATTTACTTGTTTTCTTATGTACTATAAGTTCCATGTTGGCAGGAACCTTCTTTGCCTTTTTTACTGATGTGCTTATCACCTGTAATAGCACCTAATAGATATTTACAAAATAGTTGCTGAATGAATGAATGAAGGCCAATGGCTTGACCAGGGGTGTTTGCATTTTGAGTTTTATTTCTTGAGGCTTAAATAAATTGTCAAAGGGGTTTGTACTACTAACTAAATAAGTAGGTAGAGAAGGGCTTTCCTAGCAGCTCCTTGACATGCTTCCATGTATACTTTTGAGTTCTGTTCACATGTCACATTGTTTAAATATTGAACCCTTGGAAAGACTCATTCGAAGGTGCAGAAAAGGGTGATTCTGCTCACAATAAGCTTTAGAGATACTTCCTTTTAGGGTATGGAATTTAGAATGACCAGATGTAGTCACTGAATATATGGCTCAAGGCAATCATTAATTCATTCTGCAAATACTTATCAGGCACTCTGGTAGTGTTGAGACTACAATAACGAATAAAATGAACATGGAGCTTATGTGTGTTGGGGGGAATACAAATTAAACAATCACAGCAATGAATATATAATGAGAAACTATGATCATTTCTACATAGAAACATTATGTTTTTAGAGCATGTAACAATCAAGGGGATGAGAGAATATTTTGCTGAGAAAGTGACCATTTAGTAGAGATTTGAACTAGGCAAAGAGAGGAGAGAAACTTCTTGGCGGAGGTCCTTAGGCAAAAGAAAATGGAAGAAAAAAGAAAAGAAGCTCCAGTGTGACTGAGGTGGAAAGGATGAGGAGAAGGGCAGCTCTGGCGAGATAGGTGGAGCCCAGATCAAAGGATGATATAGTGTGATGATGAGCAAAAACAAAAGAAGGAACAACAAAAACAACAAAAACCCATGTGGATTTTGAAGTAACACAAGCCTTAGGTTCACATATGAGTTTGGTCACCTATCAGGTGTGTAACCTGATTAGCTTTAAGCTCTTTCTCCTTAGCTTCCTTGTTGTTGAAAACAAACCTCATTGAGTTACTGTGAATATTGTAAGAGATGGTCTCTGATTCGCAGTAGAAGTACATGGTATAGGTATAATACTTCTAGGTGCTTTACAGTGCTCTGTTAGCTGACAGTCATCTAATTTTAAGCAAAACAGAAAAATAATTACTGCTTTTGGAGATTCGCAGCTTGAAGCCCGGCAACAGTTTCAAAAAGTAAATTAGTCAACATTTTTTGAACACTTAGTAGGTTTGGCTTAGTTCAGTTAAAAACCATTTTTGAGCACATACTTTGTGCACGATATAAAGTAATACTTTGGCAATATAAGAATGAACCATTTTGAAGTTAATAATTAAATGGATAATTTTATAACAATGTTGTGAAGGATCCAATGGAGTTAAATTAAGCATGTGTTTTGGTGAAGGAAAGAAAGGAAATGAGGTGTGGGAGACATTCTTTGCAGAAGGAATTATTGGGGAAGGTTATGGAGGGGAGGAAGTTACGGCCAGTAACCCATGAGAGAGGTGCCACAGGAGAGAGAGAGAATTCTAGGACTGTCCTGCAAAAGACTGCTAGGAGAGGGCAGTGAGCCAAGTCAGTCCTGGGCCTCAGCACTTACTGAATGGCTGCTTACAAAGAGCTCGGGTCTCTCTGGAAGGACATCCTGGATTATGGTCATGAGTTAGTGCTCAACTATAGCCAAGACCAATGTCTCCAGGATTCACCTGTGTGTTTCTTTCTCTGGGCATGTTTATTTAGGAACTTATTTATGGAAATAGTGTTCCCGTTGCTGGAAGTGGCTAGAAACACTGAGACATGTATTTTATCTTATCCAAATCAATTGCTATGAAACTATGCTCATCACCCTTTGTAGTTGTAGATCACATAGCCCTCAGCCCCTCACTATGGGGCCATTTAAATCTTCCGTGTTTTATTTGCTTTGGATCCATCCTCTTCAGTCAAAACCATCTGACTACATTGCTTTTTTTTTTTTTTAACCCCTCTGGGTGTGTCAGTATTATACTGCTTAGAAATTGTCTTAGAAAGCTTCTGTTTCCTGAAAAAGAAAACGCCTTACTCATGTCAACCCAGATTTACTCCATCCCTGTTATTGCCTATTAAAGTCTTGTTCATCCTTCAAGAACCTGATCAGATATTTATTTCTCCATGAAGCCTTCCTTAATCACTCTAGCTTAAGGGAATTTCTTCTCTCTTTATAATATTGTGTCACATACTATTTCTAATAGTGCATCCAATGCTTGCTTGATTATTAGTGTTATTCAGAGGGAATTTTTTAAAAATCACTTTGTATTCTAGAACAGTTTTTTTTTTTTTTGTCTCACTCTGTCACCCAGGCTGGAGTGCAGTGGCACAATCTCGGCTCACTGCAACCTCCACCTCCTGGGTTCAAGTGATTCTCATGACTTAGCCTCCCAAGTAGCTGGGATTACAGGCACCCACCACCACGCCTGACTAATTTTTGTATTTCTAACAGAGACGGGGTTTCACCATGATGGCCAGGCTGGTCTCGAACTCCTGACCTCAGGTGATCCACCCACCTCGGCCTTCCAAAGTTCTGGGATTACAGGCATGAGCCACTGTGCCTGGCTTTCTAGAACAGTTTTATATTTACATAATCATTGTGAAGCTAGTACAGGGAATCCTTGTATATCCCACATCCAGTTTCCCTTATTATTATCATCTTATATTAACATAGTACATTTGTCAAAATGTATGAACTGATATAGATCCATTATTATTAGCTAAAGTCCATTCTTTATTCTGATTTCCTCAGTTTCCCCTAATGTCCTTTGTCTGGATATAACATTACACTTAGTTATCATATCTCCTTAGGCTCCCTGAGCTGCGATAGTTTCTCAGACTTTCTTGTTTTTAATGACCTTGACAGTTTTGAGGATTACTCATCAGGAACTTTATAGAATTTCCCCCAATTGAGACTTTTCTGGTGATTTTTTTATAAGTAGACTGAGGTAATAGGTTTTTGGGAGGAAGACCACAGAGGTAAAGTGTCATTTTCAAAACATCATATCAAGGACACATACTATCAATATGACTTATCAATGTTGATGTTAACCTTGATTACCTGTCTTGAGGAAGTGTTTGTCAGATTTCTCCACTGAAAAGTGACCCTTTTTCTTTCTCTGTTTTTACACTGTACTTCTTGGGACAAAGTAACTATGTGCAACTTACTCTTAAGGAGCTGGGGAAGGGAGATAGTAATGCTTCATTTTCTTAAGAGCAGATTATCTACATAAATTATTTGGAATTCTTTTGCATTGGAAATGTGCATATTCTCCCCATTTGTTTATTCAATCATTAATTTATAGCAGCATGAACTCATGGATATTTATTTTATTCTTTGGTTTATAATTCAATACTGCTTTTTTTGAGGGGAGGAACTCATTAAGTTGGCTACTGTGTCCCTTTGTCATACCCCATCATCTTTTTGTGTGTACATTTTCTCAATTTCTGGCACTAAAAGCTACTCCAAGTCCATCTTGTTTATATTCTGCTCCATTCCCAGAATCAGCCATTTTTCTGAGGAATCCTGTCTCCTTTTATTGAAGAATGTTATTAGAAATCAAGATCTGAGCACTAGGTTTGCTCATTGCTACTGGGATGTCATTGCCTCTAGGCCTTTTCAGCGGATGGAACATATGTGTGTATACTAACCCAGGCATATACACATATCTATAAATATTTCCATATGTAACTATTTGTATCCTTATTAAGCTAAACATAAGTTCATACTGATGTCTCCAAATCTAATCTATTATCATAGATTAGATATTATGAATCATTTTGGGGAAACCTGAAAATACAGAATCCCAGGTATCACTCCAAAGATAATGAATCGGGATAAATATTGAACTTATATGTTTTGAAAGGCAAACATTAAAAGTAAATGCTTCTCTTGGTTGAATATTGGAATCAATATCAAGATTATGAAAACATCAGTTTACATGATAAATATAAGTTTTATTTTACCATTATTCACCATTTGGGTAAGTATTTATCTTAGGAAAACTTTGTGTGTCTGACTATACTTTTGCTAATTTAAATTTCATGAGTGTGCAATCTGATAGAGTTTGAAAATTATTATATTAGGTGATTATTGGATGTGCCATTCAACTCCCAAAGTCTATGATTCGAAGTCCCATATATAAAAATAAACACTGCAGGAACACAAAATTAACTGTGAGAATTGTACTCATTCATGTTGGCAGTATCTGCCTCACTCATTTCCTCTCCTTCTCTTTCTGTTTTCTTGCATTATTGGTTGGTGGCAGACTCCAGTTCCAACACCATCTTCTGAGATGATCCTGATTCCCAGAATGCTCTTGGTGCTGTTCCTGCTGCTGCTTATCTTGAGTTCTGCAAAAGCTCAGGTTAATCCAGGTAACATGGCTATTACTCAGCTATATGCTAGAAGACCAGCAGAATATTTAAACCCATCAATGTTCAATGGTGGGTCTAAAAGCTGCCAAGAGGGACTACAAAGCTCTTTCTTTTTAAATCTCCTGGTGAAATATGACTAAAATAGGGAGAAAAATGAATATACTTTATATATATTTTAATACTTACAACCTGTTGAATATTGTAAAATATTTTCTTATATAGAGTAGGGTGCAGTAAGAGGGCATTTAAAAAAATGGGAGGTGGCAGAAGCAACCATTTGCTTCTGCATCTTCTGAGAAAAACAGGACAGAAATTTTAGATGTCTTAGAGAACTTCTTCAGGTTGGTTTACCAGTTGTTTTGGGCTGTCTTAGACTTTGATTTTACTTGGATGTCCTGTTATGCTTTTGGGATCCTGGTCCTGTGGGATCTCAGGCAGGTTCTCTTTCCTCTAGGGTGTGGCCATGCTCAAAATAGATGGGTTAAGAGAATCTTTTGAGCCCAAATTTGTGGGATTATTTTGTATTACATGCATTTTTAAAGTTTAAATGGAAGTAAATAATTGTATTATTTATTACACAATAATGCTGCTTAACAACCTATCCAAAGCTCAATGTCTTTAACGAGCATTTATTTGGCTCCTAGCTGGACTTGTTTGGACTGTTCTCTGTTCTGTGTTGATTTACTCAAGCATAACTGGAAGTCAGCTGGCTATTGGCTCATCTAGGATGGCTGTGGCACTGATGAATGGGGCAACTTTGCTGTGTTCTGTTTCATCCTCCTGCAGACTAACTTGGGTATGTTTTCCTGGAAATTGCACAGGAACAAGACCAGAAGCCAGAATATTCAAACATTTTTCAAGCCACTGCTGAAATCATGTTTACTAAGTCTCATTGGCCAAAGCAATTCATGTGGCCAAGCCCAGAGTCAGAGTGGGAGAGCACAAAAAATTAGGTGGTAAAGGTCTGGGATGCAGGTATTGGAGAAGAATTGGAGTCATTTTTTTTTCATTTTGCCACAAATATGAACATGGAAAAGTATACAGCTTAAATGTTCAATTTTATGAATTTCATAAACTGAACACATCTAAACAGTACCTGGATTAAGAAACAGAACTATACCAGCACTTCAGAAGCTCTCTTCATGCTCCCTTCCAGTAACTTTTCTCACCACCCCCCAAAGGTAGCCATTATCCTGCTTTCTAGCAACATAGATTAGTTTTGCCCATTTTTGTACTTTATATAAATGGAATTAGATGATGCATAAATACTCTTTGTGTCTGGCTTCTTTCACTCAACATTTTGTTTATGAAATTCATCCTACTGTTGCATGCAGTTGTCAACTATTCATTTTCATTGTTGTATATTACTTTGTTTGAATATTTTATTTAGCCAATCTACTGTAGATGGGAATTTGAATAATTTCTAGTTTGGGCCCATTATGAACAAAACTCCTATAATTATTCTTATATAAAACTTTTGGTAGAGATAAGTACTCAGTTCCTTTGAGTATACACTTAGAAGTGGAACTTCATATGTGTAGCATATGATATACTATTCTGCATAATACCAAAAATTTTTTGAAGTACTTTACCATTTTACCATCCCATAGCAGTATATGCAAGTTCCAGTTGTTCCATGCTATATTTTGATACGTGAGGGTGCTTTAATTTTGTCCTCTTCATAGCATAAGGGTACATTTGTGAAAATGCTTGCTCTCCTCCCTTCATAAAAGTTCCATGTGCATGGGTTTTTCTTTATACCTTCAATAGGAAATATGATCAAACATCCTTAAAATCAAAGAATTATTGGCTGAAGGAGCCCAGTGCCTTGTTACTTTCTCGTAATAAGCTCAGCTGTTGCATCTCAGATCCTAACTTGGGTACCATTTTTTCCTTTTTCTGCTCTGTATTCCTCTCAATCAATTGTTGATGTTTGGTTGCCTCCTACTACATTCTTCATGCTCTGAGTTCTAAGGAAGAGTGCTGTGAGTGCATGGAATGGTGGGATGTTTTGGTGGTAAGCATAGTCATGGAGACTAGCATGCCACGAGGACATTTAAATGACTAACCAGGAGAGCTAATCTTCTGTGTTAGAGTCCACACTGTGGCCCCGGAGCAGGAAATGGGCTGTTTGGAGACAGCAAATAGTCATCTTAATTTTTTTTTCTATTTCTGGTGTCAGGTATTTTTGTTGGCTCTTTCTGACAGGGAAAGAGAAACAGACTTCTTGCTTTGCAAAGACCTTTATAGGAAAACAGGACATGTTGAAGGACTAATCCTTCTCTCTGCCATTTCTTTCTATTTTACCAAGTCAAACCAGAGATGAGTGTTTGAGGCAGATGAGAAATTTTCATTCATTATCAGTGATAAAGAGTCTATCATGAATCCTGAGGCTCATAGAATGTTATAGCTTGCACACTGCTGAGCATAAAAGTCAGCATATGATAAATGCATGTTGATTTAAGGATGACTCTTCAGGAGTCCTTACTGGTGTCAACTGAAAGACTGACTATAACTGAAAGTATTGAAAGGTAACTGAAGACACTGAAAGACTGAGTGAATTCTTGGCCAGTTAGGTTTTTCCCACAGAATGGCCACATGATATAACAAATAGAACTTAAGCCAGGAGACCTGAGTTATAAGCAAATCCAATATGCAACCAATTATTACATTACTGAAACATTTTAGTTGGTTATTAGCTATAACATATTGGTTGGTTAATAGTAACTGAGCTAAGCATTAAACTCAATAAAATAAAAATAAAATAACAATTAGTTGAAGCTCATTGTTGAAGATCTTACAATGACTATTGATCAATAAGCCTTCAGTATTAGCATGATTTAGTTGATAACAAACATTGAACATGATATGATATGAAATATCAATCTTGGTGTCTCAGCAGATACCAAGAGAGGATAAATAATCTTGTTTATATTTAAAAAAACTCTCTAGTATTTGAAATCATAAATGTCTCACAGGTGTCATCCATGGAGGCTGCAGAGTAGTGGTGGTATGACAGAGATAGTTGGCTGAAGCACGAAGGCAGCAGAGTTCTTGGCTCACTGTTCTAAAGTATCTGAGTTTTGGCAAAGCAGGCAGTCAGGCAGATGGTGTTAATGGCATTTCCAGTAATGGCAGTGTTAAAGGCGGCATTGTCAATGGGGCCTGGAGCGTAGGCTACACAAGTCTTTGTGGGAAATGCTGACATGAAGGTGTATATACATAGTCCTGAATTGTGGGCAGTGTTCTCAGCTATCTTCCAGCTGCAACAATGCACCAGGAACTGGAACCTAATCATCATTAATCCAGTGGGAGAAGTTATTGGAAGAATTAGAGGCAGTTTCTTATGTCGAAATCATGGCTTAGAAATACCATTTAGCTAGTGACATCCAAATCAAACAAATAATCATCCCAATAATTTCTGAAAATCATCTATACAAATCAACAGATGATTGGAATGTTATTAGTTCTGATGAATGATTTGGAGTTAACTTAGAAATAAGTATTTAGCTTACTTTTGAGTAACAACCCTAATTATAATCCTGACTTGGTCATAAATTAATTGTGTGACAGTGAGGGAGTTGTTACGTGTCTCTTTATACTTCCTTAATATTTTCACTTGTAGTAAGATTAAGTTGGATTAGATAATCTATGGGACCCTTTCTGCTACAAAATTACTGTGATTTTTATGGTGTGAGAACTTTATAGCCCATACTGGAAGATTTGTTGGGCTTTGGGCTTGGAAGTATAGCCCCTGAAGTTGCATGGCTGTTTTTTGCAAGAAAGACTACTTGTTTCCAACTCCCTACCACTTCCCAGTCTCAGGGATGTGAAGTCTGAATTTCAGGAGAATCTTGCCTTTGGGGCTAAGCACACAGGAAGTGACTGATAAATACTTAAAAATTTTAAACCCTAAAACTCTGCTTAGTAGCAGGTGAATGCAGAAACCCTGCCCCAGCCTAACCTGCAGGAGAGTCATAGTGCTACAAGCTACCCTGCTCCAGAGCATCTTTTGCTCTAGAGGTGGGGCCAAGAGGTAGCATTTCAGGCTGAAGATATAGCGTATGCAATGGCTGAGAGGAGGGTGAGGAACATTTGGGGCTCCTGGTGGAGGGTAATGAGTGAGAGAGCCGGCGGGGCTATGTAGGAGATCCATTCCCCTGTGGGATCCTTGAGTCAAGTTTTCCCTTATTTCCAGCTTGGGCTGGGACTGCCAAACTTGATAGGAGAACTAAGGGCATCTCCATGGGAAAGAGACCCCACAATCATGCACAAAAATACTGGGCTGCAGTAGTTGTTTGAGTGGACATCAGTGTCAGGCTCCCCTAGGGGATATAAAACCATTGTTTCAGTGGTTAGTGGGGAACTGGCACCTTATGTTTTTCCAGGTAGGAGGATGAATAGAACTATCCTGATGATCCTGAAATTCTAGCCCAGCGGTCTGAAGCCCTGGGACCCACCCAGCCAATTAGAGGACTGTTGTGTATAAAAAACACAGGGGTGCTTGTTCTTATTCCCCTGACTTGGCCTGTGACAACTGTTTGTGCTCAGGAAAGGGAGAAACATCTCTTCTTCTCAACAGGCAAACCAGGCCTTTAGGATCCATGGTATAAAGCTGGGGCAGGGCAGTGCTGGAACTTCCCATTTTCATATCACACTTTCCCCTCATAGGAAGCAGGCAACTTACTACCAGTTCAGAGTCCTGGGGTGGGAGTCCCCCTTTGGTATCCAGAATGCTTCCACTTTGAAAAAGAGTGGCAAAGCCATTCAGAGTTTGGGATTAGGAGAGGACGAGCTTTTCTCCTCCTGGCCCCAAATTTATTTTAGGTTCACCACTGTGGTTTTTGTTCTTTCCAGCATCAATCCCACATGTCAGTGAGTTCTTAGGGTAAGGCAACTAGAATTCTAGACTATTCATGTTGGAATGGACCTTAGAAATATCTAAGTCACTCTTCCTCACTTTACAGATGAGGAAACTGGGAGTCAAAGCAGGTGAGTGATTTGCCCATGCTCCACATTTAGCTAATAGTAAAGCTAGGACAGGGACCCAGGGCTACCTGTCTCCCAATCCCAGGTGACTTCTACCTGGGTCCTCAGGGAGCAATGTGCTGAAGTGACCTTTATCTACAAATCACACATATCCATGCAGCCTCATGCTTTCCTTTCTGCAACCAACTTCCAGTGTACCTTTATGGGGATGAGATGTAATTGAGGTTTGAGGGACAGCCTGAGGCCAAAGAATGGAGTCAGGCGAATAGGATATACAGTGCTCACACCTAGTCTCATTATGCTAAATGAGGAAGGCTGGAGCTAGAAGCCCTGTGGTTCAACTTACCCCCACCCAGAAACTGAAGCACCAGGGATGCTTTGGTTCCCTTCTGCACCAGGTTGTGCCTTTATCACCACTCCCTTGTCTTCCACCAAGGCTGCTATGTGTTAATTCACCTACACATATTTCCAAATTGGAAACTCATTTTTGTTTCCCTGGCTTCTCGTCATTCGTGTTCCCAGAGATGTGCTGAGAAGGTTTATGTGGCCTCATCTGTTAATGAGAAGGTGATGCTAGTTTCAGGTTTGTGAAACCAGGCCTGAGGTACTAGTGTTGAGATGTGTGTGTATGTGTGTGTGTAGGTGGGGGGGCAGGGGGAGATAGTGTGTGTTAGACAGCCTGAACAGGCCCTGAGAAAAAGATAAAAGGCTGGCAAAAGACCTCTCTGGTTGAATTTATCTTAAGTGAGCAATGCTAGAAGCTGCCCAGATTGGCTCTTTCTTGCTTGTGTGTTTGTTTTTTAAGTCTAGGCTGACGCCTGAGAGTGGCCTTTGGCATCCTTCCTGCCAGTAAAAGAGTCTTTCTCTGGGTAAAACAGAAACTCATCTGCCCCTTGAGCCCTCTTGGTTGTGCCAAATAGGGAAAAAGAGAATGCAAAACTCAAAGAATATTCAATGAACACTTAATATATTCTGGGTACCATTTTAAGTGGTGTCAACAAATTTAATCTTCACAATAATCTTATTAGTATTAGTATTATTATATAATAGTAGTATTATTATTCCAGTTTTACAGAGGAGAAAGTGAGGCCAAGAAACATTAGGTAACTCATAGCAGGTTACAGAGAAAGCTAAGTGGCAGAACCGGGATTCGACTCTGCTCCAGCAAGCATGCTCTTTTCTTCTACTTCTTTTTTCTTTATCCCGTTTTTCAGATTTCCAACAATGTATCAGTTAAGAGTTTTTCGCTTGTTTTTTTGTTTGTTTTTGGAGAGGGCATGTTGCTCTGTCACCCAAGCTGGAGTGCAGTGGCATGAACATGACTCACTGCAGCCTCGACCTCCTGGGCTCAAGCCATCCTCCTGCCTCAGCTCCCCAAGTAGCTGGGACTACAGGCATGCGCCACCACACCCAACTAGTTTGGGTATTTTTTGTAGAGAAGGGGTTTTGCCATGTTGGCCAGACTGTTCTTGAACTCCTGACCTCGCCCTCCTAAAGTGCTGGGATTACAGGCATGAGCCACCACACCCGGCCACAAGCATGCTCTTGACCTCTGTGCTCTACTGCCTTTGGAGTGTGAGACTCAAGGAATGTCAGGGCAGAGGAAACCCAGATTCATGGACCAGCCATGAATGGGTTACAGAGACCCATGAATCCCCTGAAATTGCATCCCAAACTTAATGTGTGAAGGCAAAAGTACATTTGCAAAATGACTTTTGAGCACAGATGCTCAAAAGACTCTGTGACCAGTTCCAGAAAAGACTAAGAATGGTGGATTTAATCTAATCTTGTACAAATGAGGAAACTGAGGTTTAGGGAGATAAAGTGATGGGAGGAAACATGTTTGAAAAGACTATTAGCAGACCTAACCAGGCTTTGCCTACTCGCTGGACGAGCATGGTCAGAGTTTTGTGTTCTCTGAACTGCAGTCTTCTCACCTATCACTGATCGCTGCCTTAAGGGCTGTTAGGAAGAGTAAGAGAATATATGTAAAGTACCTAGCATAGTGTCAAACACACAGAATGTGATTAATAAATGCTGGAACTTCTGTCCTCTTCCTCAATTTTGTATATTGTGCTGTGATAATGGCAGACTTCATTAGTCTTTCCATTATTCTATACTGTCCTTTATATTTTAGTTTAATCATTTAATTAATTAATTATTTAACTTAATTACTATACTGTAAAAATATTTCATTTTCTTTGAGGGCAGACTTCACCTAATTCCTGGGCTTTGTATCTTGGGATAAAAGGGTTCCAAATACATCTACTGCATCATCACCTTTCCATCCAAAGTAGCCAGGTGAATTCCCGGTTCATACCCTAAAACTTTGCCTTCACCCTGTTGTTTTGCATTCTGAGGCCTAGATTCCTAGTTGTAAAAGGCAGTCAGAGGAGCTGAAAGTAATGCAAGAAAAAACAAAGCTCCACTTTTTTTCTGTTGTCAGTAGGGATAGAGGCCCAGGGAGACCTAGTCTCCTTGAGTCTAAACTTTGGGGCCAGGAGCATGATCATGGGACTCCAGGAAGAGCTTCACACAAAGTCCCTTTTCTGGACCTCTCAGTTTTCACAACCACCTGCAGAGCTCAGTTTTGCTCAGGGCTCTCATGTGGAAAGACTAAGAGTCTACAGAAGAACAACAGTGTTGGCAGGAGCAGACGAGGAGACAGGGACCCTGCTTACCATGGAAACTGGGCGCACTGGGGCCATTAGGTCCGTGCATCACTGCTGCTTCACATATTTGCTTATTAATGTTTTGTTCTGAAAGCTGACAAGAACTCTAGGGGCTTCAAGCCCATAAGATCAAGACATACAATATAATGATATAAGTATGTAAGAAACATAGATTGATACAGATATAAAATAGGAAAAGGATATGAAACAAATATAATATATAGGATAAAAATTATAAATATAATAAATATATTATAAATATTATAATATTTAATATTATTAATATATATTAAAATATAAATATAAATACAAAAATATATATGTATAAAATAAACATAATAAATATAATAAATATTATACACACATATATTTATATATGTGAATATATTTATGTATGTATTTATGTATATATAGATATATCTATATTTATGTGTGTATATTTATGTATGTAAGTATATTTATGTATGTATTTATGTATATATAGATGTATCTATATGTTCACATGTTACATGTTATATAGATATATCTATCTATATATAGAGTTAAAAATAAATAAATAAATAAAAATAAAAATAAAAAATATAAATAAATACAGAGAAGCCTGGGAGTTTCCTTGACTTCCTTTTTCCCCCTCCCTCTTCTTATTCATCAAACATTTGTTGATTGCCTATATAAGCCAAGCACTGTAATAGGTGCTGGTCATGAAGACACAACAGATTATCACTGCACCAGAGACAAAGACCAAAGTCATAAAAACCTCTGAAGCAGGAAGAAAAAAAAAGTTGCATAAATTTTTTTAACAACTCATCACCTCCCACTTAGGCTCATAAAAGACCTCACTGATTTTAGTGTCTTAACTTCTACTTTACTGTGTGTGTGTCCAAACCACTGAAAAATTCTGTGAGGGCTATCTTGCCACATCCATACTCTTCAGAGACCCACAGGCCAGGACCAAGAGCTAAGTCAACAATCACACTATATATATCTATATATATATAGATATAATCACACTATATATATCTATATATATAGATATAATCACACTATATATATCTATATATAGATATAATCACACTATATATATCTATATATAGATATATCCATATAAATATATAGATACATATCTCTTTATATATATAGATAGATATACCTTTATATATATACATACATAGTCCATAAATATGTACATAAATATGTTCACATTTTACCCAATCAGGTCAAATCTCCAGTGTCATGCTAGTTGAGATACTGAAGGTATGAGAGTTAGCTGGAGCTGAAAGAATTTGCCAGGCCATGTAAAAAGAGGAAGGGAAAGCTTTTGAGCTGAAGAAAAGGCACAGAGGCACAAATAGAAAAACAAGAGTGAGGATAGTGATTATTTGAGGGGTCATGAGGGCAAAGGTGGGGTTAGGATGGCACCAAAAGTAGGAATCATATAATCTTGGGATCCTCAGTATATGACAAATGTTTTATGATCAAAGGCCTTGTCTTCACCTGGTGTTAACATAATGCTATGCCATGCTGTCTTTCCCAGAGTGCAGGTTCCTTTTGCTATCACATTTCAACAAATCCTGGGACCAGCGCGTTCTAAAAATTAGACAAGCAATAATCCTCCCTGGGCTCTCTGTCCAGATTCTTCCCCAACTTGGTGATTCTTGACCCTAGTGATCACATGATAAACAGGGTGTGTGTGCTGGTAGCAGGGTGTGTGTGCTGGTAGCAGGGTGTGATGACCACGTGATACAGTTACTAGACAGACTGTGACAATGTAGATCAAGAGATCTAGATTCTAGTTCCAGCTCTGTCACTATCTAGCTTTGTGACTTTAGGTAAATCTCTGCACCTCACTTTGCTCATTTATAACATGGGGTCCATAAACTTTGCTCTCTGAACTTCATAGGGTTACTGCAGGGGATTGAAAGAGATAATGGAAATAAATGGGCTTTGGAAAGTTACATGCAAATATCAAAGACTGTGATTTGTTACTTTTGGAAGAGAAGAAAATGAAAATAAACACTATGAAACAACAGTTTCTATCAAGCAGATGATGCAGGAGGAAGAAAGAGAAAAAAACTCCTTTAGTGACCATTAAGGTCCCTTGTGGTCCCCAAGACAGACTCAAGTTGCTTTTGGGAAATGGGGCTTCTAACAGTCCTGAACTCTGGCCACCCTAACTCTAAAGGGATGCAGGACCCTGTGCTCAAGCCAAGCATATCCATTACTATATATATATATATATATATTTTTTTTTTTTCCTTGGGATAATAGTGTGGTTGTTGACTTAGCTCTTGGTCCTGGCCTGTGGGTCTCTGAAGAGTATGGATGTGGCAAGATAGCCCTCACAGAATTTTTCAGTGGTTTGGACACACACACAGTAAAGTAGAAGTTAAGACACTAAAATCAGTGAGGTCTTTTATGAGCCTAAGTGGGAGGTGATGAGTTGTTAAAAAAATTTATGCAACTTTTTTTTTCTTCCTGCTTCAGAGGTTTTTATGACTTTGGTCTTTGTCTCTGGTGCAGTGATAATCTGTTGTGTCTTCATGACCAGCACCTATTACAGTGCTTGGCTTATATAGGCAATCAACAAATGTTTGATGAATAAAAAGAGGGAGGGGGAAAAAGGAAGTCAAGGAAACTCCCAGGCTTCTCTGTATTTATTTATTTATTTTTATTTTTATTTATTTATTTATTTATTTATTTATTTATTTATTTTTAAAACGGAGTTTCACTCTTATTACCCAGGCTGGAGTGCAATGGCGCGATCTCGGCTCACTGCAACCTCCGCCTCCCAGGTTCTAGAGATTTTCCTGCCTCAGCCTCTCGAGTAGCTGGGATTACAGGCATACACCACCACGCCTGGCTAATTTTGTATTTTTAGTAGGGACGAGGTTTCTCTATGTTGGTCAGGCTGGTCTCGAACTCCCGACCTCAGGTGATCCACCCACCTTGGCCTCCCAAAGTGCTGGGATTACGGCGTAAGCCACCACGCCTGGCTTTTTTTTTTTTTTTTTTTGCAAAAAACAAAACAAAAAAATATCTAAATGATGCCATGTGAGACTTGATCTCAGAAAGATATTGGGAAGCTGAGAAGGAACCCATAGGAATATCATCCCTTTAAATGATGAGATGCTGAGTATGGTGTGAGTAAATTAGAAGGAAGATAACGAACCGAGGCCATTTCAGCTGAAGCTACCAAAGTGCAGCACCGGGTCCAGCCTTCTAGTGTTAGAGAACTGGGAGAGCCCATCTCCTTGCAGAGGTAGAGCAGCCCGGGGCTGCAGGGGAGGGTAAGGCCTTCATGCTTGTTTCTAAATGCCTAAGGTCTTCGTTTAGGCTACAAGCAGAGCATTTTGATTGTTATACATAAAGGAAAATGTGGTTAAATTTAATTCAAATATATGTCAATATCTTATGATTGGCATTTCAAGGGAGGAAGTCAGATTCAATCTTTTGGCTACTGTAACTTATATTAAATATAGGAAGTATGCAATGATGTGTACTGTCTATGTACAGGTATTGCTAACTTGAGAAATGTATTGGCATGGGAGGAGCCCTGGGCTTGCCCATAGGACAAATCCACCTCGAAAGCAGAGCAGAATGTATTCATTCTGGATAGCTGGTAGGATATAAGCCTGAATTCTTGATCTTCCAGTGCTTCTTAAAAACTCCCACGTGTTCTCTTTCCCCACCAGGTCCTGAACTCTAATCTGTGTCCTGTCCGACTCTCAAAAAATCAGCTCAGCTCTTCAGAGGGCTTCTCCTTACATTCCCCCTCCACACAGCCCCAGCATTTGGCATATGTGCTGAGTGAGATACACTGCATGCTCGAGGGATACCAGGTCTCCCTCAAAAACTCTGCTAATTTTGTCCCGTAGCGACCCTCTGCTAGTGCCAAACCCGGAGTCAGCCTCCTGCCCCTGCTCCAAATGGGCAAATGGCTGAAAGTGCCTACAGAAGTTCCCTCACCTCTCTGAGATTCTCCCTTCTCTGAAGTCTTGGTCTCTGCATTCTCATTGCCTCAGAAACAATCAGATTCCTTCAAGTAGATGATTTATGAATTTTATTTAGCTCTTCCAGTTACTTTTAGAGGGAGCACTAATTACTGCACACTACTCCATCCCACCTAGAAACAGAGATATTAATAAAAAGTGAATTTATACTTTGTTGCCACTGTGATTCATGTTAACTAATCATGTTTTACTTTTTGACTTGACTTCTAGGAAGCTCAGAGCCAAAGTTGAAACCCATCATCAGCCAGTGGTATAGAACCAAATGTAATACACTTTCTGTATTAACCTTAGCTCTAGCTTATCTAATTGTTCCTATTTTCTTTTTCCTTTATCCAAATTTCTTCACTTATTTATTTATTTATTTTTATCTTATGCAACTTTGGAAGCCGACTCCAAACTTTACTGAATGAGTCAAAGTAAAAATAATTAAAAATAAATAATACCTAACTTTATTGAATATTAGTGCTCTAAGTGCTTGACATAATTAACTCATATATTCCTTATGGCATTCCTATAAACAAGTGCAATTACTACCATGAAATTGAGAGGCTGAAAGCTTAAGTAACCTTTCTAAGGTCATAAAACCTTTTAATTGTTTAAGGAAGAGTGAATGTACTATTTTAAGCAAATAGTTCTCTCTTCTCCTCTTAGATATCATTTATTGAGCCCCATTACATTCTATAAAGTATGCTAACTTCTTTGTATACATTATGTTAACCTTGGCTTGGCAGGATTATTAAAGATGAAGAAACCGAAGTTCATAGAGGTTTGGTAACTGGTAGCGGGGTCCCATAATTCAGAAGTGGCAGAGCCAAGTCTTAATATAAACTTTCCATGATTCCAAACCGTGGCCTCAGTTTTCTTCTTCACTCCTGATCTGCATAGCTACCCAGTTTTCTCTTCAGCTTACCTTCTTGTTGGGGAAAGGAGATACTATTTACTATGAAAGTTTCACTGTCTTTGTTAACCAGGAAGAAGAATTCATTATCTGATCCCTATGTTAGTATCCTGAAACCCACTACAGCTTGGGGACTGCTCTCCTGGGGCTCTGCAAGAACTGTTTCTGGAAAGTATTTTGGGCTTCCAGGAAAACTGCAATCCTAAAGGTCTATTCCTAAGGGGAATTTCAACTTGTGCAAGAGGTCTGGATGACCATTATACCCAAAGAATAGCCCTGTAGGCTGAAGAAAGAAACCCAAATAATCTTTCTTGGCCCCCCTGTGGAATCCCATTGTGTCAATATTTATCTGCACAAAGGACCAGTCTGAAACAGCCTGCTCTGTGAAGCTTGTGGGAAGCAGGGCCTCAGTGACAGTTTCTTTAATTGGACTACCTTGTCCTTTCAGAAATTGGAAGAACTAGACCATGGTAGCCTAGGGTTGGAGGAGGAAGAACCAGGGATCAGGAGACCTGAATTTCAGTCCTGGTTACCCTAGCCCTCTGTGTGAACTTGAGTAAGTCAGTTCACCTTTCTGGGCCTCAGAGGTTCTGGTATTTAACACGGAGACATTAGAGGGATTGGCTTCTTAAATTTGCTTCTGGGCTCCAACGTTTTATGATTGCAGATGTCCCTTTAGATTGTAGACTGGCTTGAGACCGCTGACCCCAATAATGCCCCCCAGTCAGTCTTGTCTGGGCCCAGAGAGGCCCAGGTGTCAGGTCTCTGCACCTCAGGCCTCATGTGGGCCATGTGTGTGTTTTCCTGGAAGCTGCATATAGGACACTCATTGACGGGGAGCCTGTGGTCTGGAGCTAGTAGTGAGATGGTAAACATTATGGAACAAGCAGCCCTTTCAGGCTCTCAGCCTTGGCAGGATAGTATGAAAAATAATTCTTGGGAAGCTGGGGACTGGTGGCAGCTGCTTCTCCTCAGCCTGCCTGCCAGGCCCTACCAGAGCTTGGAGGGCTGGAGCTCCCTGCTGGGCCTGCCACAGCCTGTGCTGGTAGTTTTCCACTCCGGGAAACTGGAAAAGTGAATTGGCTTCTCTGTCCGGGAGATTGGTGGGTAGCGGAAGCATCAGAAAACCACTAAGACAACTCAGCAGGAAAAACCAGGAGACACTTCTTTGCTGCAGGGTCTCTTGCATCCCTTGCCATTCCCAGCTTTTTCATGCTTCTTTACAGTTCATAATAGAACAAAGACAGACTGGTGGGATTTGATGAACGAGGAAGTGGACTTGGGGGAAAGCAAGGAGACCTGACATTTAGGGCTTGGGCCAACTTGGCAGTTCTGAGTCTTGACTATTGGCTGAGATCCCTTCCACAGAAGGAGTTTACCCAAAATAGGCACATTCAATGGGAAAACCACACTGGTACAGCTGAGAAGTGCCACGTTGGTTGCCCTGGGCTTTTCCTGGTTCCAAAGATTCAGTAGGATGAGAAAGGTCATCCAAGATCATCTTGTCCATTTTCCTGTGCCTTTTCTCTAAGGCCCTTGGGCATACTGGATCACTGAGAAACTTTGCCTATTTTCTTAATGTGACTATTGCTGATTTACTAAGTTCTTATCTCTGAATTGTCTATCCTCATCCTTATATTACTTTGTCACAATTTCTAGACCTCCATCCTAACTTTTGTTGTCTGGAGATTGTGTGCAATACTTGTAGCCCTCTCTGCCTTTTCATCTACTTATTTATTTGCCAAATGTGTGTTAAGCATCTCATGGGTGCTGTGTGTTGGCAGGTACTGAGGGGGAAAAGGAAGAATCTGACATGATTACTATTCTCAAAATTGCTCACAATTTTAACAAGGAGGTAAACAAGCACAAGAGTAACAGAAAATCTCCGTTGGAGTTTGTTACTTAATAGAGCCCCCCTACACACCATCCTCACTTTAATCCCATACCATGTTTTAGTATTTTCCATAGCTTTGTCACATTATCTGAATAGAAAGAGCCAGTAATAGCTACTGTCAAATACATAATCAAATTGTACCTATTTGATTATGAAACATCTATTGTCTTTTTCTGTCTCCCCTACCGGAATGTAAGATCCATGAGACAAATTATTTTATCTGTCTTGCTTACTACTGTATCTTCAGAAGAACACCCGATACACAGCAAAAACTTATTTATTAAATAAATACATACACATTTGTAAAAGAAATACATTCGTGAACTCAATACATGCAGGTAAAGATAGGTTGCAATAAAATGTCATGACTCAGACTTACAAGGAAGTTTCCTGTATCTCCTGTCTGCTAAAACACCATTAGCCAAGGCTACCCTTGACCAAACTCCCAGGACTTTGTTTTTAAGCCTTGTAAAATGATGAACAACGGAAAACACTTCCTTTATCACTTTTCAATAGACGTTTATTGAGCACTTCGTTAATGCCAGACATTCTACTGGAAATTGGAGATACAACAGAGGAAGATAGATATGATCCTTGCCCTCATAACACATACTGTTTAGTGGGCAGACCAAAATTAAACAATTATTTACATTACAAGTCTAAAAACAGTTATGAACGAAAACCAGTTTGTTATAAGAGCATATAATAGAAATTCCTAACTTAGCTGGGGACTTGGGGGAATTCCTTGGGGGAGTGACTGGCTGACAGCTCAAGGATGAGCAGGAGCTAGTGAGTGAAGGAGGGAGGATGCACATCCCAGGTAAAGGGAGCATCATGCACAGAGACCTTGAGGCTGGAAGATACTTTGTGTGTTCAGGAACTGAAATAAGGTCAGCGTGCTTGGTAGAGAGCAAAGAACAGGGAATAGCCAGAGATGAGGCCAGATCGTGTGGACCTCATGGGTCACATTTTCTTAAGAAGAATGAAAACCTGTTAGAAGGTTCATGACAGAATAAAGTTTTAGGAG
Organism: Pan paniscus; assembly: GCF_029289425.2. Lineage (NCBI taxonomy): Eukaryota > Metazoa > Chordata > Mammalia > Primates > Hominidae > Pan > Pan paniscus. The sequence goes on along the minus strand of NC_073249.2, from coordinate 87,047,336 downwards.
GCTAATTTGGGCTATTGTGTGGAGAAAGGATGATAGAGGAACAACGAAGAAGAGCTAGAAGGCATAGCGGCTCAGATGGGAGGTCATGGAGGTTGCGCACTGCATGGGAAGAATAGAGGAGAGAAACAGCTGGACTCAACTGCGGGAGGTAGGATTTGTAGACTTGCTAATGGACTGGATGATTCTCAAAGGCCAAGTTTACCTCTCATTCCTTGACTGCCTCCTGTTGAGAGTAACATGTTACCTATCATTCCTGGACTCTTCCTCTCCAAGAATTCTATGTTGGTCTCCAGGCAGAGGTTGACTCAGGGAGAGCCTTTCCAGTTTTCATCAATGTCATTGCCACTCTGCTGTCCACCACACAGTTGACCTAAACCCTCTGTATGCTGGAAGAGCTGGACGAGTCGAGGAAGAGGGGAGCGCTGACATATGTAACAAGTTATTTACATGAAACGAAGCCTCATGTCCTCCCCTACTTCCTCTAGTTCTCAAGCTTGAGTCTGCATTAGGGTCATCTAGAGTGTGGTTAAAACACTGTTTGCTACCCCCTCCCAGCACCCCACCAGAGTTTCTGATTCAATAGGTCAAATGGAGACTGATAATTAGCATTGCTAATGAGTTTCCAGGTGATGCTGATGCTGCTGATCCTGGAAGCATATTTTGAGGATCACAGCTCTAAATGGTAACTGAAATGCAATCACAGTACATAGATCAAAGAGCTTTCAGGAAGGAAACTGGCACTCCTTTGACACCACATAGCAGAGTATCCTATGTGGATCTACCTCCACATCTGTTATATGGGTTCAGTTAGGACCCATATAACAGTTAGGTCCCTAACTGAATGGGTTCAGTTAGGACACAAAACATAAAGGGTTTCTATGCCTAGGAAATATAATTTAACTGAAATGTGTCATAAAAGCAGCTGCAACAGCAGTAGCTCTGATAAAACTCCTTAGTTGCCATTCTCAGAATGAGCAGTACGTTAGAAGGAAAGTTATTTGCAACAATATCATGATTCACCTCATGTGACCCACATTCCCTATTTCTGCTTTACTTTAGATATTCCAAGAAGCAGAGGCTCTCATTGCATTCATGGCCTAGTGTTTAGAGATGCATGAAAGCCAGCGATGAAAGCCCAGTGGGACAGTCAGTGTGGCTTTCTCTGGTGCCCAGCATGGTCCTAGAGAATCATTACACGTCCAGGCTGAAGGGACCTGGGAGCAGTGGCTCCAGAGCCTGACTATGCAGCACAGTCACCTGGTGGACTGTAAAAATATGCAGGTTACTGGGCTCAGCTTCAGGTATACCAAAGCAAAATCTCTAAGAGGAGGCTCACAAACATGTATTCTAAAACCTCTCCAGGCTTTTCTAATGCTATTGGTCCACGGACTGGCTTTGGGAACCACTGCCTTACAGAAAGCCTAATAGAACTCTCTTGCTTTCCACATGAAGACACAGACCCAAAGAGAGACAGGAGCTTGCTGAGATCCCACATGGTATAAGTGGTAGAACCGGGAGTGGATGCGAAGTCTTGATTTTCAAGGGTTGTGTGCTCAGTGGAATTACAGGCTTTAGAGCCAAGTTCTAAGATGAGTTAGTATTTACTCAAGGAATGGCCTTTGCAGTTAAAACTTACCTGTAGAATGTGTGATTAGTGGGAAACATGAAATATTGGGTGGAAAATGCTTATCATATTGCCTGACACTTGGTAAATGCTTCTAAATGGATGTCATCATTACTGCATTTTACTGAATTTAAGCCACTCACGACTCTAAGATGCATCATTACTTTGTGTGCCTCTAAGAAGGAAAGAAAAACTACTGCCAATTAAACTATGACACTATTTGCTTGCGAAGTGCATCCAGATTTCAGAGATGTCAGTACGTGAAAGAATGGGCAGTGTGGTATTTCACTTCTCTTTTCTCAACTCTATGAAGATTCTTACTTTACTGAATTAGATACTTAACAGTACATGAAAATTCCTGAAGGAGAAGTATACTTAGTGTGTTTGAGGAACAACAAGGAAGCCAGTGTGGCTGATGGGGAAAGTGGGGTAAGGACAAGGTCCAAGACAGCCAGGGGATGTCTGATTCCATGTCTTCGCTATTGTGAAAAGTGTGAGCAGAAGAGTTTCATGATCTGACTTACATTTCTTTTATGACTACATGGTATTCCATGCTGTATGTGTACCACATTTTCTATTCTCTTCTTTTCTCCTTTCCTTTTTTTTTCTTTCTTTCTTTTCTTTTCTTTTTTTTTTTTGAGATGGAGTCTCTCTCTGTCGCCCAGGCTGGAGTGCAGTGGTGTGATCACTGCACCTCCGCCTCCCAGATTCAAGCAATTTTCCTGCTTCAGCCTCCTGAGTAACTGGGATTACATGGGCACACCACCATGCCTGGCTAATTTTTGTATTTTTGATGGAGACAGGGTTTTACCATGTTGGCCAGTCTGGTCTCAAACTCCTGACCTCAAGTGATCCGCCCACCTGGGCTGCCCAAAGTGCTGGGATTACAGGCGTGAGCCACCATGCCTGGCCCACATTTTCTTTATCCAATCCACTATTGATGGGCACCTAGGCTGATTTAATATCTTTGCTATTGTGAATAGTGTGAGCAGAAGAGTTTCATGATTTGATTTACATTCTAAAAGATACATGGGAAAAGGTGGACAAAGGGAGACCAGTTAGGAAATTATTGCACTATTCCTGGCAATGGAAGACAGTGAATTAGCTTATTATGGTAGTAAAATATGTGAGAAGGAGTAGGTGGGATATGGGAATATTTTTAGGGTAGCCAGTAGAATCTTCTCTCAGTGGATGGACTGAATACAGGGTATTGAAGGAGTCAAGAATGGCCTCAAGATTTTTGGCTTGAGTCGTTGAAAGAATGGAGCCTGAAAAAAAAAAAAAAGACTGGAGGATGAGCTTTGGAGGGAGTCTGTATTTTACTCAATGTTATCTTTATTCCTTACTTACATCTATCTCTAAAGTTTACCTCTTTTTTTAAATAAATATTTTTGAATGCCTATTTTCTCCCCAATATGCACTGAGAAATAAAAATGAATAAGATACAGTGCTTTATTCCCCTCAAAATTTTGCCACCTGCAGGGGAGATAGGACTCACACGTGGTACATTACAAAGCAGTATGTATCTAATAGTATAAGAAAGATATTTAAAATGTGAGAAATCAGAGAAAGGAGGCATTCATTGTAATTGGCCCTATCCTCCCCCCAAAATGCTTGCTTTTGTTGAGTACAAGTTCATTACATTGGAAAAGGAGAATGCTAGCATAATAACTTTAACTAGTTTTTTCACTTTGGGTAAACTGCCTCCTTGCTGTACCTCAAACCACCTCCACAACAAGCATGCTTTTTCCTCAAGTTTACCTTTGCATTTGCTGTTCCCCTTGCATAAACCATCATCCCTGCAAGAGTCACCTGGTTGCTGTCTTCCTTCACTCAGGTCTCTGCTCCGAGTCACCTTATCTAAGAAGCCTACCTTGATTTCTTTATATAAAAGAATGCCTATTCCTTTTGCATACTTTATTTTTCTTCACAGCACTTGCCATCTTCTCTCACATTATATATTTATTTGCTTTATTGGCTGTTTCCCCACATGAGAATGTAAACTCAGTGACAAAAGGCACTTTGTTTTGTTTACCACTGTATTCCCGCAAGGCCAATGAATTGCTTAATGAATTATTTAATAAACATAGGAATTAAAATAAACCATGGGTTTGGAAAGCAATAAGCAAATGGGGTTGGAGATAGGACTGGACTCTGAACACAGCGTTGGTTTCAGAAGAGAGAGAAGACGCTAGAGAACAGCTCTCTGACTAAGCTACATGCCTCTGTGGCAGCCTGGAATCTTGGGACACACAGCTTGCATCAGGCCAGTCTTTTGGTTAAAGCAAAGGTTAAAGTCTGGTGTATTGGGACAAACTTTGGATAGAGATACAGAATGTGATCTAAGTCAATCCCTACTACTTAATAGCTGTGGGCCTTCTGCCAGTTTCCTCATACAGGATGAGTATCCCTTATCTAAAATGCTTGGGACCAGAAGTGTTTCAGATTTCAGAATTCTTGGACTTTGGAATATAATATAATATAATATAATATAATATAATATAATATAATATAATATAAATTTACCCAGGTGAGCATCCCAGATCCACAAATCCAAAATCCAAAATGTTCTAATGAGCATTTCCTTTGAACATCATGCTGATGTTCAAAAAGTATCAGATTTTGGATTTTAGATTTTTGGATTTGAGATACTCAGCCTGTATATATTTTGAGAGTAATAGTGTGTACTCTGCCTACTACATAGGGTTATTGCAAGTGTAAAGCAAAGATAAGCCATGGGACAGCACTTTGCAAACTGTTAAGAATTCTATTATCAGGGTCAAGATGGCAATCAGGGACACTATGACATGGACTAAAGTCAAAAGATCCAGGAATGCCTGCCTTGGACAGCTAGATCTTCTCCCCAGGAGGTGCCTGAGGGAGATATACATACAGGTGACAGTCACAAAGGGTAAGTGAAGTTCTACATTATTAGTAGCTGGGCTTGGGTCCTAAATGCCAATGTGAGCATTCTGATAAACTGACCTGGGCATGCAGCCCAGGTTAAAGGCCTCCAGAAGCCTCTCTTTATTCATTAAGTCACTGGTGACAAGGACTAAAACACTTAGCACACTCAGCGACATGTAAGATCAGTGTTGAGGAAGGATTAGAGCAGGCCCCTGAGAGGGCCATTTTCTGTGTGTGATTTTCAAAAAGTACATTGATCTCATCCATTGGAAATTTTGGCCCCATTAGCATCCTGTGTTAGTATTTCCTCATCCTTACTCTTCCCTTCAATTTCACTTCTCAGAAAGTGGAATTTGAGAATTTGTTGCTTCATCCCCAAACAGTTCAGATTTGCCCTTAAGATTCAAGCATAATGATTACCTGTGGCACACATTACCTCTACTGGAGAAATTATACTTTTGATAAAAATAGGCAAAGTGATATTACATTCGTATGTTCATCTCTTGATTCAAAACTGACTTGGAAATCATAGTGGATGGTGTGTTAGGCTGTTCTTGCATTGTTATAAATACATACCCAAGACTGGTCAATTTTTAAGAAAAGTGGCTTAATTGGCTCATAGTTCTGCAGGCTGCACAAGCATGGCATTGGCATCTGTTTGGCTTCTGAGGAGGCCTCAGGGAGCTTATAATCATCATGGACGGTGAAGTGGGAGCAGGCATGTCACATGGTGAAAGCAGGAACCAGAGAGAGAGAGTGGGATGGCGGGGAAGGGACTGCACACTCTTAAATGACCAGATTCCCTGTGAACTTAGAGCGAGAGCTCACTTATCACCAAGGGCATGCCCCAAGTCATTCATGACAGATCCTCCCCCATGATCCAAACACCCTACCTCCTCTCCCACCCACCAGCCCCCACCTCCAGCATTGGGGATTACTTTTCAGTATGAGATTTGGGTGGGCACAAATATCCAAACTATATCTGATGGTGTATTAATCCATTTTCATGCTGCTGATAAAGACATACCCAAGACTGGGAAGAAAAAGGGGTTTAATTGGATTTACAGTTCCACATAGCTGGGGAGGCCTCAGAATCATGGCACGAGGCGAAAGGCACTTCTTACATGGCAGCAGCAAGAGAAAATGAAGAAGAAGCAAAAGCAGAAACCCCTGATAAACCCATCAGATCTCGTGAGACTTATTCACTATTACAAGAATAGCACGGGAAAGACAGGCGGGCCCCCATAATTCAGTTACCTCCCCCTAGGTCCCTCCCACAACATGTGGGAACTCTGGGAGATACAATTCAAGTTGAGACTTGGTGGGGACACAGCCAAACCATATCAGATGGTGAACATAGAAGTGTTCCTGTGGGTATATGGCCATGTTTCTTGCCAAAACTTCCTGCATATGATTTTGGTTAATTGCGGTTTCTGGAAGTATCAGCTAATCCTTGGCCTAAAGCTATCTTTCCCTTTTTTAGGGTGAGATAAGACTCCAGGAGTTCTCCTTGGTATGATACAGGCAGAAGGGCCCTCTTGCCTTCAGTTCTTCGTGGTTGTAGTGGATATCCTCATTCTTCAAGCCCATGATGTTCCTTAGGGAACGTAGTTCTGCTGTTTCTGTGCCAAGCCTGGGCATTATGCTCACGTGAAACCTTTTTCCCTTGATTTTTGCTACTTCTCCAGGGCACTTCCTGGGATTGGGGCTTGGTACCTATTGGGACTATAAATTTGCCTCTCTCTGACCCCTCCAAGCTGAGAGAAGTCTCGCCTTTCTCCCTGCCACCTCTACTCCACCCTGCAGTCCCTTTCTGAGGGCAGGCTTTCTAGGAAGTTCTTTGTCTTCATGTAGTTTCTTTTTTCTTCCCTGTAAACATAAATGTGCCCTAGGGTGAATGAACATAAAGGCCTGGCCACAGGCTTTGAAAATGGAAGTGATAATACACAAAAATCTTCAAAATTATCTTGCTCCAGAAATCATTTCAAAAACAGTTTTATTGAAGTACAATTGACATACAATAGACTGCACACATTAAAAATGCACAAGTTGACCAGTTTTGACTTACATATAAACCTGTGAAATCATCTCCATAATCAAGATAATGACCACATCCATCACTACCAAAAGTTGCTTGTGTCCCTTTATGATTCCTCTGGCCACTCCTCCTTCCCCCAGGAAACAACTGATCTCTTTCTGTCACTATAGATTAACTTGTTTTTCTTTTCTAAAGTTACATATAAATGGAAGCATACAGTATGTGCTTTTTTAGTCTGACTTTTTTTACTAAGCATAATTGTTTTGAAATTTATCCATGTTGTTGTAGCATGCATCAATAGTTCATTTTATTGCTGAATAGCAAGGCATGATCTAGGGTGGGACAAGTGAAGTGCCTAGGGTTAAAATGCAGTCAGTTCCTTATGATGATAATCATAATGATGATGACTGTAAAAACATTTAATGAGACCTGCTCTCTTAACAAGTTTTTAAGTGTAATATACAGTATCGTTAAGTATAGGCACAATGTTGTACAGTGGATCTCTAGAACGTATTAATCTTGTATAACCGAACTTTATATCCCTTGAATAGGAATTCCCCATTTCCCTTTCCTCCCAATTCCTGGCAACCATCATTCTACTTTGTTTCTGTGATTTAGGCTATTTTTGATATGTTACGTATGTGGAATCATGCAATATTTACCCTTCTATGGCTGGGTTATTTCACTTAGAATTATGTCTACCGGGTTCAACCATGTAGTCACAAATGTTAGGATTTCTTTCTTTCTTCTTTTTCGTTCTTTTAATTATTATTTTTTATTATCATTATACTTTAAGTTCTGGGGTACATGTGCATAATGTGCAGGTTTGTTACATAGGTATACACGTGCCATGGTGGTTTGCTGCACCCATCAAACCATCATCTACATTAGGTATTTCTCCTAATGCTATCCCTCCCCTAGCCCCCCACCCAATTTCTTTCTTTTTTAAAGCTGAATAAGATTCCATTGTAGGTGTATCCCACATTTTCTGTATCTACTTATCTGCTGATAGTCATTTGTGTTGTTTCCATGTCTTGGCTTTTGTGAATGGTGCTGCAATGAACATGGAAGGGCAGATATCTCTTCAAGATGCTGATTTAGATCCTCGTGGGTATATACCAGAAGTGGGGCTGCTGGAGCATATGGTAGTCCTATTTTTAATTTTTTGAGGGGCCTCCATACTGACTGCATCATTTTACATTCCCACTAACAGTTTATAAGGGTTCCAATTTCTCTACATCCTTGCCAACATTTGTTATCTTTTGATTTTGTTGATGATAGTCATCCTGACATGTATAAGGTGATATCTCATTATGGTTTTAATTTGCATTTCCCTAATGATTAGTGATGTTGAACACCTTTTCATGTAACTTGGCCATTTGTATGTCTTCTTTGAAGAAATATCTATTCAACTTCTTTGACCACTTTAAAATCATATTTTTTGTTTCCTATCAAGTTGTATGAGTTCCCTATATATTTTGGATATTAACCTTCAAATATATAATTTGCAAATATTTTCTCTCATTCCAAAGGTCTTTTCACTTTGTTCATTGTTTCCTTTGCTGTGCAGAAGTTTTTGTTGTTGTTGTTCAATTGTAGTTCTGCCTGTTTTTGCTTTTGTTGCTTATGTGTTTGGTATCATATCCAAGAAATCATTGCTTAGACCAATGTCATTAAGTTTTTTTCATGTATCTTCTTCCAGGAGTTTTATACTTTTAGATATCATGTTTAAATCTTTAATCCATTTTGAGTTGATTTTTGGGTACAATGTATGATAATAGTTTAATTTTATTATCTTGCATGTGGATATCCAGTTTTCCCAACACCATTTATTGATGAGATTTTTTTTTTTTGCACATTGTTTATTTTTGACACTCTTGTTGAAGATCAGTTGACCTGTGTGGGTGACTTCCAGGCTCTCTATTCTGTTCTATTAGTCTATATGTCTGTTTTTTCAGGTACCATACTGTTTTAAGTAACTTTCTAAAATATTTTGAAATTAGGACATGTGATACTTCTGACTGATTTCTTCTTTTTCAAGATTGCTTTGGATATTTTGAAACTTTTTGTGGTTCCATATAAATTTTAGGGTTTAAAATTATTTCAAAATAATTTCTGTAACAAATGTCACTGAGATTTTGAAATGCAATCAGTTGTGAATCCGTTTCAATTGTTCTTTTTTTTCTTACAATGGTTTCTATTTTTCTGCTTTGTCAAATGCCTGATAATTTTTTATAGTATGGGACATACTTACACCTTAAAACTTTTTGTTAGATGGCTGAATAGGAACAGCTCCAGTCTACAGCTCCCAGCGTGAGCAACGCAGAAGATGGGTGATTTCTGCATTTCCAACTGAGGTACTGGGTTCATCTCACTGGGACTTGTCAGAAAGTGGGTGCAGCCCATGGAGTATGAGCTGAAGCAGGGTGGGGCATCACCTCACCCGGGAAGTGCAAGTGGTTGGGGAATTCCCTTTCCTAGCCAAGGGAAGCTGTGACAGACGGTACCTGGAAAATCAGGACACTCCCAGCCTAATACTGTGCTTTTCCAATGGTCTTAGCAAACAGCACACCAGGAAATTATATCCCGCGCCTGGCTTGGAGGGTCCCACGCCCACGGAGCCTTGCTCACTGCTAGCACACCAGTCTGAGATCGAACTACAAGGTGGCAGCGAGGCTGGGGGAGGGACATCTGCCATTGCTGAGGCTTGAGTAGGTAAACAAAGCAGCCAGGAAGGTCGAACTGGGTGGTGCCCATCACAGCTCAACCAGGCCTGCCTGCCTCTGTAGACGCCACCTCTGTGGGCAGGGCATAGCTGAACAAAAGGCAGCAGAAACTTCTGCAGACTTAAACGTCCCTGTCTGACAGCTTTGAAGAGAGTGGTGGTTCTCCCAGCATGGAGTTTGAGATCTGAGAATGGACAGCCTGCCTCCTCAAGTGGGTCCCTGACCCCCGAGTAGCCTAACTGGGAGACATCTCCCAGTAGGGGCCTACAGACACCTCATACAGCCGGGTGCCCCTCTGAGATGAAGCTTCCAGAGGAAGGATCAGGCAGCAACATTTGCTGTTTTGCAATATTTGCTGTTTTGCAATATTTGCTGTTCTGCAGCCTGCTCTGGTGATACCCAAGCAAACAGGGTCTGGAGTGGACCTCCAGCAAACTCCAACAGACCTGCAGCTGAGGGTCCTGACTGTTTGTTAGAAGGAAAACTAACAAAGAGAAAGGAATAGCATCAACATCAACAAAAAGGACATCCACACCAAAGCCCCATCTGTAGGTCACCATCATCAAAGACTAAAGGTAGATAAAACCACAAAGATGGGGAGAAACCAGAGCAGAAAAGCTGAAAATTCTAAAAATCGGAGCACTTCTTCTCCACCAAAGGAACACAGCTCCTCAACAGCAATGGAACAAAGATGGATGGAGAATGACTTTGACAAGATGACAGAAGTAGGCTTAAAAATATCAGTAATAACAAACTTCTCCAAGGAAGTTTGGAGGATGTTCGAACCCATCGCAAAGAAGCTAAAAACCTTGAAAAAAGATTAGACGAATGGCTAACTAGAATAAACAGTGCAGAGAAGACCTTAAATGACCTGGTGGAGCTGAAAACCATGGCAAGAGAACTACGTGATGCATGCACAAGCTTCAGTAGGCAATTTGATCAAGTGGAAGATCAAGTGAATGAAAGGAAGCGAGAAGAGAAGTTTAGAGAAAAAAGAGTAAAAAAAAATGAACAAAGCCTCCAAGAAATATGAGACTATGTGAAAAGATCAAATCTACATCTGATTGATGTACCTGAAATTGACGGGGAGAATGGAACCAAGTTGGAAAACACTCTTCAGGGTATTATCCAGGAGAACTTCCCCAACCTAGCAAGGCAGGCCAACATTCAAATTCAAGAAATACTGAGAATGCCACAAAGATACTCCTTGAGAAGAGCAACCCCAAGACACATAATTGTCAGATTCACCAAGGTTGAAATAAAGGAAAAAATGTTAAGGGTAGCCAGAGAGAAAGGTCAGGTTACCCACAAAGGGAAGCCCATCAGCCTAATAGCGGATCTCTCAGCAGAAACTTTACAAGCCAGAAGAGAGTAAAGGCCAATATTCAACATTCTTAAAGAAAAGAATTTTTAACCCAGAATTTCATATCCAGCCAAACTAAGCTTCATAAGTGAAGGAGAAATAAAATCCTTTACAGACAAGCAAATGCTGAGAGATTTTGTCACCACCAGGCCTGCCCTACAAGAGCTCCTGAAGGAAGCACTAAACATGGAAAGGAACAACCAGTATCAGCCACTGCAAAAACATGCCAAATTGTAAACACCATCGATGCTAGGAAGAAACTGCATCAACTAATGAGCAAAATAACCAGCTAACATCATAATGACAGGATCAAATTCACATGTAACAATATTAACCTTAAATGTAAATGGGCTAAATGCTCCAATTAAAAGACACAGACTGGCAAATTGGATAAAGAGTCAAGACCCATCAGTGTGCTGTATTCAGGAGACCCATCTCATGTGCAGAGACACACATAGGTTCAAAATAAAGGGATGGAGGAAGATCCACCAAGCAAATGGAAAACAAAAAAAGGCAGGGGTTGCAATCCTAGTCTCTGATAAAACAGACTTTAAACCAGCAAGGATCAAAAGAGACAAAGAAGGCCATTACATAATGGTAAAGGGATCAATTCAACAAGAAGAGCTAACTATCCTAAATATATATGCACCCAATACAGGAGCACCCAAATTCATAAAGCAAGTCCTTAAAGACCTAGAAACAAAGAGACTTAGACTCCCACACAATCATAATGGGAGATTTTAACACCCCACTGTCAACATTAGACAGATCAACAAGACAGAAAGTTAACAAGGATATCCAGGACTTGAACTCAGCTCTGCACCAAGTGGACCTAATAGACATCTACAGAACTCTCCACCACAAATCAGCAGCATATACATTCTTCTCAGCACCACATCATACTTATTCCAAAATTGACCACATAGTTGGAAGTAAAGCACTCCTCAGCAAATGTAAAAGAACAGAAACTATAAAAAACTCAGACCACAGTGCAATCAAATTAGAACTCAGGATTAAGAAACTCACTCAAAACTGCTCAACTACATGGAAACTGAACAACCTGCTCCTGAATGACTACTGGGTACATAACGAAATGAGGGCAGAAATAAAGATGTTCTTTGAAACCAATGAGAACAAAGACACAACATACCAGAATCTCTGAGACACATTTAAAGCAGTGTGTAGAGGGAAATTTATAGCACTAACATACCAGAATCTCTGAGACACATTTAAAGCAGTGTGTAGAGGGAAATTTATAGCACTAAATGCCCACAAGAGAAAGCAGAAAAGATCTAAAATTGACACTCTAACATCACAATTAAAAGAACTAGAGAAGCAAGAGCAAACACATTCAAAAGCTAGCAGAAGGCAAGAAATAACTAAGATCAGAGCAGAACTGAAGGAGATAGAGACACAAAAAACCCTTCAAAAAATCAATGAATCCAAGAGCTGGTTTTTTGAAAAGATCAACAAAATTGATAGACTGCTAGCAAGACTAATAAAGAAGAAAGGAGAGAAGAATCAAATAGACACAATAAAAAATGATAAAGGAGTTATCACCACTGATCCCACAGAATTACAAACTATCATCAGAGAATACTATAAACACCTCTATGCAAATAAACTAGAAAATCTAGAAGAAATGGATAAATTCCTGGACATATACACCCTCCCAAGACTAAACCAGGAAGAAGTCAAATCCCTGAATAGACCAATAACAGGCTCTGAAATTGAGGCAATAATTAATAGCCTACCAACCAAAAAAAGTCCAGGACCAGACGGATGCACAGCTGAATTCTACCAGAGGTACAAAGAGGAGCTGGTACCATTCCTTCTGAAACTATACCAGTCAATAGAAATACAGGGAATCCTCCCTAACTCATTTTATAAGGCCAGCATCATCCTGAAACCAAAGACTGGCAGACACAACAACAAAAAAAAGAGAATTTTAGACCAATATCCCTGATGAACATTGATGCAAAAATCCTCAGTAAAATACTGGCAAACCGAATCCAGCAGACAACAAAAAGCTTATCCACCACAATCAAGTTGGCTTCATCCCTGGGATGCAAGGCTGGTTCAACATATGCAAATCAATAAACCTAATCCATCATATAAACAGAACCAAAGACAAAAACCACATGATTATCTCAATAGATGCAGAAAAGGCCTTCAACAAAATTCAACAGCCCTTCATGCTAAAAACTCTCAATAAACTAGGTATTGATGGTAAGAGCTATTTATGACAAACCCACAGCCAATATCATACTGAATGGGCAAAAACTGGAAGCATTCCCTTTGAAAACTGGCACAAGACAGGGATGCCCTCTCTCACCACTCCTATTCAACATAGTGTTGGACGCTCTGGCCAGGGCAATCAGGCAGGAGAAAGAAATAAAGTGTATTCAATTAGGAAAAGGGGAGGTCAAATTGTCCCTGTTTGCAGATGACATGATTGTATATTTAGAAAACCCCATCATCTCAGCCCCAAATCTCCTTAAGCTGATAAGCAACTTCAGCAAAGTCTCAGGATACAAAATCAATGTGCAAAAATCACAAGCATTCCTATACACCAATAAGAGACAAACAGAGAGCCGAATCATGAGTGAACTCCCATTCACAATTGCTTCAAAGAGAATAAAACACCTAGGAATCCAACTTACAAGGGATATGAAGGACCTCTTCAAGGAGAACTACAAACCACTGCTCAACAAAGTAAAAGAGGACACAAACAAATGGAACAACATTCCATGCTCATGGGTAGGAAGAATCAATATCGTGGAAATGGCCATACTGCCCAAGGTAATTTATAGATTCAATGCCATCCCCATCAAGCTACCAATGACTTTCTTCACAGAATTGGAAAAAACTACTTTCAAGTTCATATGGAACCAAAAAAGAGCCCGCATTGCCAAGACAATCCTAAGCCAAAAGAACAAAGCTGGAGGCATCACACTACTTGACTTCAAACTATACTACAAGGCTACAGTAACCAAAACAGCATGGTACTGGTACCAAAACAGAGATATAGACCAATGGAACAGAACACAGTCCTCAGAAATAATACCACACATCTACAACCATCTGATCTTTGACAAACATGACAAAAACAAGAAATGGGGAAAGGATTCCCTATTTAATAAATGGTGCTGGGAAAACTGGCTAGCCATATGTAGAAAGCTGAAATTCGATCCCTTCCTTACACCTTATCCAAAAATTAATTCAAGATGGATCAAAGACTTAAATGTTAGACCCAAAACCATAAAAACCATAGAAGAAACCCTAGGCAATACCATTAAGGACATAGGCATGGGCAAGGACTTCATGACTAAAACACCAAAAACAATGGCAACAAAAGTCAAAATTGACAAATGGGATCTAATTAAAATAAAGAGCTTCTGCACAGCAAAAGAAACTACCATCACAGTGAACAGGCAACCTACAGAATAGGAGAAAATTTTTGCAATGTACCCATCTGACAAAGGGCTATTATCCAGAGTCTACAAAGAACTTAAACATTTATAAGAAAAAAAATCAAACAACCCCATCAAAAAGTGGGCAAAGAATATGAACAGACATGTCTCAAAAGAAGACATTTATGCAGCCAACAGATACATGAAAAAATGCTCATCACCACTGGTCATCAGAGAAATGCAAATCAAAACCACAATGAGATACCATCTCACACCAGTTAGAATGGCAATCATTAAAAAGTCAGGAAACAACAGGTGCTAGAGAGGATGTGGAGAAATAGGAATGCTTTTACGCTGTTGGTGGGAGTGTAAACTAGTTCAACCATTGTGGAAGACAGTGTGGCGATTCCTCAAAGATCTAGAACTAGAAATATCATTTGACCCAGCAATCCCATTACTGGGTATATACCCAAAGGATTCTAAATCATGCTACTATAAAGACACATGCACATGTATGTTTATTGTGGCACTATTCACAATAGCAAAGACTTGGAATCAACCCAAATGTCCATCAATGATAGACTGGATTAAGAAAATGTGGCACATATACACCATGGAATACTATGCAGCCATAAAAAGGATGAGTTCTTGTCCTATGTAGGGACATGGATAAAGATAGAAACCATCATTTGAGCAAACTATCGCAAGGACCGAAGGCCAAGCACCGCATGTTCTCACTCATGAGTGGGAATTGAACAGTGAGAACACCTGGACACAGGGCGGAGAACATCACACACTGGGGCCTGTCGTGGGGTGAGGGGACGGGGGGGGGAATGGCATTAAGAGAAATACCTATTGTAAATGACGAGTTAATGGGTGCAGCACACCAACATGGCACATGTATATATGTGACAGACCTGCACATTGTGCACATGTACCCTACAACTTAAAGTATAATAAAAAAAAAAGGAGAAAAGAAAAAAAAAAACTTTTGTTGCTTATCTGAAATTTAAATTTAACTAGGTATACCGTATTTTATCTGGCAACCCGGTGTCCTGAGACTCTAGCTTCCTTTACTTCTCTGGACTCCCATTTTTGTCTCCTCAACTCAGGAAATGCTCCAGGCTCTGCCTGAGTTCCCACTCATTGTGTTGTATCCTGGACACACTCTCATGCCAGGAAGCTGATGCCATTGTAGGGGTCAACTTTTTTGTTTCCTGACTCTCAGATTGTTGTCCTTTGTTGTCAGATGCTCGTTATCTTAAAACATAATTTTTCATAATTTTGTCCTTTTTGGTTGTTTCACACTGGAGAGCAAATCTGGTCTCTGTTACTCCGTCTTTGGTTGAAAGTGGAAGTCTGTATCCAGAAGTTATTGTTTATAGCCAGGAACCAGAACATGGTTCTAACCAGGGCCAGAAATGTGTGTTCGATCCCTTCGTAGGTGAGTGTGTAGTTTCTTTATAGTTTTCATGCAATTAACTACTTGAAAAAATAATTCTTTGGGTCATAAAGGTGCCTGATGATTATGAGGGTTCCTCACTACTGTTAGGAAATTGATTAGAAGTAAACATCTTCTAATAAGAGAATGGGATGGGCCACTGGGGTTATTACCAAGTACAAAGCATAAATTGGCACATTACATTGTATTACATTGATTGTCAGAGTTTGAACCAAAATATAGATTGGCTGGGGGTGAAATCTCGGAGGCCCAAATTGTATCTGGAGTCAGGGCCAGGAAGACAAGTCTGATAGAGTCAGGGTGATCAAACTGGGGCCATAGAGGAATTTAGGAAGATGTAAATTCTCTTATTCCTTGTTCAATATTCAGTGATATTCTTCCTAGGGGGCTCTGGAAATAAAAATAAAAGCATGTCCTCTCTTTTCTCTTTGGTTTCTCTTGGTCTAGCTATATGCCGCTATCCTCTGGGCATGTCAGGAGGCCAGATTCCAGATGAGGACATCACAGCTTCCAGTCAGTGGTCAGAGTCCACAGCTGCCAAATATGGAAGGTGAGGATGGTTACATCAAGAAAGCCCATGTTCTGGGGTTGGGCAGATTTCCTGGGCACAGATTCCTGACCCTAGGGGCTGAGGAAGGTGGTGTTATTGGCAGGAACTGTTGAGAATGAAGGACAGACAGCAAGTGGGCCTGTCCTGCTCTGTATGTTTTCAGGGAGAGAATTCAGGACTTAGCCACATATACTGGTCTGGCAGCCCCATCTCAACCACAGAGGCCCCAGGGCCACATTACCCACAGTGAATGGGTTCATTGATAGGAAGTGGATTTGCTTTCCCTGACTTTCTCATTGTGAGCTGCTGCAGGAGGCAGGCAACATTGGCAGCTATGGGAAGGTGCAGATTATGTAGGACACTGGGAGTTAGCATCCACTCCTCTTCTCAGTGGGTCTATGAAACATCACTCACTGCAAAGCATCACTCACTGCGAAGCATCAAGACACTGAGGCCTCCAACAAGTTCTCCCTCTCTCTCAAGGATCTCTTACATAGAAGGGCCATCCTTGCCCACAGACAGAGTGTGGCAGTTTCCTGGGGTGATTGATTTCAGGGGTCTTGTACATCAATAAACTCCCTACTGCTCTACTGGTTGGACCCAATACTCTACCTGGAATCTTAATATTTTGTGAAGTATTGATTTTATTAAAATGGAATTACCCATAAGAAAAGGAATCCTGATGAACCTTTCCCCTTAATTTCTTAGTGTATGAAAGACTAGAGTGATGGTTGGTGGAATTGGAAGGGAGCAACAAATGAATGGGTAATAGCTGTAAGAAAAGGGAGCAATCCAAGGGAGAGGAAAAGTGGTAGGAAGTTCTCAAAGTAAACTTTATAATAATTTCACAATTTTGCTCAGTGGTAGCTCAGCCTGAAGGTAATAAAATGAAACCAGATTATTTACTACTTCCTTGACATGATCTTCCCCCTCATCCTCCCCATGTGTTTCTATGGCTCCTTGCTGGTCTGCAATGCCCATCCTGCTGCATTGCATAACCCACACTGGAGACCCTACTATCCCTCCTCCCTATTGCCATAACTTGATGTCCAAGCAAAGGGTGGCTAGCTTTGTTAGGCTGAGTTTGAAAGAGGGAAGGGAAATATGAAATGACTCATGTGGGAACAGAGAGTAGGAAGAGTTTTATTTCTCTTTAGGCTTCTAAATCAGGATGGGGAGTGAAGGCTATGTGTGATCTGAAGGCCTCAGCTCACTGTCTTTCAGGGTCTCATGGTACTCCAGGGAAAGGGATCTGACCACAAATGGGTACTGTGGTGGCAGTGAAAACTGTGGCAAGAACCCAAAATGTTTATAAGGACAGCCTGCTCTCTCCCCTCAGTACAGGGCAGCTGCTTGCCTGTGAACCAGTAAGCAGCTCTGTGGTTTCATGGTTGCTCCCTATCTCCCCAACCCTCACCTCTCAAGGCTGGACTCAGAAGAAGGGGATGGAGCCTGGTGCCCTGAGATTCCAGTGGAACCTGATGACCTGAAGGAGTTTCTGCAGATTGACTTGCACACCCTCCATTTTATCACTCTGGTGGGGACCCAGGGGCGCCATGCAGGAGGTCATGGCATCGAGTTTGCCCCCATGTACAAGATCAATTACAGTCGGGATGGCACTCGCTGGATCTCTTGGCGGAACCGTCATGGGAAACAGGTAGGAAGAAGAGACATCCAGATCCTGGATGTCCAAGACCATATTTTGACTTAGGCTAGGAGAAGAAGGGTACAGGTTTTCTGTGTGGATATGTGTGTCCACAGACCAGGCATGCCCTTGTAAATGTGTGACCCAGGGTGAGGGAGGCAGGGAAGGAATATCAAGGCTGTGGGGAAAGCAGAGTAGATGAAAGCAGAGTAGATGCATTCTGCTCCTCGAATTAAGAAGAGAGAGTCCATCAAAAACGTGGTGGGGTGAAGAAAAGTGAGCATGATTTAATACCACCTCTTCACTCATTCTCTTCTCTCTCCTCAGGTGCTGGATGGAAATAGTAACCCCTATGACATTTTCCTAAAGGACTTGGAGCCGCCCATTGTGGCCAGATTTGTCCGGTTCATTCCAGTCACCGACCACTCCATGAATGTGTGTATGAGGGTGGAGCTTTACGGCTGTGTCTGGCTAGGTAGGTCACTAGCCCAGGAAGCCTATAGACTTTATTAAAAACTCCAACTTCTGGGAAATGAAGGCAATCAAATCAGAAAGGGATGGGATCAGTTACTCCTGGAATGGTGATTCCCTCTTGGGAAGAATAGAGACAGAAGCATTGCTCATTAACCCAGGGCTTAGGGCCCCACACTGAATCATGCATTCAGAGTCATTATGTTGACTGCCATGTAGGGGCACTCCTCCAAAGTCTTCCCTCGGTGTCCAGATGGAGTCCTGCTGGACACGCTGTGCAAGCTTATACCCTTGAAACTCACAGAGTTCCCTGAGGTAATGGGCCTGAGCAGTAGGCACTCACTTGGCTGTATTTCCTTTGCAGATGGCTTGGTGTCTTACAATGCTCCAGCTGGGCAGCAGTTTGTACTCCCTGGAGGTTCCATCATTTATCTGAATGATTCTGTCTATGACGGGGCTGTTGGATACAGGTAAATCCTGGGAAACTTTATTAGAATGGGAAATTGGCCACTAGGAAAGAATAATATTTTATCATGCCTTGGGATCAATAATCAATCAACCAATCAGTATTTATTTAGTTCTTGTACAAGGCATTTGGAAATAATTTAGATGAAGGAATATACATGACCTTTATTTCCAGGGAACTTAAAGCCCGGTTTGGGAAGACAAGTTAATTACCCAGAAAACAATCAATTACACAAAGTAAGGGCTAAAGTTTGTGATATGGCTCTAAGTATAATAGCCATATTTTTGACCCTCAAAACAGGACATGTAGTCTGACACAAATATTGGCCTACTTATGGAAACAAAGGGCCAGAGAATTGAAGTAATAAGTATAATACTCTGGGCAAGTCAAGAAGTCAGAAAGAATAGACCTTATACATATAAATGCTTTGAAATTTGTAAAAAGGGGACTAGTAAGACTTACAATAGACAAGGAAAGTTCTAGGTTAAGATGAGAATTGTAGCAGAGGAAGGTAGGTAGAAGGTAGCAGAAGAAAGGAAGCAGGGCTGAAGGCAAGACTGACCTGGCTATAGTAGAAGCTGGAGTTGAGAAGAACAGAATGGAGCAATGGATAAGCCTGAAGTGGATCAAAGGAGTGCCATGGCAAAGAAGTGTGACCAGATATAGTAGGAACTTAGGGTTGGGTACAGGATGCTCCCATCTATACCATTTCACTTCAAGCCTTTAAGCCTTGCCATTCTTCTAGCCCACACTAACACTTTTCTCTCTAAGCTTGGTCTGCATCTGCAAAGTGAGCCTGGGAGAGAATTCAGTCCATAGTGAAGACCAGACCAGATGATGGAGGTTGACAGGGCTCGAGAGAAGGAGATACTAGTGAGTCTCAGGAAGGGAGTGTGGAATTACAGCCTTCCACTGGCTTAGGTGTGGAGAATGAACTATTGCCCTCTAGCTGCCATCCCCTGGGTGAAGACCTGATTCATCCACTCTTCTACTCCTAGTCACTTCCTTTCCATCTTCTTAGTCACTGTTCTTTCCTTTTTGCTTAAACTGTCTTGGCATAATTTCGCTCAGTCACACCCCAACAGGTATGTATTCAAGGCACAGAGGAAATCAGAGATCAACCGAATTCAGTTTAATTTAATAAGCCTTTGTTAATCAACTGTTACTATATACAAGGAATTTGGCCAGGCATGTTAGGTATTCAAAGGTAATGGAGTCATTGATCCTACCTTTAAAGTGCTCACAATTTGGAGTAGGGGCTAAAACAGAATATAAGTTACTATGATTCGAGTATATGAGCAAGAGATAGCCTATGATTGCTCTGGGGTTCAAAGGAAAAAGTAAACTATAGTAGGAAAGCACAAAAATGGGGATGAAAACATCTGGATTTTATATAATAAAAGTTACTTCTGTTTGCTACAAGGCTTAAGGGATTAAAATGTGTGTGAAAAGCATTTCGTAAGATAAATTGCTATGCACATATAAGTTGTTATCTGATTATCATTTTTCTGACTGAAGGACCAGTAAAGATATGGTAGAACAGATGAAATCTGAACTGGGTCCCAAAGAATGGGTAGTACTTTCACAGGTGCAGAATCTTGAAATGGAATTTTAGGCAGAGGGAATAATAGCATGAGGAAAAAAGAATCATGGTTATAAAGTTTAGGGGACTGTCTGGGAGAAATCAACAGTTTATTTAACCACGGGCCATATTTATGTGGCAAAGTAGTGCAGGAGAAGCAAAACAAAGCAGATTATGCCATATTTTGAAGGAACCTGAAGTCAAAGCCAAAAGGAGCAAGAAGTGGAGGAGGAGGAAGAGGAGAAATTGCTGTTCTTGTTCTTCATAAACATTATCATTAATGTAATGAGTCATTGAAGATTTTTAAAGCTGAGGAAGGACATGATTGGAGCTGTGCTTTAGACAGATTAATCAAGCAGCATGCAAAGGTTAGATTGGAATGGAATGAGGAGGCTATGAGGAACATTTTAAAACTCTTAGTTCTGCCAAGTAAAAAGAATTAATGACCAAGGCCATAACTGTGACTGTGGGGAATGAGGAAAAGATATTCATTTAGGACGTTTGAAATCTGATTGGATGTATGGGGCAAGACAGTAGGGTGAGAAAAAGGGTCAGATGAAGTTTGACAGTCTAAGTGACTGAAACAATGGGGATGACATTTACTTATTCGACAAATATATTTTGAGTGCTTACCTTGCGCCAAGCATTTTCCATTACTATGAAGAGAAGTATAATTTATGGAAAAGGGAAACCAAGGAGAAAGACTTAGTTCAGTAGGGGATGATGATGGATTTAGTTTGGAGTGTAGGTCTGTGAGATTGAGAAGACATTCAGTAGAGAAATAAGGAAGGTAGCCGGAATTATGGCTCTGAACTCCAGGGGAAAGATTAAAAAAATTACAAAAATGTAGACATCATTGGCTTTCATTTAATAATTGAAGTAATGAAATATCTGGTGGAGGTGGCTGAGTGAAGAGATCCTCTCAGCCACTGAGAGACGACATCAGAGTCTCAGGAAATAGTCATATTAGCAAAAGTTACTTTTTAAATTTAAAACAATTTCAAGAATAATATATGCTTACTGGTGATTTTAATAACTCTAAAGTATATAAATATTGAACATTTATTTTCTTATCCCTTCTTCACTTGATTTAATTTTGACCAAGGGGGAACTGAACAGGCATTCCTTTTAATTTCTGTTGCTTTTCATAAAACTTTCCTGGGATTTATTTTTCTGAGGATAATGGGAAATATATTTATTGCAAGTAAACTTATGTTCTCCTAGCTTTCTGATCTGTAGAGAGAAGAAAAAGATGGCAAAACCTTGGAAGGGAGATCCAGGCTCTGGTCACTGTGGATAAGGCCAGTCAAATTTTATAATTTACCAAACATTTTCAATGATTAAATATATTTTAAAAGGCTGGCATAATCACCCTTAGTATTTTTTTATTTTTTGCGATTCACAAATTTTACATATTATTGATCTAGCTATAAACCTCAAGGGTCACGCCAATTATTGCTTGAGGGTGAGTATCCCAATCTCGTCATTTGGGAGATTTGTGTCATATCTGCCAGAGCTTGAGATGCAGAGCTTGAGGAAAGAGAAGTTCCACATGATGGTTTTTGCTCTGTCCCTCCATAAAAAGAAGGAAGGAGCCTCTTCGTGTTCTCTAAGTAGTCAAATAAGCATACCTGCAGTTATATTCCATCCAGCAGTCAGGCTTCTGGAAAACTCAGCCTTTAAAACAGAGCCTCTTACTCAGAAGTCAAAAAAGCCTGCTAAGCTAGAACACAAAACTAAATCCAATACCTGGGATTCTCATGAAATCCTTGCATCTTACTTCCTGGGTCTAGTATCCTACATATTTAATTAAAATTAAATAGAAATTATTATTTAAATTTAGAGCTTATATTTTCCCCCTTAGTTTAATATCAAACTGGGTTGTTGGATATGTGGAATAGAAGAGAGTGTGACTGGATTCTCTGAAATTGATTCACTGAACAATGACAATATGTAGTTAAAGGAGAGTCAGCACCAAGCTCTGGAAACATTTATATGATAGTGGGGCAAGTGCTACTATGTATGGTAGCATTCATTCTATGCATTTATCCATTTCATCATTTACTCTATGAATTAGTTCATCAAATGCATTTGATAATATTAAGTCATTATGTGAAGACATATTCAGTATATAAGAATAGGCAAGGTGCAATAAATTATAGAAAGCTTTTCATATTAAATAAGACATTGTTTAAAAGTTTTACTACTAAAGGAGTAAGCATCAAATATTTTATAAAAATTACTAATATGAAATTCTTAGTTCTCCATTGATGCAAGATAAACGAGTCAATACTATAATACAAATCTGATTATTTACAATCCTTCAATTCTAAGATAATAAGCTCATACAAAATCTGGAGTAAAGATGCCGGGTAAAAGCTCTTCCACGAATGTGTGGTTAACTCAGATTTCTCTCTCCTTTTCCTCCTCTTCTCCTGGCCTGAGCAGCATGACAGAAGGGCTAGGCCAATTGACCGATGGTGTGTCTGGCCTGGACGATTTCACCCAGACCCATGAATACCACGTGTGGCCCGGCTATGACTATGTGGGCTGGCGGAACGAGAGTGCCACCAATGGCTACATTGAGATCATGTTTGAATTTGACCGCATCAGGAATTTCACTACCATGAAGGTCAGTGGGGTCGGGTGTGGTGGAACTTCTTTAAGGAGGCACAAATCATAGTGTGGTAGAGAAAAGGCATGCTAGAAAAAAGTCTAGGCTGATGCCAGTTCAATGACATATTCTGTTACTAACTAGCTAAATGCATTTCACAAGTCACTTCATCTCTAAGGGTGTGATTCTCCACTTGTGTGTAAGGAGTTAGAATAGGTCAGTGAGCTCTCTTTTTTTTGTTGTTTTGACACTAAAGGTGACATATCCATTAAGCCAATAACACAGTGTCCAGGGCCCACAGATTTTTAAGACGCATAAAAATGCTCTAATTTCTTTTAATATCAGGTGAAAAAAATAAATTTTTAGGGTCAAAGATTATCTTTTTACCAGCACAGTTGTGTGTGTGTGTGTGTGTGTGTATATATATACACACACAACTATATATATATATACACAATGATATATATATACACAACTACATATATATAACTATATATACATATACAACTATATATATGTATATACATATACAACTATATATGTATATACATATACAACTATATATGTATATACATATACAACTATATATGTATACATATACAACTATATATGTATATACATATACAACTATATATGTATATACATATACAACTATATATATGTATATATGTATATACATATACAACTATATATATGTATATACATATACAACTATATATATGTATATACATATACAACTAGATATATATATGTAGTTGGTGTTCTGCAGTCTTCTGAATTTTTCCTTCTAGGAACCCCACAGTGGCAGTGATAGTTGGTCAGGCCTTATAAAACCTGGGCTGCAACCCTGGTCACCTGTATGCACTGTCTGCCCTTGGCCACCTCACTTCATATTGCTGGACTGCAGTTTTCTCATCTGTTAAATGAGGACTGCACCAGCATCTTCTCAGCCCTTCCTTGCCTTGAACTCTCTCGAGTCTATAATCCTCTCAGCCGCAGTTGCCGTCTACCCTGATTCGTGTGTGTATCTATACACATAGATACATACACACATATGTGAGAATATGTGTATTCTCATTTAGAAATGAGATTTCTAAAAAAAAAATGAAATTGTTTTAGATTGTACACTATTTCAGGTTTCTCACCTAGCCCTGTGAAAAGAAGAAGACTGGCTCTGAAATGTACCTAGGAGGAAGCAGGATGGCAGTCTTCCTCTTACCTCAGTTCAGAATAGCTCGAATCAGGGTAGACGGCAACCACTGAGTTGGCTGGCACTGTGTCTCCATGCACCTTAGCAGGGCCAACCTATCACTCACATGCTTCTTTCTCTACCAGGTCCACTGCAACAACATGTTTGCTAAAGGTGTGAAGATCTTTAAGGAGGTACAGTGCTACTTCCGCTCTGAAGCCAGTGAGTGGGAACCTAATGCCATTTCCTTCCCCCTTGTCCTGGATGACGTCAACCCCAGTGCTCGGTTTGTCACGGTGCCTCTCCACCACCGAATGGCCAGTGCCATCAAGTGTCAATACCATTTTGCAGATACCTGGATGATGTTCAGTGAGATCACCTTCCAATCAGGTAGGGAGCTCAGGTCCTCTTTGGGAAGTGGGAGCAAGGTGATGAAGGAGGAATGCACATGCCCAGAACTTCTCATTAGCAGGTCTCAGAGGAGTGGGATTGTACAGGCAGCTTCTCATTGACGGATACGGTGAATCCTTTGTGTGACTAGTTTTCATTGTGGAGGGGATGGGATGAGAATGGAAGTGAACAAAATATGCACGTAACTCTTCTTAGAAAGAATGTTTTTAAATGAGAGTATAGTGTGTTAAAATTTTTATATAATTTAAGGTAGTTAACGAGTGCGCTGTTAAGGAAAAGCACACCTAAGCATTACTGAGATATTTAAATGAAAATTTCTAAATATACACAAACGTAAAGAGAACAATAAACCACCCATCACTCAGCTTTACTAATCATTGATATTTTGCCATATTTGTTTCACCTATTCCTTCCTTTTGGCTGTAGCATTTTAAAGCAAATGTGAGATACTATTTGATTTCATTAGCAAATAATCGGACTGCATCTAAGAAAATAGCATCATTTTCATAGGTATAATGCCATGATAACATCTAACAATCTTTATTATTAAATAATTTCTTAATACCACCCAATATCCTGTCCATATTCAAGTATGACTAACTGTCCAACAATGTCTTAATTCAGTTGACTTTATCAAATAAGGATCAAAATAAGAATCTGTTGGTGTGTTTCTTTATTCTATTTGCTCTGTGCCTCTTTTAATCTAAAAAATTCCTTCCATTTTTATTTCTTTTTAAATGGATTCTGGCTTGGCTGATGGCTTTCTGTGGTGTCATTTTACTTGAGCTTCTGTTCTCTGTCATTCCTAATGACTGGTGCTTACATCTACAGGTTAATTTGATTCCAGTTCAATATTTATTTTTGTCAAGAATTCTTTATGGATAGTGTTGTATATTTTATGCTGAACTTCATCATGGGGATGTAATGCTAGATCCTCTCACTTTTTGTGATACTAAGATTGATTTCTGGTTCCTCATGAACTTTTTCCCTAAGTTTTATCCTCCATCAATAACCACTGTCTGAATTATTTATTTCACTAGGGGTTGCTAAATGATGATTTTCTAATTCTTTTATTTTTTCTGCATTTCTTAGCTGAATTTCTTCCGAATAGAGTAACTATTCTTCATCATGCACCAGTTTACTCAGAAATCACATTGAAAGAGCAGGATACGTGACTTATCTTCCCCTTTAATTGTTAATTTTCAGAGTAATGACTTGATACCGTAGCAACCCTCAATAATGTCTAATTAATTTTGGTTTTTACCCTTATTTTTTTGGTATCATTATAAACTCATTGCTTTTTATCAATTTAATGCTTAATCGATTGCAGTTATTATTATTAGTAGTAGTATTAGTATTAGTATTTTTAGACAGAGTCTCGCTCTGTCACCCAGGCTGGAATGCAGTGATGTGATCTCGGCTCACTGCAACCCCCGCCTCCCGGGATCGAGTGATTCTTCTGCCTCAGCCTCCCAAGTATCTGGGATTACAGGTGCCTGCCACTGTGCCTGGCTAGTTTTTCTATGTTTTGTAGAGATAGGGTTTCGCCATGTTGGCCAGGCTGGTCTCGAACTCCTGACCTCAAGTGATCCGCCGGCCTTGGCCTCCCAAAGTGCTGGGATTACAGGCATGAGCCACCGTGTCTGGCCATTATTCTTTTTAATACTCAAGTTGTGCTGTCTTTGACTAGAGTTTGCATTTTTTTTTTTTTTTTTTTGGAGATGGTATCTTGCTCTGTTGCCCAGGCTGGAGTACTATCTTGAGTCATTGCAACCTCCACCTCCCAGGTTCAAGTGATTCTCCTGCCTCAGCTTCCCAAATAGCTGGGATTACAGGCGCCTGCTACCACGCCCGGCTTTTTTTTTTTTTTTTTTTTTTTTTTTGCATTTTTAGTAAAGACGGGGTTTCACCATGCTGGCCAGGCTGGTCTCGAACTCCCAACCTCAGGCGATCCAGCTGCCTAGGCCTCCCAAAGTGCTGGGATTACAGATGTGAGCCACTGCACCCAGCCTAGAGTTTGCATTTTTAAGGGGGCTCTTTGCTCTTTTGATCTGACCCTAGAAGCCTTTGATAACTTTCTTGTTTTCTGAAAGAACAAGGTATTTCAAGCTCATTTTGAACATGTACAGCACCCGACGTGGAATCAACCATTTCAAGAAATCTTGATTCCTTTTAGTAGGAAATGGTATTTAGAAAACACAAACTGGGTAGTAGGGATGCTCATTACTAATAGGTTGTCATTGTTTCTTGGATTTTTCGGTGGAAGAAAGCAATGAAATATGTATATTTAAAAAGAAAGATTGTGAGTTTACATTGTTACTTCCAATTCAAATTAAAGATAACGTTTTTATTTAAATTTGATTTTATACGTTCATCTCTATTATTTATGCTAAATATCATGTTTCCTAACAATGTTAACAGCATTTTCTTCATCCTATTATTCAAAAAGCAATACCAATATTATTACTAGCAACATAACTATTGAACATTAAGATTTCTTAGCAATTCTCTTTTCTTTGTCCTGAGAATATATCCTACTAAGAATGTGCAGTCAAAGCACTATATTCTAAGGTCAGTTGGGTAACAGTGGGATAATTCTTTTCTGTATATAGTTATATCACCAGTGTGGTATACAGTTAGGGTAACAGTGGGATAATTCTTTTCTGTATGTAGTTATGTCACCAATGTGATATACAGTTAGGTTCATTGTATTCCATTTGTTTCAACCTTTAGGGATTCATTTTAAACTTTAAACACTACTTTTGATTGAACAGTAACCGCAGCGAATAGTGATTTAACTTACTACAGCCAGAAACTGTGCCAAATCTTGAAAAGTTAAAAGGTGTTTAGAACATTGTTCATACCATTAAATTTAAATGGGAAGATGAAAGATACAGAATGCTTTAAAAAAAAAAAAAAGAAATGTCCAAAGCAATATGAACAATAAATGGTCAGGAGGAGAGAGGCACTAGCGTGGGTTTGTCATAGACAGCATCAAAGGAATGAGACTTGTACTGGGCCTGGAAGAAAAGTCCAGGTGTAAAATAACATAAAAGAGAGGAAGAGACTAATTTAAAGATAAACCACACTTTGGGAGGCCAAGGCAGGAGGATTGCTTGTATTCAAGAGTTTGAGACTAGCCTAGGCAACATGGCGAAATCCTGTCTCTATAAAAAACACAAAAATTAGCTGGGTGTGGTGGCACGTGCTTGCAGTCCCAGCTACTTGGGAGGCTGAGGTGGGAGGATCACCTGAGCCCTGGAGGCAGAGCTTGCAGTGGGTCGAGATTGCACCACTGCACTCCAGCCTGGGTGACAGAGTGAGACCCTGTTTAAAAAAAAAAAAAAAGAAAAGAAAAATAAATCAGAAGAACCCATCCTTTCAGATTTGATTTTTAAGGGAAAAAAATTTCAAGATGGTTTGCTTATTAAGATGTACTGATAAGAAAATAGAGCATATTTTTAGGAAAACAGGTTTGGTGTTTAAATGCCTTCTGTGCTAATGATTTAATCTAAGAGTAAGTTGATTGATTGTTTCATCTGAATACTGAGAGTAGAAATCAAGATGCTCAAAGTCAGTGCCACTTACACTGTAAGTGTTAACTGGGGGACAAATAGATTCCCACCCATCCTCAGGGATTCTCCTGGCATAGTAATTGGTACACTTATTATAGCTAATTATAGCTATGAACCATGGTTTTTACTCCTGGGGTCTCTTGAGCTTTAAATCCAATGCATAATAATATTAGTTTTCACTGGAGCCTGACAGCCGAACTCAGAAAGCACATGCAGAGGCCAGATACCTCCTTATTTATATAATAATATTAAGAAGAAGAAAAATTAGGATACCTGGAAGAAATGTCTCTTAGAAAGGAAATACATATTCTAATTCTTGACCCCCTTGATTAGACAAATCAGAGGGAAAAACTCTGGCAAAGCTGCCAACATCAATCTGGCAAATACGCTTTTGTGGTTTAGTCTCAAAAGCTGTAAAATCACAGAAAAAGACACTCCAATGTCAGTAAATAGCTATAAAGATTAAGCCTTAATTCATAAATTGAAGGGCTAGGCCGATGAGGCATAGTGGAGACTCTTTTATAAACAATCTAATATCCTTGAAGGAAAAAGCATCTTAACACTATGTCTGTCCCTTGCCCATTTACCCGCTATATTCTCTCTGTATTTTCACTGAATTTGGGTCCTGCTTCTTATGCTTTATGATAATGTGTGGTACAGCCCTTTGAATCACTGTTTCTTAAACTTTTTTGTACCATAGCATCTAGTATGTAATATGTGAAACAAAAATTTTACAAAGGAAAACTTGCTTTTACTATTTAGATAAATGGTGATTTTTTATTCAACGTATTTATGATTTTATCTTTTTAAAAGACTGATGACAACTCACTAAATTGATCTTGTAATGTGCTAGGTCACAATATGCCTTCAGAGAAAACACTAGCTATCTGTCTTCTCCTTGGCTCTGACTCACCCTTGTTTTATAACAGATGCTGCAATGTACAACAACTCTGAAGCCCTGCCCACCTCTCCTATGGCACCCACAACCTATGGTATATGTGATTCCTAATTACACAAATTAATTTGAAGGGACTAACTGGGGGATGAAGAAGGGTGGAGAGTTGCAAAGCCCTGGCTGTGTGGGAGGCTTTACACCAGTTGGCTTTGGATGAAGAGTAGCCCTGGAAAGGTAGGACTGTCTACCTCCAGATTATGGATCCAAATATACTCTCTTCACTATGGATTCATGTGCTTCTTCAGCGGAGGCAGAGTCTGGAGTTGTCCTAATTTCTCCATGAAAGTTTGGGAATTTGGGGTCAGAAACAGGGAAAGGGACATTCCTGGGTCAGACCCATAGTGGGTATTTCTAAGGAGGGGTGGAAATCAAAGAAACAAAATGCTGATCTCTCCAATTGGAGATAAATATGCCATGTATGCATTGCTTTAGGCAGTCATTGGTGACACTAGCCAGCAATGTGGGAAACATGTGGGATTGAATGTGTCCAAAGAGGACTTTCAGCTACCTTGGCATGTCTCAAAGAATGCAGAGAGTGAAACTGGTTCCTCACCTGTTTTTCATGAGGTGTGATTAAGGGACTACAGACTCAGGCCATAATAATACAGAGACAAAATTTTGGGAAGAATAGAAAAACTCACCATTATTCTGTCTGACACATGGAGACGGGGAGACTACTGTCTTATGGAAGAGGGAAATAGGATAGGGGAACAAAGTAATAAACAGGTTGGGCGTGGTGGCTCCCACCTGTAATCCCAGCACTTTGGGAGGCAGAGGCAGGCAGATCATGAGGTCAGGAGTTCGAGACCAGCCTGGCCAACATGGAGAAACCCCATCTCTACTAAAGATACAAAAATTAGCCGGGTGTAGTGGCGCATGCCTGTAATCCCAGCTACTCAGGAGGCTGAGGCAGAATTGCTTGAACCTGGGAGGGGGAGGTTTCAGTAAGCCAAGATCATGCCATTGCACTCCATCCTGAGGGACAGAACAAGACTCTATCTCAGGAAAAAAAAAAAAAAAGGAATAAAACAGTAGCAAGAAAAAAAAAAAAACAGTAGCAAGAGCAAGAATAAGCAGAAGTATTAAGGTGGCATCTTCCATAGTTATCCTCAAGGAACAGGGTCTACCTCCATGTTTCCAGTTCAGTCCCTCATACTTTTACTTGACCTGTGAGATGATTGTATTCTCTGCCTTCTCTCCCTGGTCACAGATCCAATGCTTAAAGTTGATGACAGCAACACTCGGATCCTGATTGGCTGCTTGGTGGCCATCATCTTTATCCTCCTGGCCATCATTGTCATCATCCTCTGGAGGCAGTTCTGGCAGAAAATGCTGGAGAAGGTGAGGAGGTGCAGAATGGTCATGATACAAGAAACTGCTCCTTTCTTTCTTAAGCCACTGTTGTCCCAGGAGTAAAAGGCAAATTGCAAACATTTATTAATGGTTGGAATTAACTGAGGCTACCAAGAAACATAGGAATGAAGCCAGAATAGAATTAGCTAAGTCTATTTTCTCATTTTTAGAGTGGAGATGTTGGAACCTTCCTAACCTTCCTCGGAAATGCAGAAAACTCTTCTTAATACATTGAATCTCCATTCAGGCATTTTCCTTGAAGATTCTGATTCACTGGATTTTGGGTAGAGTCCAGGCATCCATATTTAAAAAAAAATTTAACAAGTGCTTCTGATGCACATTTGAGGTTAAGAATTACTCTCCTAATGCCAAGCTGAAATTTCTGATAATGCTGTTGAAGTTCCTTCTCATCTTTTTCACTTTGCTTGTCTGTTTGGTGTGTGTGTTTGTGTGTGTGTGTGTGTGTGTGTAGAAAAACATCCAGCTTCATTAATATTCAAGCCAAGTTTCTCACTATTCTATTTCTACTTTTGTGTACTTGAAGGTTGTGATTATGTATCCCTCTGAGTCCCTCTTCAGACTCTGTCTATGCCAAATGATCTGAATAACTTTTTACATTGTCTAACACTTTACAGGAAGCAGACTTTTTCCTCATGCATAATTTTATATACACCTCCTTGAGTAATAACTCATAGGCATTGTTATGTTTAACTATTTTTCTGATGAGAAAATGTGATGTGCTTAAGGTCATACAACTGATGTCCAGTCTTCTATGCTTTTTCCAATTGTTAATATTGAAATGCATTGATTTCTTTCTTCAAAACTATATTCATTTCATCAAAGATGTAATATCTATGACTTGTCTTGGTTTCTTGGACCAAATAGCAACTCCCTTGGACCAAATAGCAACTCACTGCTGCTTAGTGTCTGATTCTTTTGGGGCCTGCTGATGACTAAGTGTTTCTGCCTTTGGCCATGATCACCTCTCCTGGTCAATTAGTTACTCTCAATAGACATGGACTAGTAGAGGCCACAGGAACTCTGAGCTGTGGGGCTTTGAACTGCCTCCTGAGGGCAGGGAATAGGAAGGAGGAGAAATCCTGATTGATTTCTGTGTTTGGGGGTGGGGACTCAGAGGAGACCAATGCCTGTGTGGAACCTCTATTCCAGAGGAGAGGAAAGGGCACCATGAGAATGGGCTTGAGTCTCTAGAGCTTTCTAGATGCAGGATGGGAGAAAAATGGCTCAAATCAGGGGTAAGGAGGAGCAATCCTGATGAGTAGCCTGCAATTCCTTCTGATCTGTGCCACCCTCAGGTTCCTGAGATGGTTGATGTTTGTTTTAAGGTTTTTAGGAAGGAATATTTCATGGAAGAGAAGGTCTCCTTGCTTCCCACAAGTATGTCTACCAGTCTGAAAACACTTAAAGCTTTCAATTCGCAAATAGCAACAGAAGACTGAAATACAGAATCCACAGAGACTCACTCGCTGTCATGAGTATGTCTCAAGGCATGAATGAGGCAAATATCAAAATTTTTCCTCCTTTAGAATGCTGGAAAACACTAGTGTTTAATGAGGTATTCCAGAATGAGGGTGGTGGTGAACTGAAGGTTCATTGAACTGCTTGAAGAGGATATGTGACCTTCTTAAATAGTCTTTAGCACCACATTTTAGCCAAGGGGGGAAGGTCTGTGTTCTCTGCTATATGAGCTCTTTTTCTCTTTATTTGAGCCACAATTTACCATACTTCTCTGAGTCTTTATTCTGAGGCCTGTTGGAATATCTTCATGGGCTAAGAGAGAAATGTTGGAATCTCCACGTAAAAGGTAGAGCAAATATTTTGCCCTTGAATATTTAACTTGGTCCTCCAAGAAATTCTACCCCTGTACATCCTGAGTAAGTTGACTCAAGGTGCTCTGGAATGACACCCAGTATTTCTTCCTGGGAACAAAATTTTATGTGGAAAATCATTAAGTACACACATACATTCTAAGAACATTATTTAACATAGCTGTAGACTGTATGTAGCATTATTTGTAGGATAATTTTGGTGGTGTCCTCAACATTCCTTCTTGGAGAGATTTAACCCACATATATTGAGTACCTACTTTGTTCTGAGCTTCATGCTTAGTACTGGGGATATTACTGCAACAAAAGACCTTTAGTCTAGTGGAAAAGAGCACATCTAAGTTTCGCCATTGAGCACCAAAGCTGTGTTTGTTGGAGTGGAGCATTTTACATGTTTAAACCCAAATAGTCACATACATGCAAATGTTGGCATTTGCCTTTTGATGGAGCAGGCAGGTTATATTAGATAAGATACCACAGAAGTAGTTGCTTTGTTGTTCTCCCTCTCTTATTAGGTGTAAGTCACATTGTTATCTCTGGACACCCAGGGCTTTCCTGTCCCATGTTGTAGCCATTTTATTTTTGGTTAGTGAAAATATGGGTCAGTGGTGGGTATTATCCTAATCTAGGGTGTCAGAATGATCAAGTAGAACTATTGATTCATCATGTTATAGCACATGTATTAAGTTAATAAACAATTTATGTCTATTCCAAAACCAAGTAGTTAAAGGGTAAGCCAGGAAAACCCATCATTTAATAAAACATAGAAAACTCTATAAGATTGAGATCTTTGGCTACTGATAGGTTCTTATAGCAACAGGGAGATAATCTTTTTTTTTTAAGTGTTTCAGAAAGCACATCATAGAAATTAGAAGATCAAATTCTACCTTGAAGAAATGAAGGATTATTCTAAGTTCCTACAACACAGGCATTTGTGGAACCAGACTGCATTCCTAGCACGTGCAGTGTTGCTGGGGTTAAACAGTAGTAAAGAGTTATTTCATTTGAGTGGAAGAGCTGAGTTTAAGAAGAGGAGGCATTGACCATCTCTTTTGTGCCAACGTGCCTTTCTCCTTGCTCTTCTCTTCCAGGCTTCTCGGAGGATGCTGGATGATGAAATGACAGTCAGCCTTTCCCTGCCAAGTGATTCTAGCATGTTCAACAATAACCGCTCCTCATCACCTAGTGAACAAGAGTCCAACTCGACTTACGATCGCATCTTTCCCCTTCGCCCTGACTACCAGGAGCCATCCAGGCTGATACGAAAACTCCCAGAATTTGCTCCAGGGGAGGAGGAGTCAGGTGAGGATGATGTGGTGGGCAGGGCGTCAAGGGAGAAACCTCAGCAAGCATCAGGTAGGTAAGACACGCCTGCTCCCAGTTCATTGCATCTATTTTTAGTCTCTGCTAACCTCCTGAGAAGTCCACATTCTCTTTCTAGATTTGGTCTGCCGCTGCTCCTGGCCTAATTTGAGCAACTCTCCTTTGCTACTGAATATAAGATGTGTGGAGGGACCCACATACCAGAAAAGAAAGAAAAAAATAATAAAACATGTGAATTAGGTGTTAACACCAGAAGAACCTAAACAGTCCAACCAGTCTAACCTCATTTTACATGTCGGGAAAGTGAGAAAGTCCAGATAGAGTACTCACCCAACACCAAATTTCATGAGTGGGTAAAGGCAGGACTAGATTTTCACCTGGAGAAATAAATAAATAAATGAAGCTAAAGACATTCCGAAATTCCCAGTGGTGTAGCC
The DNA here is from genome assembly GCF_029289425.2 of Pan paniscus. Taxonomy (NCBI): domain Eukaryota; kingdom Metazoa; phylum Chordata; class Mammalia; order Primates; family Hominidae; genus Pan; species Pan paniscus. Next base: position 87,013,385 of record NC_073249.2, on the reverse strand, counting down.
ATTTAAATAACTAAAATAAATAACTACTTGAGTTATCTATTTTTTGTTAATTTCTCTTTGGTAAACATTTATTAGAGTAATATGAGATTTTATTATGAGAGTAAAACATTTCTTACCTTTTCTCAATAAAAGCATTGAAATAAAACAATAAAACAGGTAAAACAGTAAGTAGTGTCAGTTGATTCAAATTTCAATGTCTTTCAAAAAATGATGCAGAGTCATATCAGAAGGGAAGCTGGAGTCACCTCTTTAGCTCAGAGCAACTTTTCTATAAGATCATCAACCTGAGGGACCCGAGTCAGTAGAAAAGAACTTGTAGTGTTCAGGAGAGAGGAGCTAGGCCTGAGCTGGATGTAGAAGCAGACAGGACTAAATTCAAGAGCATAGGATTTTATAGGAAGGAGCCTGAAGGGGTCTTTTCAAAGGATAAAAGGAAACTTGCATCTATTTTATTATTCCATGGATAGAAGACATGAAAGAGCATGCTAAATTCCAGTAATTTCACAGAGACAGCAAGAATAAAGGATATAAACTAATTTATTTCTTGGGGTGAATGGAAGTAATTTACCTATTTCCTAAGTCTAAAACATACCCCACTTCATATTTTAAGGTTTTTTTAAGTTAGAATATGTCTTAAGCTAGATCATATGTCTTTAATCTGAAAGTTTTTTATACCTAAAATCAGTTTTTAAGTCAATAACAGTGTCTTAAAATTAAGGAAATAAGTTATTAAACCTTCAACCTTTAATATTCCCACCCTGATATACCATGAGCCTTCCTATAGCTTCACCACACAATTCCACAAGTTTAGCCACAGAATTTGTTAATGATCATGTATTATGAGGAAAAGAATGAGAAATAAAATGATGTTCTACATTCTGAAGGCCACAAGAAAATCTCTAGAGGAAGCAAAACCATTTTCCAAGTAAGAATGTCATGAAGCAGGTTAGGCTTTCACAGGGGCATGTTTTAGCCCTCCTCTCAGAGTTCCTGCCTGAAGAGATCTCCAAAGACACTCCACGGAATGAGGCTCGTTGCCCTTGTCTTCCCAGGCTGCAGCGGTGTTGTGAAGCCAGTCCAGCCCAGTGGCCCTGAGGGGGTGCCCCACTATGCAGAGGCTGACATAGTGAACCTCCAAGGAGTGACAGGAGGCAACACATACTCAGTGCCTGCCGTCACCATGGACCTGCTCTCAGGAAAAGATGTGGCTGTGGAGGAGTTCCCCAGGAAACTCCTAACTTTCAAAGAGAAGCTGGGAGAAGGACAGTTTGGGGAGGTGAGTTGATTCTTTGATTGGGCCTCCAGTCCCTTATAGCTCGAAGAAGGTGGTTGGATAAAAATGATCAGTAGAACAAAGAGTCCCTTCCAGAGGTGGATTCACAACAGAATGTCTCTTCCATTTGTCTCTCCTTGCATTGTCCTCTGGATTCCAGTATTGGGTCAACCTCATCTTTGTCAAATAGCTGTGGAGTTCCTGGGACTTCTGATTTCTATACAGGAGTTTTTAAGGCAGGCAAGTCACTAGACTTCAGATATCTTGAAAAACATTCAATATTTTCAAAAATGTTTACAATAGATTATGGAGGGTGGGATCCAGAAGATGTGATCATCTTTTATGAACTGTCCAGGAACATTCTGCTACTCAATAGCCACTTTGTTTTTTTCCCCTTTAATGGGAGTTATATGTAAAATGGTCAAAAACAACCTCGCCCCTGCCTTTGGTCCCAGAATCAGCCACTAGGGAATGAATCACCAACTAAGATAAGGAGGAGTACTCTTTTCATTTGCCCTCAGAGTGATGCATGCATTATTAAACTTTTCATTCTTGCATCAGTCACATGAACCTTCTGGGAGCTCAAAGCAATGTTTTGAATTCTAATAGGAACTCTTCACCACTGCCGTCTAAACTCCAAATAAAACATTTGGTTTCCTAAGACATGTTATTGGTTTTCAGTGTGGATCTCACGTTCTCTCCTTAGATAGGTCTGGTGTTGCAACAGGTGGAGGGACCCATGTTATCTGTTCATGGTGTGACATGTACTCATTCTGTCCCCTGGGTTGAAAACCCACATCTGTTATACTGTTACTAATACACAGGAGTTTCTTATAATGCTAAACCCTATACTAAGGGATTATTTTAGGAAATTGCCTTACGTTTTACATGATCCAGTGACTAATGAATCGAAGTTCAAGCATTTGTAATAAAAGACATTTTATATTGGGCTATGCTGTAATATAATATTGTTATTGATTCATTCATTCACTTAGTGTTCCAAGCAATGTGTATTTCTAAGGCAGGAGAGTAGCACATTAGCTGGGTACTTTACCATTGTTTTAAATCTTATCAATTATTTGAATCATAGATATGTTACACATATCTTCTTATTGGTCTTTTGATCATTTTGCCTGAGTTGTAAGAGTTAGTTTATCTCCAGGAAATGCCCAGCAAGAGTACTGAGACATCTTCAGGAGAAATGATGATGCTGAGACTAGATGACTTTTGTCTAGGTTCATCTCTGTGAAGTGGAGGGAATGGAAAAATTCAAAGACAAAGATTTTGCCCTAGATGTCAGTGCCAACCAGCCTGTCCTGGTGGCTGTGAAAATGCTCCGAGCAGATGCCAACAAGAATGCCAGGTCTGTGGTCTACATTTTGAATTTTCCTTTATGTATTTCATCTTTAGGACCAGGAATACTCCTGGATACTTCTGAGCAATTTTTTCTTTTGAGATGGGAAGGTCAGTGAGCTGCCTCCCGTTTCCACTGTTATCCTTTTTCTTATTCTGATGGGGTCGGCAGTCCTCATCTTTTTCTCCACCTCTCTCAAACACAAAGGTACATTTTCCATTGTACTTGACACATATTTACTTCCTAACCCCCTGTGCACAAGCACTGTACTTGTTCCCAACATATACAACTGTCTAGATGTGTACTTCTTTGGTCTTTATACACAGACATACTCCTGCATGTCATTACCTCCTCTTGACGAAGTCTTCAGAATCACACATGACTTTCTTGCTAAGCCTCTTCCAGTCTCCTTTTTTCACATTTCTATTTATTTTCTCATCCCTTTTTTCTCTTTTATGCTCCTTTTCTTCTATCTCCAGCAACCCTCAAAATGAGAAGCTACCTCTATGTGGAAAATTATCTATGAACCTCAAAGCAAAAGGATCCACAGTTCTCTAGCAGTTTTCCAAACTGGCTAATAATCTCTTGGATCTTTTTCTACATAAATTGCAGTTTCCAGCCACACTTCATTGTCTGACAGCCTTTCCATTACAATAATGGTGAGTTAATCCTCACCCAGAGAGACAAGCTGGTTGAAAGCTGGCTGCATGTGTCCCAGAGAAATCTCCACACCTGGATAACATATGCATTTTCCCATTTGTGTTGTCTTGATTTGTCTCACTGATATTCATAGTGAAAAAAAATTTATTATTCTTATTTTCCAAATTATCATAAATTCCAAGAATGGTGATAGACTTCATTAAAAGTCTTGCAATGGACAAGATGTAAGATAAAGAAGAGAGAAAGGTGAGGAAATGAAACTGGAGGCTTTAGAAATTTAACTGATAATTTCAATCTTTAAGATACTGGTAAGAATAAAAAGTGACATTCTCTGGGTCTTATAGAGAGATGAAGTATTTCTTATATTAATCTTAGCACATAATTGGAGAAAGTGGCATGAGGGGAAACAAAACCAAACCAAACCACAGGACATAGGATATGACAAAGCCTTTCTCCGTTGTTCTGATCGGTGAAGTTTGCCATTCCTCCACGTGTGTCCTTAGCAATGATGGATGGCCATGACTGTGAACCCTCCCAAGCCATGGAAACCCCTGGTTTGAGACGGAAGGGGGAATGAAAGAGGGGAGGTGTTGCATCAGGACAGCATTGATTCCAGTGGTTTATATTGACGTAGTATGACTTCCAGTCCAGGATTCCTAGCAAACTCTTGGAGGGCTTATAACTCATCTGCTCCAACAGTTTTGGGAATGTGGGCTAGAGGCCTCACTAACAAAATCTTGCTACTTTATGACCCAAGGGTGTCTGTCACCATGTACTCAAACAATTATTAGTCTTGGTCAAATGAATACTTCTTTTGACATGATTACCACCACAGCCTTTTAAGAGCTCTGTTTTGGACAGGCTACTAAATACATGTTGCAACTGACTGATGGTTCGTACTGCATTAAGAAAAGTCAGTATGAGAAAATAAAGAGTAATCAGATAAGCCAAAGATGGTTGTTCACATCATACAAAGTTTCTTCACTTGTAATAGAGTGACTCCATGGCTTTAAAAAATAAAAGGTAAATATCCTCATGCACTTAAGATATGATTTTCAGTGAAACATTTTACTCTGTAGAGTGGTTTTTAGCAGCCTATTTTTGATTCAGCAAATATTAATCACTTTCTGTGTGGCAGGGATTTTGTTAGATGTGAGGGATAGAAATGTGAATAAGTCATGGATCTTGTTCTCAAAAACATTACAATTGAATAAGGGCCCATGATATTTCAGGAGGAATAGAATGAGACAGATCCAGGTGTCAATTTCTCTGTCCTCTCAAAAGTTATCCAAAGGGAAACAAGATTTGGCATAATGTCTAGGAATAGGCCTTTGTGTGCATTCTTCTCTCTCTTGATTCTGACTCTGGCAACTTCTGAGTTTATCTATGTCTGAATCCTCCCAAGGAATGATTTTCTTAAGGAGATAAAGATCATGTCTCGGCTCAAGGACCCAAACATCATCCATCTATTAGCTGTGTGTATCACTGATGACCCTCTCTGTATGATCACTGAATACATGGAGAATGGAGATCTCAATCAGTTTCTTTCCCGCCACGAGCCCCCTAATTCTTCCTCCAGCGATGTACGCACTGTCAGGTAAACAAGCCAGGTCTTCCTTCTCCTCCCTGTGGTCATGAGAGTAACCTGGGATCTGAAAATAGGGAGCAGTGAGCCTTAAAGTGTATCACTGTTCTGGGATGGTGGGGGAAGTCAGTGTGCAGGGAATAATGGAGCCGCTGCCCTTTGGGGAAACACAAGGGATTTATCAAGAGTAGAGAAAGAATGTTGAGCTTTCAACCCTAGTTTGTTGATACCATTTTAGAATGTGTACCTTTCACATCTTCCTGTTTCCATAGGCTACCTTCTGTCTTCTTGTCTATTTCCTCAGTTACACCAATCTGAAGTTTATGGCTACCCAAATTGCCTCTGGCATGAAGTACCTTTCCTCTCTTAATTTTGTTCACCGAGATCTGGCCACACGAAACTGTTTAGTGGGTAAGAACTACACAATCAAGATAGCTGACTTTGGAATGAGCAGGAACCTGTACAGTGGTGACTATTACCGGATCCAGGGCCGGGCAGTGCTCCCTATCCGCTGGATGTCTTGGGAGAGTATCTTGCTGGTAAGTTCTCAGCATTTTAAAGCCCTGTCTAACAACTGGCTTGTGGGCTCGCATGCATGACACGTGGAGACAAACCTGAGACAGCAGGAGGCAAACTCAATAGACTGTAGTATTTTCTCTGATTTGAAATTATTTTCTTTGTGTACTAATTCTTATTATTTAATGCTTGCCTATTTCTGCTAAAAAATTAACACACATAAAAATTTAGGGAGACAAGTTAAAAAGTATAAGAGATTTATTATCTTTGTTTCTCTTTATCATTTCTACCTAGTGATTGTTCTTAATTTAAGATATTAAAAACCTTATCATTTAAAGAAATGTTACCTATACAAAATATTTTCTTCTCCATTAGTTTCATAAGCATGTTTCTCATAATTATATAGACTAATTCCTATAATTGTATTTCAATACTTTTCAACATGTTCTTTTTAAGTTCATCATTCTTTGCTTTATAATTTTTATTTGATTCTTGATATTCCATACCATAAGTGAGTAATTTTTTCCAAATATCTCTATTAGAGGTATATTTTCTGTCCATGCATACCTGAGACTTTTTATTGTTGATTTTATAACCACTCAGCTGATTTATAGACTCATTAGACTATACACTTTTACTTCCTACAATGCCATGTACATGTTATTTTATCTTTTTTCTTGTGTGACATTGCAGAGAAAAGTCTGAGACCAATTTGGTTTTGTTCATTTATGATTACTCTTCTTATTTCCTGCTAATATTCTTATAGGATTTGTAAATTAATTTTGAAATAAAAAATGTAGTTATTCCCTCGCACTCACCAAGATAACCACTATCAATACTTTGGTATATTTTCTTTGAGGATTTTTTTCTATACATATATTTTTTCTATGCATGCAATTTTTTTCTATGCATGTATTTATATACATATGTACATATATGTAATTTATATTACATAATTGGGATGACACTATGCCATACAATTCTCTATCTCTATTTTTAACTTAACATTTTATTATCTGCATAATATTCCATGTGTAGATATATACTATAACTTAATAATGCCTCTATAATTTGATATTTAAGTACTTTCCAATTTCCTGCTATTATGAATGATGCTGTGATGTACACCAGTTTACATAAATCCTTATAAAGATCTTTTTCACCTATATATGTGAATTGCTATATTTTACCCATTTCTAATGGGATAGTTAGGCATTACTCTCCCTAAAGGTATTATATGGTGTTCAAAACAATATATTAGACTGACATTCAGAGGACCTTGGTTCAAATCCAGTTTTTCCACTACTAATGGTCTTATTAACCAGAAGAATCTGGGAAACCTCTCCTGTTTCATTTTTCTGATCTAAAAAATAAGGATAACTGGCATGGTGGTATGTACCTGTAGTCCCAGCTACTCAGGAGGCTGAGGCAGGAGGATGAAAATCTGGGCTGCGCTGCGCTATGACAATTGGGTGTCCTCACTAAGTTTGGCATTAATATGGTCACCCCTAGGAGCAGTGGACCACCAGGTTGCCTAAAGAGGGATGAGCCAGCCCAGGTCAGAAACAGAGGAGGTCAAAACTCCCGTGTTGATCAGTAATGAGATCAAACGTGTGACTGGCCATTGCACTCCAGGCTGGGCAACATAATGAGACCCCATTTCTCAAAGGAAAAAATATTTAATAATAAATAATATCATCCACTTCACAGTGTGGTTGCCTGTATTGAGTAGAAAATGTGAGTAGTCAATGCATGCTATTTACACCTGAATCTCATTGCTGTCACTTGTTAAAGTCTATCTTTCAACACTGTGATTATCACTGAACTGGTAAATGAGAGTCCTGGATTCACTGCAGGCACTTAAACTAGATTCCTCTATCTCTAACATAAAAACCATTGATTTCCCATTCAGATTTTGCCTTTCTCAGGAGCATTTTCCCAAGGCTACCCTAGAGTTGAAAGGTTGACCTACCACTCAGTTGCAGAGTCAAATAGCTTATGGCTGCATTTTTTTCAGCTCTTGGATCTCATCCCCAGAGAAACAGAACCAAGCTGAGATCATGAGAATGAAAGAATGGGCTGTTTCTAAATACTCCATGCACATCTTGGCATTTTCAGAATTCCTTGCCTGTGGTGGGGGAAGGGGTATAGCTGCAGATTATGAAATTTAACAGGGTGTTGTTGTGCACAGGTTATTCTGATTTCCCATTCTTTTCTTTACTTAAATAGGGCAAGTTCACTACAGCAAGTGATGTGTGGGCCTTTGGGGTTACTTTGTGGGAGACTTTCACCTTTTGTCAAGAACAGCCCTATTCCCAGCTGTCAGATGAACAGGTTATTGAGAATACTGGAGAGTTCTTCCGAGACCAAGGGAGGCAGGTAAGAACTGTTGGGGATGAATGGATGTGGACCTGTGTACCTTGAAGGATGGAGAATGGCAAGTCCTGACTTAGCAGGAGTGGGCCGAGATGGAAGACAGACTATCCAGGTGTTAGTCTTTGTCACTAACTATCCAGATGATGTGAAAGACCAGTATCCTCCCCAGGCATCCATACACTTTGCTTTATCTATGTGTCAACTCATTGACTCTTGGAGAGCATAAAGGGTCATGTCAGGTTTCTCCCCAACTCAAAGGTAGCAGGAAACAAAGTCCTATCTCTCATGATTTATCTATTTCTTGATCTAGACCATGTGGTTTTTCTTCCGGGTCAAAAAATAAAAGTGTAAAAGGAATGTATTAGCATTCATTAAAAATATAGCTTAGTATAAGAAATGGGGTTGGTTTTGACTATCTAGCAATGTTTCTAGACTTGGATGTCTGAAAATGGGCAGATATATCCTAAACTTGTTGCTCTTGGAAGGCATCTCTGGGCCCAGTATTGTGACATCTCAGGACTCAGGGAAAGATGAGTTCCCAAGCTCCCCAGGAGTCTCAATTCCTAGCCAAGATACTCCAAGCTTTTTTTTGGGTGGCTTAGATTTAAAATTCCTGTGAGATCTGGAATTTAAAGCTTGCCAGTAACTATAGCACCGCACTTCCCCAAAGGGGCCTGGCAACAGCATACCCTTGGATTATGGTATCTTTACCAGGAAAAGGATAATAGCTGGGGGAAGGATCTTGCAGACAATAAAAAGTGGATCTTCTGTGGCTTGAACAGATCCAAGCAAGCCAAAGATAGATAAGGGATTGACAAGAGATAATACATTATGCATATTAAAAATAAGAGAGGGGTCTCAGAATTTAATTGTATCTTGATACTCTGTAAATATTTTGGCAGCAGGGAGTCTAAATTAGCTATCTTGGTTATGAGGCAATTTGCCTTCTTACTATAGTCAAAGGAAAATTTACTCCTGAGTACATGAGATAAGTGAGTGGGCCAAAGAAAAATGTTGTTTTCTGCCTCTGCCATGATTGGCTCAGCCAAGATGAACTTCAATATGGGTTGCCCATAAATGGAAGATTTGGTCTCTTTTTGGTTGTTTCATCTTTTGCATGAAGGTAGGGACCACATAATGGCCCATCAAAAAATTCTGCTGCAGACAACTGCAGAAGACAAATGGAACAGCTTAGAAAAGGGCTGATATGATTCAGAACTTTCACGAGTAGGAAAAATGGACACCGCACCCATTTCAGTTATCAAGTTCAAGAAAGTGGGCAGGGGGCAAATCAAACCATGATGCAAAGATACTTCCCTTTCCCCCGTCTTTGTAATATTCTGTCTCTCTCTCTCTTTTGTTTTCCTTTATTTTTGTTCCCAAAGACTTACCTCTCTCAACCAGCCATTTGTCCTGACTCTGTGTATAAGCTGATGCTCAGCTGCTGGAGAAGAGATACGAAGAACCGTCCCTCATTCCAAGAAATCCACCTTCTGCTCCTTCAACAAGGCGACGAGTGATGCTGTCAGTGCCTGGCCATGTTCCTGCGGCTCAGGTCCTCCCTACAAGACCTACCACTCACCCATGCCTATGCCACTCCATCTGGACATTTAATGAAACTGAGAGACAGAGGCTTGTTTGCTTTGCCCTCTTTTCCTGGTCACCCCCACTCCCTACCCCTGACTCATATATACTTTTTTTTTTTTTTACATTAAAGAACTAAAAAAGGAAAAAAAAAAGCCTAGGGCAGATACAATCTAGTAAAAGAAAATCTTTGATATACCAAAGTGTTGGATAACAAAGGCTAGAAAATTCAGATAATTTATAAAGGTTAACTATACTTGTGCTTATAAATGTGCAGATTCTACAATATTTTTCCATGTCATTCTAAAAGAATCTTCAGAAAGAAAAACTTGAAGAATACTAATGTCTTGGGAAACATGAGATTAAGTTTAGGGAAAACACTTGATAGATGTGGAGAATCTGAGGACTCAGAATTCAGCAACTAATCACAGGTGGTTTTCTAATTTGGCCTCTGGACATGTCTCACTGTTTGTATTTCTCTCTCCTGTCAAAGTGAATGATATATTCTTGAAAACCCCCAATTTCTTGAAATGGGTGTTCTGTTCATTCATGGGCAGGGGTCAGGATTGAAGTTCATATATGAAACAACTGGGGATGTAGATAGGAAAGAATGTCTGCTGCAAGAGTGTATGAAGGGGGATTGTCATTTACAAAAGAAAAAAGTACCTCATGGATGGAAGGATTCATGAATAGATAATGGACATAGGAAAGGAGGTCAATGGAGGACACATAACAGACATGCTATCCACCATTTATTTGTGATTTTGTAAGAGGGTTCTCTTCTTTGTCTTGTTCAGATATTTTCATGTGTGTGTTTTAGTGAGAATCTGAGTTTTTAATCAGTAAAGTCTGATGTTTTGATATCTTGATGGTAGACTCTTGAGTTCATCTTGTCCAAATCTTCTAGCATTTTCAAGGATGAAGCCTCTGTGGGATCTTTGGGCTTGGGGCTGAATTTCTCAGGCATAAATACCTAATGGCCTTGTCTAAGAGGGAATAGATCTGTTCTGAGTGTCCCCAAAAAATTGTCCTAGGAACTGATGTGGAGAAGTTACAGGGAGACTGATTTCCATTCCTTATTGGGAAAAACGAAGCACTCAGAACATACAAGGATAAATGGGCTGCCACCAGAGGTGAGGAGTCTCTTGTCACTGGAGAGGTTAAGATAGAGGCTCAAGAACAATGCAAGGAAAATGGAGGTTTTCAAACACAAAGTGGATGGTGGTATGAGACAATGTTTAATGTCCTTCTAACTCCGAGAGTCCTTGATTCTGGAGAGGCACAGGATGAACATCTGTTGCTACTGCTGAGTATACACACTCTTGCCTCTGAGATGGCGTGACCAGCAGAAAAGAAAGCTCAGGGCTGTGGCTTCAGAATTCATGGAAACAGAGCCACTGTCAAGAAGGAATCTGCTCAGAGCAGATTCTGAGTTTTCACACTCCACAAATCCTCAGATTTAGTGGGAAGCTGGAAAAAGGAACTCTTAATTCCAATTGAGGAGAAACAAGAAAACATTACAAATCAGTTTCCCAAGCTGAGAAGGATTAGCCTTGACCCCTTGGGTCTGCCTCTGTTGCCCTCACCAGTTTACCTTCTACAACAGTTTCTCAGGAACATGTGTATTTCCCCATTCAGCTTTCAGCATTGCTCCACGCCACAGCATAAGCATAGATCCCAAGTCCACAGGCTCCATTTTGCAGGTCATCTTCTGATCCTAGCAAATGTCCTTTCCCCATAGTTGTCCTATGCCTTTGGGCTTTAGTCTATCCCAGGACTAACTGTGGAGAAATCATTGGTTTGAGAGTCAAGAGAGCATTGGTTTGGGAGCTTTAATCCTCTTTCTGCTTCACACTAAGTGTGTCATCTTGGCTAAATCACTTGGTCTTTCTGCATTTTGTTTTCTTATTTATAGGATGAGGAAATTAGATTAAATGGTTTTGAGGTCCTTTCTGGTTCTGATATGTCCAGTACTCACTGGAAAATTGGATCTATAACTGATGGGTTTAGTAATCTGGTCATTTCTTGATCTGAAAATTGTAGTCAGCAAAAGAGATCATGGAAGAAATCACTGTAATGGTAGTAATAGTAACACATGCCATTTGTATTGTGCCTTAGGTTTACCAGGTGTTTCCAAATACATTAGCATATTTGATATGTGCAGGACTAGATACCTTGGGACCTGCCACACTCCACTTTCAAGATATGTATTAGCTTCATTAGAATTAAAGGGACTTGAACTAAGGACCTGCAGCCTATTCTTCTTTATCCACATGTCTCTGGTAGGGCTACATCCAGATCACACCATGACTTCTTATACAGCAAGAGAAAATAATATTATTTTATCTTCCTTTGCCTAAAATCTCTCCACTTATTCTTTTTTATGATTCTGCACCAGTTCACTGGGTTATTCTATGATTCCATATTTTTTTTTAAAAAAATCATATTTAAAATGAACTTACAATGTCTGAATTTTCCTGGCCTTGAGTCACAGAAGTAATATGTTTCAGATGGCTGCCCAATATGTATTATCATGTAATACATATCTGTGTCCTTTTCTGGGATGAGGAAGGCTTCAACTTCTGGCACTGAGAACTTTGTATTACAGACACAGGTTTAGTTTCTAGCTTAGTCATGCCTTTAGAGTTTAGTAGCACAAATCCATGCAACCCAACAGAATACATGGTGAGGGCCTAGTATGTAGGATTTGAAAGTAGTTCAAATTTGAATTAGAAGAATGAAGCTAGGACTTATTTGGAAAAGGAGATAGAAAAAAAATGATCAGAAACTGTGGGGCCTTATTACCTTTGCAGTAAGTTATCTTCTTCATGATATATGTGAATTATTTTATGTGCAGATTGTGTTTTGGGATTGTCAGATCTAAACTTATATTCTTGCTGGCTAATGTGCTGATAGCTAGGTCTGAAACTTGATGTGCTATCCAGACACATATGATCAGAAAAGATCTAGAGTGCAAAGAGGTGCCTGAGGAGCAAAATGTGGTTTTAATGTTGTGGAAAGATCACTTGCAAGTATACAAGACTGTATAAAGAAGAGGACTGTATGCAAGTGGGGTGAAATAAAAGGATACGCGAATGTGCATATGACTGAATAGGGAGGAAGGTCAGGGCTAGAAAGGAGGCTATATAAAAAGGGGCAATGGAGAGTGCACACGAAAGACACAGGGGAAGGTCAAGTCGAGCAAGGTAGAAACAGGAGTAGCTAGAGCCATTGGGAATCCATTTTGAAACAAGAAGGAGTTTTGAAAGGGAATAGGAAAATAAGTGTCTTGAAGTAAAAGGTAAATATGGATGGAGAAAGAAGAAATTCTGGATGATAGAGATGATAAAAATATTTATTAAGAAATGAAGTCAGGTTCAGTGTATGAAATGGAAAGGAATTTTTCAGAATTTTAAGAAAGGGGAAGTTCCTTTTGGAAAAGATATAGCAACCATCAGGGAATGACCTTTTCATTTCAGAAGTGGGTGAGGAAAGTGGTGTGAGCATCAGGTATATTCTGGACCATTTCAAGTGCTGGTGAGAAGAAAGGAACTCTTTGCCTGAACTGGGCTTGGTTTTCCAAGTGCTGCTTTGGAAATGAAGACCCAGAGATGCAGAGCTTATGGTAGTTCATAAATCTTCATGTTCTATTATCTTTCATCTGCCAATAAAGTTCATTTTCAATAATGCCCACCATTGCTGTGCCCAGAATAACCACAGGCAAACATCAAAACAATACGCATAAGTTAGACAAGATTAAATCTTGTCTGATATCTGCACAAACAGATATGCACCATGTTGGACACATGTGTTTTTCTAGTCCCATCCAGGCTTCCCACAAGAAAGCCATGATGTGGGTCTGAACCATATGTTTTGAGTAAAGGAGAATAGAAGAAGGGGAGTGTCCGCAAAATGGAAAGAGATGAAGATGTTCCAAGGAAGTATGCTGAAACAGAACAGTGAATGTTTTGCCCAAAACTACAAAAATAAAAGAAAAAAAGAAAATTGCAATACATGGCTACTAAGTCTTTGATCATAAGTCGAATTTATAGACCTGGAATTTGCCATCCTAGTCTTTCCGTTTTAGTAAGACTTCTGTCCTCTGGCAGTGCATATGGTAGGTCTCTAATGTTTCTGCATCTCCAGGAAGATGCAGATCCTTATTTTTGCTGGGAAATCCTTCTAAATAGAAATGTAACATTTTTATAAAAACAGATTAATGTGTTTTTCACTTAGTAAATGTTTTCAAGAGCTGAATTGAGAAGGAAAGAGACTGGAGTGGTTAATGGTGATTTGATTTCTGGCATTTTGAGTTTTCTGCTACAATTAGCTGCATTACTTGGTGCCAAAGATCAGTGGGGAATTGTTGAGTTGCTGTATCCTTTAAAAAAAAAAACAAAAAACTTGTTATTTTGAAAGAACTTAAGGCTCAAGATGTTACAAAAATAGTAGAGTGGCCTTACCCTAGATCCAGTTTTCCCCGTTTATAACATTTCACTTAGTCCATTTTCGGAACCAGAAAATTAACATTGGCATAATGCTATTAACTAAACTACAGACCTTTTTTCAATTTTGCCAGTTTTTCCACACATATTCATTTAGTTGCTGGATACGTTTAATTCTTGCTGATTTGTAAACTGGCCTTGCCTGGATACAACAGGAAAGATACTATCTGGATAAAGTTCTACAGTTTTAGAGAGACTATTAACACATTAATGTGTTCCTTTGTCATGAGCAATACTCTGCCTACACTGCTTCTAAATTTTCTGATTTGTTTGGCTGTTTGGCATCTGAAACAATCCAAGACAAACTTAGAAAGATTAGGCAACACAAAAGACAGTAAGACCTGTTCATAGCTTGTTGCCTAGAAAACCAGGTAGCAGGATATTCTAGATGCTTCCTGCTGCTTCTACGTGAGTAGGATTAGCACTGGGGACAAAATAAGGAGTTTAGAGTAAACCAGTATTTCAGTCAAGAGTTAGTTGGCACTTAGTTAATGGCACTGGAAATAGCTTGTGGAGAGAATAGAATACAATGGTGTAGACTCCTAATGTTTGATAAAATACTATTTTCAGAGTGGTAGAGAGGTTTTATTTGCCTAAATAGCCATTATTAAATGGAATAACAACCACATTAGACCAAATTAATTGCAAACACAGCGGCAACCTGGGGAGAAATTGAAACTCCAGTTTTGTGGATTACAGTTTTGAGTTTTATGATTGACATTTTTAAGTCCCCTATTTAAGGGGTCAAGATTATAACAATGTGTGTCTTATTAAGTTTCTAGGTCATTGTGAGCACTTGATAAATATTTGCTTAATGTTGTTTTTTTGAATGAACATAAGATAGAAACAAAAACTTCTCATCCAGTTAACTAGAGTGAATGTAGGGAGAATTGTTTTGCTGTAACATGGAGAGTTTATTTTCAAGTGAGGAAAGAGAAAAACATTACTCAGACTTGTTCCTGGTGAAGTGCATTCTCTGTTTGTATACTTTTTGATGGAGAAATTGATCTATAGAGCTGCTTAATTTTTGGAGGCATTTAGACAGCAATGAAAGGTAGTTCTCCACAGGACACCGAATCAAAAGGAGAGACCAGACTCTGGCCTCATACCCAGCCTATTTGAAACAAGCTATCTAGTTTCTCCTGCAGACACCTTGTCAACAACATGCAACAGTGTCAGGTGCCTTGCAGGAAAATAATCTGAGTCCCAAGCTAGCCTGTGCTCATCCACAATCACAATGAACATGTCAAGGAAGAATTTGCAGAGACTCAAGGGAAGCACAATGGGATAAGGTAATCACTTTCAGTGAAAAACTGTTTTCTTGAAAACAGGCTTGGACGCAATTGAAAGCTGGCTTCCTGCAAACACACCAAGAGTCTGTAATCTAGCCTATCCATTATATGTCCTTTATTATTCATGATATCCTATTCTTCTACCTTGTTGCCTGGTAACTTTTTCTGAGGACTGAGTTTCTGCAGCGATGTGGTGCACTCTTCCTGTGATGAGGAAACATCTGGGCCCCCTTCTGCAGGCTTTGGAAGATGATGTGTCTTGTCAAGGGGTAAAGGGCAAATGGATTTAATTTCTGCTTAAAACTATCATAGACGTTCCAAATAGAATATGTAAAATTTCTCTGTATTAGAAAAAGAAACGTGATACCAACTGTATATTTTCTTTTCTTTATTTATTCTCTGTAAGTCTGTCAGATGATAAATTGTAAATAACAATGATTAAAGAGTCATGCTACTGATGGATCTCCCTTTCTGTATAAACAGTGCCAGTTCTGGGCTTTGTAACCTTTGCTCTTTATAGTCTTACATCATTCCTGGGGAAGTGATGGGGCATGGGCTCAGAGCTGGGGTGTATGTGGTATGGACACCTGTTTGTGGGGCTTTCCAACAAAGGATTATTTAAATAGACCTCTAACATATGAGCTGACTGTTTATTGGGAAGAAAGCATCTTGGTCTCTGACATATCCAAACATACGAGACACTGGGATTTTACGTCCTCACATTAATTAGTCCAGTTCTGGGGAATCCAGTCTAGAATTAACTGGTGATCCCTTATCGTTATGGTTACAGACTTGTCTTGTTTGATACACAGAAATCCTTTTTAAATCCAAATATAGTCTGTCTCAGACTACCTGCACATGCACAAACCAAAAAAAAACTATGAAAACCAGAATTTAGACTCAGTCATTATACTAGAGATTAGAATGAAACGACCCCAAACAACCCATTTCTTACCTGGTCTCTGAGAATAAGTTTATACTTTTAGTTTTCTGAGAATATTTCTCAGAATATGTGAGTTTTCTGAGCACATTTTTCAGCATGGGGCATGGTTGGTAGATAAATCACAGGGCCAAGGTTTGGCAGGGATAGATGGGATCATTGTGTACCCTATTGTTCTTCTGATTTCCAGGAGAACAGAATGAGCCCATGCAAAACATAAACTTATGATGATTAAAAAAAACACACCTATCCATTCACTCATCAATAAAAACATATTATGATGATTATCAAGCTGTGTCCTATGAGTGATAAAATATTTGTAAAATATAAAATTAAATGGCATCTATTGTGAACTCTATTCTAGTCTCTCTGAGCACCTCTAGCAGTTCAGCCCATCTTTCAAAAGTCATAATACCTTGAAAGCAGCAACTTTAGTAGAGAAAAAGGAAGAAGAGAGCAGTTTCATCACTTGGCTTGAATGAAAATCTTGGGGAAAGGAGAGACAGACGGTCTTGCTCTGAAGCTGTCTGGACTTCACTTAATTTAGTCTGTCTTAGGCTGGCGGTCATCCCGAGACTGCGGTAATGCTGAGCCTCCACAGCCCAGGCCCTCTCCCTTCTTTATAGAAATGATTTTTTTATGGGACAGCCACACAACCAGGTCTTCTTCTTATTCCTCATCACCTCTGAGCTCTAGAACATTTTAAAATGAGTCTTTGGGTCTAGACTCTCACAATTAGGCTTAACTTTACTCCATGACTTTCAGAAAATGTTGTTAAATTGTGGTCTCTTTAGAACAGTTGAAAGTGGGATAAGCGTAGGAGCTGAGTTCCACCCCCATGATAAAGAAATTTTATTGGCCGGGCGCGGTGGCTCACGCCGGTAATCCCAACACTTTGGGAGGCCGAGGCAGGCAGATCACTTGAGGTCAGGAGTTCAAGACCAGCCTGGCCAACACGATGAAACCCCACCTCTACTAAAAAAAAAAAATATATATATATATATATATATATATATATATATATATATACACACACATATATACACACACAAAAATTAGCTGAGTGTGGTGGTGTGTGCCTGTAGTCCCAGCTACTCGGGAGGCTGAGGCAGGAGAATTGCTTGAATCCGGGAGGTGGAGGTTACAGTGAGCCGAGATTGCGCCACTGCACTGCAGCCTGCTGACAGAGTGAGACTCTGTCTAAAAAAAAAAAAAAAAAAAAATTTATTTAGGAATCGAATGTTCTAATAACCAGATTTGTTCTTTCAATCTAATTTTATTGATATAGGATAAATGATTACTAAGTAAGTTGGTATCATTAATCAAAACCTCTAGAATCAAAAGCCAATATAAATTATCTCAGTGTTTTATGGATCATTGCTGTTCATAAATAATTAAAACACTGAAAGAGGCCATTAAATAAAGTATGTTCAGTAGCGTTTGATGTATGATACACAGTTTTATTCTGCATGAGCTGGGGCTAGTGATGGTCCCATTACCAGTCTACTACAAATACAGAAACCTAGAGTAAGCATTAGAAACCTTTATAGCAGTTTTGTCACTGGAAGGAGGGCCTTGAGTGTGAGTCGTCCAGGTTTTTGGCCATTTGGAACGAAAAGTTGGACAAAATGCACAAAGTAACAAAGGAATGAAGCTGCCAGAGCAAAAGCAGGGATTTATTAAACTGAGAAAGCACTCCACAGGGTGGGAGTGGGCCTGAGCAAGTGGCTCAAGGGCCCAGTTACAAAGTTTTCTGGGTTTTAAGTAGTTCTTTTGAGGTCCCTATGGGCTACCCCTTATCTGGATGAAGGATTTGGTTTATGGGTAAGTAAAGGCTGAGGTGAATTTGTGCCCTATGCAGATGATGGCATGGCCCATGCTTAGTGCTTGGCCCACAGCCAATCCAAGGCACTTTCCCTTTCCATCTGAGACATGGTGGAAGTGTGGCAGGCCAGGTCTCACTAACAACTGTTTCAGTACTGACTAAGTGGTTAAATATTAAAAGCCAGTACCCTTATACAAAGGCTGGGATGTAACAAAAGCCCATCAAGAATTTTGCCTAGGCCTTTCCTGGGCCTCTTAAAGCATACAAAATAAAGAAAGAATCCTTAACAGGATCCCTTTAGGATTAAACAAGTTTTATTGTGGTCTGAAGAAACTCCCCAGGCCTCCACAAACAAGTTTATTGGGGGGTCTAAGAGAACTCCTCAAACCTCCACCACTTAGCAGGAGAGAATACAAGGGCAATCACCCCAGCACCTGGACCCATTTAGGTTAAGTAAATTTACTGAGGCTCCAGAGGAAGGTTTTCAGGACTCAGACCTTAGTTACAGATTAAAAGAAGTTAATCACTTATGTCTTTAGATAAATGCACACTTACACGTAGACAGTTCGCTTAGAAGGTATATAAGCTCTGAAAAACTGTAATTTTGAGTTGGTCTGGCGATAATTTCCAGGCCTTCTCCCTGCAACCGGTTACAGAAATAAAAACTCTCTTCCTCCCCAGCTCATCTGCATCTCGTTATTGGGCCTTGAAAAATAGCAGCCCAACCCTCAGTTTGGTCTGGGAACAGAAGGTTGTAGGGAGAGTAGCCTTTGATCCTTTGCTACTGGGGAGTGGGGAGATGGGGTTCTTCCTTCTGGTTTAGCTTTAGGAAGTTGGTGTTAATTGGCCCTAGGCTCTCGGCCCCCAGACCCAGGTGTTTTCCTTTTGATCCAGCTTTGGGAAGCCAGCACCAATTGATCTCAGATTCCCTACTTCCAGCCCTTGCTGTTTTTCCTTGATTGAGCTTTAGGAAGTCAGCACGAAGTGGCCTTAAGTACCCTGCCTCCAAACCCTATTCTGCCTCATTTTGGCAGAGTACTTTTATATGTCTTGGATCTAATAATAAAATATCGGGGCTTGTGTTTTGTATGCCTTTTGCTTTTCTTTTTCTAGCACTTTATTTTTTTGTATTTTCTAAAAGCACCCATCTGGGATGGCTTGGAGACAAAAACAGGTCCCTTAGCACAGTTTGAGATGCACTGATACAGAAGGTTACAGCACATTCTCAGTACTTCGGGGAATGAAGTTCTGAGATTCTGATTCCACGCCACATTCCAAGTTTTGAATACTGGTAATTTACGTCTGAATCTACATAAAGTTCTTAATAAAATCAATGCTCATTTTCTGAAATAAGTTTCTTTAGAGGAGGAGGTCTGGGATCAAAAGTTGGGCTGTGAAGTGGCACAATGCCTGGATCTGTACATCCAAAAAGGAGTAGAAAATTAGATAATAATCGTCCAACGTTGGCTCCTAGACCCAAACCGTTTCTCTAAAATGGGCACTGGTGCAAATACCGTGAGGCCTTCCTGCAATGAAGTGCCAATCTCAGGCGCCAGGGCACAGACCCAGTGCGTGTCACAGATCCTGTCCTGAGTGCTAGGCCGGGTGACGCCCCTACCAGGATTAAAGATCAGGCGCCCGCTGAGCCCTAGGAAGCAGTGACAGACACCTGCGCCGAGGCGGAGCGAGAAGAGCCTGGAATGGCTCCGGGCTTTGCGTCACGCAGCTCCGCCCCTCAGCCTATCTCACCCGACGCCGTCTCTGAGGGCAGGGAACGGTTGGCGGACTGAGATTGGAGGGATCAGCTCAGACTCGATGACGCAACGGGAGGCGGGGCGTGGCCGTACTCTGATTGGTGACGGGTGAGGCGGCCCGAAATCGTAGGACTTCCGAAAGCAGCGGCGGCGTTTGCTTCACTGCTTGGAAGTGTGAGTGCGCGAAGATGCGAAAGGTGGTTTTGATCACCGGGGCTAGCAGGTGAGGCCTCCTTTGGGTTGGCAGAGGCGGCAGCGGATCAGGGGTCCGAGAGAGCAGGGGTCTGCGACCCTCCACGAACGGACCCCGGAAGCGCCCGCCCCTGGCTTTGCCTAGGTTCCCCGGAGTCTGCAGCAGGTGTGGGGCATGTCGGCCTCTTGAGGTGCTCAGTAACTGGTGCTTTGTATTAAACATGACAGTGAAAAGGAAAACTAGAGCATCAGTAAGTGATGAGTGTCGCAGTGATGATCCTGAGGTTATCAAGGCAATGGGGTACTCAGGCGGGCTCGGCCCCTTTTCCATCTTTGCCTACTGTTCGTATTTATCGTCAGTGCCCAATATTTTGCTCCTGACCACGTGATCATGTCTTATACTCCAGGTGTTTTGTCTGTACAAGCCTTTTGCCTACAAATTTGAACACCCATGAACATTAGGACGGTGGAGAGAAAACAATCCCGTTTCATTTAGCTCAGTGCTAGAGAGCTAACATACTCTTCAGAAACCCAGAGAAAATTAATCTTTTCCTATGAAGGCATGGTTGGGGTGCAGAATAACCAGCTCATAATAATTCCAGGGTTGCTCGTTTAGTCTCTCAGCCTCTTCTGTTGCTTGTTTTACCTGTCATTTGCACTTCTGTGAAAAACGTGTGGAGGATGAAGCCAATCAAACCATTTTTCTACTAGTTGCATTTGGCATTTTTAAATGATTAAGACAGAGGACATGTTAAACATTTAAGATTGATCCACTTTCAATTATTTAACCACATGCATATTAACTAAGCCAGCTTGGTAGGTGTCTGCATTTGGCAACTTTTTAGCATACCCTCTCAAGTGACTTTAACCGTTGATTGGTGCTTCTTATGTGGAAGGTACTGAGTAAGTCAGAATTGATTTTGTCTGTTTCTTTTACATATATTGTGATATGTGCAATTGTATATTAAATGCCTACTGTTCTCATGTGAGGACAAATAAATATTTTTGGTGCTTTGTTGTTGGTGCTAATAGATTACTGATGGTTCCAGGCTCTTTTTGGGTTTTAACTATTAACATATTTGCCTGGAATCAGCTTAAGTCTTGTAAGAGAACTTACTACCCAGCTTTTCATTGCTATCAGCCAGGCTGGTCAGACTGCTGTCACCACTCCTATGCGGTTTTACAATGCTGGTTTTGAAGTTCTTTGTTTCCAAGTGGTGTACTCATCTAATATTTAGTGTATTCCTACCTTCTACTTAATCATGTTGAGTTCTTTCTTTATTATTTAATCATAGTTGTTGAGAGGGATTTGTACATCCTGCCATGTTACTGATGCCTCATCCTGAAAGATTCATCTGTTCCTTTATCAGAGATTTCTGGTGCTCCTTATGGTGTTTACGATACCAATAGGTGGTAGAGCCCTTGCCCCTGAGGAGCCTAGACAGCAAAGTCAAAATGCACATAGGAAACAGCTAATAAGATGCTCTTTTGAGCCCTTACTGGTGATATATTAAATCATTTTCATGAGTGGCATAATAGGTACAAAATGAAAACCACTGGCAGGATAAAGCCCAGTAGTAGAAAAACTAAAGAACAATTCTTGTTTTCAGTCCAGTTATTTTGTCATTGAAGTTTTTCAAAATGAGAAAAACACAAACTAGGCTGTGTCTCAAGCAAGTGACTATTGGAGTGTAGGATTCCTCCCTTCTTAAATAATTGTTGAGTCTTTTCTTTCTATCTGGGCTTCTCATTGGAGGTCAACTTGACACAGTTTTCTGAACCAGAGAGAAATGCCTGTACCTGATGCCATCCCAGATAACCCACATCTTGTGTCTGAATTGTCCTCCCAGTGGCATTGGCCTGGCCCTCTGCAAGCGGCTGCTGGCGGAAGATGATGAGCTTCATCTGTGTTTGGCGTGCAGGAACATGAGCAAGGCAGAAGCTGTCTGTGCTGCTCTGCTGGCCTCTCACCCCACTGCTGAGGTCACCATTGTCCAGGTGGATGTCAGCAACCTGCAGTCGGTCTTCCGGGCCTCCAAGGAACTTAAGCAAAGGTATAGCTCTTGCTGATGGATTTTTTTTCTCATGTGATTGTGCAGCATAACACTTAATAAAATAAGAGAGGAAAGAAAAACCTGAAAAGAAACAGGTGCGGTGTAAGCAGTTATGTTGAGGAAGTCTGTATAGGGTGACCCATTGTGTCTCAGTACCACGTTTTCTTTCTTTCTTTTTTTTTTTTTTTAAAGAGATAGAGTCTTGCTCTGTTGCCCAGGCTGGAGTGCAATGGCGTGATCTCGGCTCACTTCAACCTCTGCCTCCTGGATTCAAGTGATTCTCCTGCCTCCACCTCCTGAGTAGCTGGGATTACAGACATGCGCCACCATGCCTGGTTAATTTTTGTATTTTTAGTAGAGATGGGGTTTTACCATTTTGGTCAGGCTGGTTTCGAACCCCTGACCTCGTGATCCACCTGCCTCGGCCTCCCAAAGTGCTGGGATTACAGGCGTGAGCCATTGCACCTGGCCAGTACCACATTTTCAATCTCAATCATGATCATAATTATTTCATGGAGACTAATTTATGAGTACATCCTGATGTGATCAGTTGGTGCTGGGATTACAGGCGTGAGCCATTGCGCCCAGCCGGTACCACATTTTCAGTCTCAATCATGATCATAATTATTTCATGGAGACTAAGTTATGAGTACATGCTGATATGTGATCGATCAGTTGGTGCTGGGATTACAGGTGTGAGCCATTGCACTTGGCCAGTACCACATTTTCAATCTCAATCATGATCATAATTATTTCATGGAGACTAATTTGTAAGTACATCCTGATGTGTGATCAGTTGCACTGCCTTACGTTAAGGTAACTCCTTTGACATTTGAATTCATTTTTTACATCTTTCTTCACATAATGAATTCATTAAGTAGATAAGGCAAGTAGTGAGTGACATTTAACAAGTGAAGAAACTGAGACACAGAAATAAGGGTAATATGCCTGGGAAGGTCATCCAATCTTATATTAGTTGGGTGGGTCCAAGACCCCAGGGCTTCTCCCTGCTTCCTAAGGAGTATTTTTTTCCCTAGGCCAGTAAAGATTTGTTCACACCTTCACAGTAATTGGCATGTAATAGACATTTGATCAATATTTGGTATATGAAGGAATAGAGTCCTCAGATGTATAACTCCCCTGAAAGTGAACACAAAATTGCATGTAGGTGCACAATGCATTTTCTGGGCAGAGAGGGCTTTTTTTTAAATTTATTTGTTTTTAAATTGTAAGAGGAATTTATGATGAAAAAAGTCCAAGAACCCTGCACTAGTCTATGCTGCCCTAGGGCTATCTGGAATAATTAATTTTCAAATATTGAGGCACTTAAGAGACAAAGAACTACCTTGTTTCCTTGGACAGTAGAATGAAATGGGTAGAAACAAGGAAGGCCTTCTTGATGAAGACATTTGCTGAATAAAAATACTTCGCATTTGATGTGAATTGATAATCATTTGCATTTGCCTGTTCCAAATGCGCAAGTTACAAAGTGAAAGCTAGTTTTCTTCACTCCAGCTCTTCTCAGTGTGGCCTTAGTCCTCTGTAAATGTGGTTTCTCTCTCCAGTACTGCTGAGCTATTAGAGTTTTCTACCGCATCTTAAAGAAAAAAAAAACCTGAGGAGATTTTCTAGATTCTGTTTTCACAGAAATTTTGATATATTCCATATCCCCTACTCCTCCATAACTTAAGCATCTCCAGGGCTGTGAAACTGTATACTGAATGTCCTTATGGAGATAAAAACCATGAAGTTGAGAGAAGTTACGAGTTTTAAATCATGTTTACAGGCATTCTTTTCCCAAACTTTCTTAGCCAGCTGGCTTCTTACATGCTTTGTTTAGATTTTGTTATATTTTCTTATTTGGAAGAAAAGAACCTTCATTTCCCAGTTAATAATATCCCATTCCGATGCAGTTTACTTTTGAGACCCAAAGTTTTAACATTTATAGTACTGACTATTCCCAAATGCCTTCAAAGGTTCAAGATATTCGGTACTTTATTGCAAGTTTAGTAATTTAGTATTTCGTAAGATATTTAGCAACTTAGCACAGATTCAAGGCAGTGAGGCTGTGGGGCAGAAGGGAGCACTTCAGGTGGTAAGTGAGTTGTCCCAGGTACCTGTCATCAGCATTTTAGTGAAGTTTTGAGGTATTTATTTAGTCCGCAAAACAGCCTTTTTTTTTGAGATGGTTGGTGTTAATTCAAGTTTAGGAAATGATGGTTATAGTGATATTCACAAATTTGGAATATATGAAAGTGTCCAGATAGATTCTTACTTATGTCAAGAAACTGCACCCAGTGGCTCAAATGGATCTCTTCAGTTCTAAGTCTGAAATAAACTAGAGCTAAAGAGAGCTCGAGAATCCCTTCTAATGGCTCAAGTAGCACCATCCCTGACACCTGGTCTTTCCATCTGTAGCATTCTCTTCTATTAGATAGTGCAGATGAAAACTAGTAAGAAATAGTGATGCTGTTTTATCCATATTAGAGCAATATATCAATTATTTTATTGATGAGTGGTATGTCATTTTACTGAAGCCAGAGCTTAATTTGATGTCTTTACTAAACATTTCCTCTCCGTTCCTAGCCAAATATGTTAATATTCGTAGATAAAAGTTGGCAAATAAGGTAATAGAACAAGCAACAATGGATGAACTCACACTATCTTTGTGGCACTTACATGATGAACTGATGGTAATAATATCAGCATTTTAAATGGTCAATTTAATAATTTGAGTCATTTGTCAATTATTTATTGGATGATCAAGAAATGGTTGTATGTGATCTGTGTTGAAGACCATGTATGTATTTCAGGGTCCTAACTTTAGAAGCTATGACTCTTAATATCTTGGGTTATTCAGAGACAGTTTGGTACATAGAACTCTAGGAGATATTCTGAATATTTATGGTGTCTGTGAGTATCATGAGAGCAGGCTTTACCTGCCTTGAACCTAGTTCAAAATGAGTACATTTAAACCTATGTAAGTCTTAGATGAAGAGTCTTAGATGAAGACTTACATAGGTTTAAAACTGAAAATGCTTTTTCAGCTGAGCATTTCATATCCCTTCCATGACAAGTATTCAGGGGGGAGCCCAACAAGATTACCTTACCCCCATTCATCTTTTATAATCTCATTGTATTCTTATGAACTTTCATCATTTTAGGATACATAGGACTTGTCCATGAACACTGAAAGGTTTCCACATGGATCTTCTGTTTTATTATATATTTTGGCATTCAGATTTCAGCATTAATAGATCAGGTCAGGTGAATATCAATAGTATATAAATTTTACTTGTCAACCAGAGGAAATGTGGATTTTTTTTTTAAAAGCAAGACACTTTGTAAGATGAGGAGAGTGGGTTTAAGAGATAGAGGGTTGCTGCAATTCCTTATTGAGAGGACAGAGCTGGAAGGAATTATTGATCAGAGGTTTTACTTAAAGTCCACGATGACTCCACAGATTCTGTTTGAAGCCACTACCAAAGAAAGAATTCTCAAATGTTTACTGTAGCTAAAGAAAAACTGTAACTCTAATGTGCTATAAATTCTTCTGAGCTTGCTGTGGCTAATTTATTAATTTAGAAAGTATTTTTTGTCTTTCTTAGGCCTCCTTGATTCTAGTCACTCTAGAGATAGAATACACAGTCTTGTCCTGATGTTTTTACTTGCAACTCACAATCTTGTTTGGTGGTTTACTTGCAGGTTTCAGAGATTAGACTGTATATATCTAAATGCTGGGATCATGCCTAATCCACAACTAAATATCAAAGCACTTTTCTTTGGCCTCTTTTCAAGGTAATTTTCGTTTTACGGATGAACTGATTGGAAGGAATGTGTTCATTTTTCTGCCTAGTTTTGATGGCGTGTTAAGTTGGGGGGATGAAAGGTAAGGGGTTGTTGAAAAGGTTGAAGACAGAAAAAGGAGATGTTGCAACCATATCATGAAAGAAAAGCAATCCTCTTTTGTGGGGAGTGCCGAAAGTCCCGTTTTTTATGGTATTCTAAGTCTCCAGGACATTCTAAATGGTTTAGAAGGTCATTTTTTGGTCTGCCTGGATATGCCTATTAGCAAGAACATTTTGAAATTAGGCAGAGTTCTCAGAGAGACTCCAATTTCCAGGAAAGTTACTTTGAACTATTTCCCAGCTGTATGTCAGGTGCTCTGACCAGTAGGTTGGGGAAATGCAGACAACTAATGTTTCCTGGGAGATTCTCATTACTCATTAGTGTAGTGGCTTTCAAAAATGTTGAAACACAACCAGGAGAATTCTTATTTATAGGAATAAATCTTACTTTGTGACCCAATACACTTATTCATAAATAGGCATTCTTACTATGTGCTGCTTACTATACCAATGCTTTTGCTTTACTTCTTTTCCATTAAAAAACAGACACACACACACACACACACACACTCACACTCTCACACTCTCACACTCTCTCTGTCTCTCTCTCCCCGCATTGATCTTGACCTACTAAATTGACCTCCCAGCAGAACACTATATTAATATGTTTGAAGAATTCCCAGTTAAAAAAACAATCTGTTTAACTCTTTTTTTTGACAGTTAAACATACTTCGTGCATAGGAAAACTCTTTTCCCTTTGGCATAGCTTATTATTCCTTTAGAACAGTTTACCTGTAACCTGACTGGGTAAGAGGTGAAGAGAATTTTAGCAGCAGGTTTTTGAGACTCAAGTTCCTATTGGTAGCGTGAGCTATAAGTATGTAAGTATTTCTGTGAATTAGTGGGGGAAGGAGGGTCTTTGGCATTTCATTTAATACAATAACCCAGTCTGAGAAATAGGTATTTTTATTCCTGTCATTATAGAATCAAGGGAGGTGTAGTTTACGGGTCGGGGGGATGGGTTGGAAAGTGTTTTCAGTATTTCCAGTTAAAGAAGCTTTAAAAAGTCATGCAATTATCTTCTGCTGTTTCAGAAAAGTGATTCATATGTTCTCCACAGCTGAAGGCCTGCTGACCCAGGGTGATAAGATCACTGCTGATGGACTTCAGGAGGTGTTTGAGACCAATGTCTTTGGCCATTTTATCCTGGTAAAGAAGCTGTGGGCTTAATAAGCTAATATTTGGTGTGATCGTTTCTGTAAAGCTCTGGGCACAGGGCATTATTATAGTTGAGCAGCCAGTTAACTGATTTTATCTCATGTTTGAGTTTTCTTGATTGCATTTGCCTTGTTTATTGTGAGCATGGAATACTTCTGGAAGCTTTCCTAGTAGATTTTTCTTTAATAAATGTACTAATAGTTTTTGATTTACAGAATTACTGCAAAGATAGTACAGAGACTTTCTGTATGCCCTACACCCAGTTTCCCCATTATTAACATTTCGCATTGGTATGATGCATTTGTCAAAATAGCTGAATCAATTCTGCTACATTATTATTAACTAAAGTACACACTTTATTCAGGTTCTGTTTTTGCCTAATGTCTTTTTTCAGTTCTAGGATCCCATTCAAGATACTACATTACATTTAGCAGTCATGTCTCCTTAGGCTCTTCTTGGTTGTGACAGCTTCTCAGACTTTCCTTGTTTTTGATGACCTTGACAGTTTTGAGGAGTACTGCTTAGGTGTTTTGTAGACTCTCTCAATCGGGATTTGTCTGATGTTTTTCTCATGGTGAGACTGAAGAATGTGGTTTTTGGGAGGAAGGCCACAGAGGTAAAGTGACATTCTCATGACATCATATCAAGGGTGTATTCTATCAGTATGACTTCTCAGTGTTGATATTAACCTTGATCACCTGGCTTGAGGTCATGTCTGTCAGGTTTCTCCATTGTGAAGTTACTTTTTCTTTCTCCCTTTTCATACTCTACTTTTTGAAAGAAAGTTGGGCCGGGCACGGTGGCTCCTGCCTGTAATCCCAGCACTTTGGGAGGCCAAGGCGGGCAGATTACCTGAGGTCAGGAGTTTGAGAACAGCCTGACCAACATGGAGAAACCCCATCTCTATCAAAAAACAAAATTAGCCGGGTGTGGTGACGCATGCCTGTAATCCCAGCTGCTTGGGAGGCTGAGGCAGAAGAATCGCTTGAACCCGGGAGGCAGAAGTTGTGGTGAGCCGAGGTCATGCCATTGGACTCCAGCCTGGGCAACAACAGTGAAACTCCGTCTCAAAAAAAAAAAAAAAAGAGAAAAAGAAAAAAAGTTACTATGTGCAGCCAATGCATACTGGCTAGTGCTCTACCTCCTTAAGAGAGTGGGTTATCTACAGAAATTATTTGGATTTTTTCCACAAGGGAGATTGTCAGTTCTCCTTTATTTATGTCTTTATTCAATCATTTATTATATCCATATGGACTCATGTTTATGTATTTTCTGCTTTGAAATTATAAATACTATTTTATTTTCCTGCTCAAATTTTTTCAGTTTTGGCCACTGGGAACGCTTTCAGTTGGCTCCTGTATCTCTTTGGCACACCCCCATTGTTATGGTTTTCTCTTTTTGTTTTAGCTTTCATTTTGAGCAGTTTCTTACTATCTGGCACTACAAGATCCTTCAGACTCGTCTTGTGTATTTCCTTGTTCAGTCCTAGAATCAGCTACTTTTCTAAAGACATATGTTTTCTTTTATCAGAGAATGGTTATTAGAAACCAAGATCTGGGTGCTTATTGCTACTGAGATATCAGTGTCTTCTAAACCCTCTCTGCTGATAGACTAAGAGATATATATGTACATACTAACTCATGTATGTATGCATATCTATAAATATTTTTCTGTGTAACTAATTCATGTCTCTTTTAGATAACTAGTTAATACTGATGTCTCTGACCCTAATCTCTTACCATACAGTACAGTGGTTTCAAAATTTTTATCTGTATTCTGTCAGTATATTTTAATACTTTTTTTTTTTCTTTCACCCAGATTCGGGAACTGGAGCCTCTCCTCTGTCACAGTGACAATCCATCTCAGCTCATCTGGACATCATCTCGCAATGCAAGGAAATCTAATTTCAGCCTCGAGGACTTCCAGCACAGCAAAGGCAAGGAACCCTACAGCTCTTCCAAATATGCCACTGACCTTTTGAGTGTGGCTTTGAACAGGAACTTCAACCAGCAGGTAAGGCCTGTCTCAGTGATACGGAAATGGCAGAGGAGGGTTCTCTTAATTACCTGCTGTTGATTTCCTAATAAGGTAGCTGGCTTTCCACTAACTCTTCTAGTTTAGATTGATATTTGGTGTATATGAAAGTGTTAGGGCAGAGATAATTGGCTCCTGACATTATAGTTATAGGTAGTTCATTCATCATTCTGTGGTTCTTCAGGAATTCTAACTTATGTTAACAGAGTGACACTACTAAAAGTGATCATAGCTACTGTTTTGGTACTTGCTGTGTTTCAGGTGCTGTATTCGTCTGTGTATGTCATTAAATACCTGCCTCATTACATGGAGGTGGGTCTAAGTATTACCATTTTCAGATGAGGACACTAAATCTCGGAGAACTTAAGTCATTTACCTGATGGTCACACAACTTGTAAACGGTAGAGCTCAGAATTGAGCCCGAGGCTGTCTGACTTTATAGCTTGGACTTTTCCCACTGTACCATGCTGCCGCCTAGTGTTTGTCATAGCAGACGTTTATAGGACAGTCAAGTAGTTATAAAACCTTCTGGATAGTGGTGGTTTTAGGTAAGACTCCAGAGCTCTGTCTCTATGAGGATCTCAGTTTATGGGATGTTTTTCAGGGGATGGTGACCCTTGTTGGTCATACTGAGTCCTTGTTGCCACTGTGGTCTGCAGCTTACTGCTTTTTGTATGTCTCTGTTGCCCAGGTCTAAATTCTTACCTGAAAATCTCCAGTCTTCCCCTTGGACATTTTCTTTTGTTTGCTTTGATTAACAGTGTTGTATGAGTATGGGGCTATGGAGAAGTTTAATTTCACTAACATTTACAAAAGACCTATCATGTTTAGGGCACTGGGCCAGGTTTAGGGTTGAGGAGGAAAGTGAAATAAGATGATGATCAAGAATTATGTTTTACCTCAATGGAGCTTCTTGGATCATGAATTAGACATAGAAATATAACCCTTATGTGATGGTCTAGACCTGGCTTATTCTGGAATTGCTACCTTTATCAGGTGGTATTCTGTGTTCTGGCTCTTAGAATGGTGCCCCCCCTTTTTTTTGAGACAGAGTCTCATTCTGTTGCCCAGGCTGGAGTGCGGTGGCACAATCTTGGCTCACTGCAACCTCTATCTTCTGAATTCAAGTGATTCTTGTGCCTCAGCTTCTCGAGTAGCTGGGATTACAGGGATGTGCCACCACACCCAATTTTTGTGTTTTTAGTAGAGACAGGGTTTTACTGTGTTGGCCAAGCTGGTCTCGAACTCCTGACCTCAGGTATCTGCCTGCCTCAGCCTCCCAAAATGCTGGGATTACAGCGCTTGCGCCCAGCCTGAATCATGCCTCTTATAAAGTTGAAGCTAAGAGCATACTTTCTAGAACTGAATTTGAATCCTGACTCCTTGTAACCCTAGGCATATTATTTAATCTCCCTATGCCTCAGTTTCCTCATCTGAAAAATAGGGATAGTAATAGTGCCTGCCTCACAGATTTATTGGGAAGATTGACTGAGGGGGATCTGTATGAAGCACTCACAGCAGTGTTTTGTATTCAGAATGTGAGTTTGTGTGTGCATGTGTCTGTGCAAATATGTACATGTGGATATGCATGAATGTGGGTATGTATTTGTGTGCCTACCCATGTGTAGCAGGTTCATATGTACATGTACGGGTTTTGTGGGTGTGTGCACATATGTTTGTGAATGTATTTTTTGGGTGTGTGCATGTATGTAGGTGTCAGTGCATGTGGTCTGCACATGTGTGTACATATTCTTGTATTGGCTGTTAATATTGCAGGTTGGACTCAGCATGTTGGCCCAATTGTGCACCTCCTTCTGAAGTTTCTTGAGATGTTTAAAAACTTGTCACAACTGCTTCCTGATACTCTGAGAACTCCCTTTTAGAGGGATTAGCTTTTCCTTTCATAAAAAGGTCTGGGATTCTATTTAAGTCTCAATTATCAAGTAAGCTTTGGGATTTTATCCTTTACGAATGAGGGAGATTTAGCTATTGCTTGTAAAATCTGTTGAGATTGGTTCTCAGCCAATGACTTTTTCTTCTTGGCCTTTATGAGGAAAGAAGCAGCTGAGAAAGAATAACATTACAGGATTCCTTTTGAAGCCCTGCGTTACTGGAAATGTTGTCAGGTTCTATATAGACTGCCTGATAGACTTTAATTATCCATGCATGCTCCCCCACTCAAGCTGTATAGAAATACTCAGGATCATCACAATTTAATCCCTATAACTAAACAAATGGAAGGATACAGTCTTGGTTAAGATTATCTTCTTCTTTCTTTTTTGTTTATCTCTCAACATCAGAAAATTATATATGTTGGAAACGCTGGATTTTAGTTTGAAGATTTCTGCGTTTAGGACAGAATAGTCCCCAAGTGATCCTAGGAAGCTCCTAGAATAAGAACTTTTCCTTAGCTGTTTTAGGGGCAGAGTACATTGTTTTCTTAGGAAAAACTTTTGGACTATCATGAGGATAAGTCTTAGCTCTTGACTTTTTTCTAGAGGATTGTTGGTAAATCAAGGGGATTCTCAGGGATGGTTGATCCATGTCAGGCAGTGCCAAGCCTCTGCAGTACCAAATAAAGGATGAAAACCCTCCAGGTTCTGTTGCTTAGGGTGCTGTCTGTCCGTTGAACTGTCTGTTAAACTGGCACTTCCTATTTTTTTATTTAAAAGAAAAAATGAGTTTAAAAATGATAAAAATGAGTTAAAATAGTCAATATCAAAATAAAGTAAAATGTATAGTATAAATTAAACTAAATAAAATAGTAAAACAAATCCCAATAAGAGGCATGATCCCAGGGCTCCAGGACTTAACTATAGATCACATAGGACCCTTTGTATTAACATAAGCTCTGTGTTAATTGGGGCTCTCTTTGTAGGGTGGAACTTTCTAAAATGAGTTCTAGGCTAAGGACCTGATTTAGAGATCTTCAGTTGGAGAAAGTTTTGTGATAGCACATACAGCCTAATGCCGGGAGCACCCCCCTCAAGCTAGAGGTATGGGTCTTATGTACTTGCAGGGAAACAGACACATACTTTAGGTTTAGCTGTCTATTTATTAGGCCAGAAACTTCTTGAAGGCAAGGACTGTACTCCGTACATCTTTTAATCTTAAATGCTTATTATGATTAAAAAGCTGATCTTCAGTTAAGCCAATAATAGGGAAAACTCAGATAACCAGGCCCTGCTTTTCTCCCCCAGCTTTAAGATTGGTTATTTTTTATACTGCAAGGTTCATGAGAATAGAGACTTTGTCCCACTAATTTTTGCATCCTGGGTGCCTCTCACAGTGGGTTCTCTTAATACATGATTCTTCAACATAAACGTTTTACCCAACTTCAGAGACAACTCAGAACATAAATTCTTTATTACCTGCCTTCTGGCTCATGTACATACCTCTTTTATTAACTAGCATGTAGCTGGACTGAGTCAATATACACTGAGTTAAAGTCTCATTGCTACACCTCTCTGTTCCTAGGGTCTCTATTCCAATGTGGCCTGTCCAGGTACAGCATTGACCAATTTGACATATGGAATTCTGCCTCCGTTTATATGGACGCTGTTGATGCCGGCCATATTGCTAGTAAGTGATGAATATACTTCTTTTCTTAACTCATAAAAATCTCTTTTTGGGACCTGGAAGATATGTTTAAGGGTTGGGAAATGATTTAAGGAATTGAACCTGAATGCCATTTAACTTGAGGTTTTTGAACTTACTTAATGTGAAACCTCTGCTTAATATTTCTAAGTGTTACTGCCACACCACCATTTGAGTGTCCACTTCTCTTTAAAGGAATGTTTCACTGCTCATGCACCACAGATCCCAAGAGTTCTGTAATCATATAATTTTAGAAAACCCATGTTGAACATTGTTAAACTGGACTTCTCTAAGTTTTCAAACTGATCCTGTGCATCAAAAGTTCCCAAGAAGGGGATAATTCTGTACTATGTAACTATACAACCATATTTTTGTTTTGTGATTTGAACGTCTTGCAGGACCATTGTTTCTGTGGCACATCTTGAAAAATGCTACTTTTAGGAAATGATTCTCTCTTTAGGGCTCAGGAAGAAGTGTCTTTTCCTTAGGGCAGGCATAAAGTAAAGATCAGAAGTAAATAGGCCTTCATGTTAAAAGTAGTGGATTTGGAATAATGGAGATTAAATGATGTTTCTTTTTTGACTTCTTTATTTTTTGTTACTTAAAAAGTGTTCTATAATCAGAAAGGCAGGGTTTTAAAAAATATTTAAATGAATAATTCTTTCGTGACTCTATTCTAAACCACCAAAAAATAACTGTTGTTTTCTTTTCTGCAGCTTCGCTTTTTTGCAAATGCATTCACTTTGACACCATATAATGGAACAGAAGCTCTGGTATGTTACTGAAGTTTTTATAACTTGTATGATGACTTAGCAGATGTGAATTATAGGTTCACTCGTAGTAGAAATAATTTCAACAGAAAAGATAATAAGAGAATAAGCTCTGTGAATAATTGAGGTCCCGTTGGGAACTAAAGCGGACTATAAGGCTAAGCACAGAACATTAGGAGTGAAGTTTGCAAGTTTTAACATGTACCATGGCACTGGGCACCATGACTGTAGGGAAAGCACTTCTTTAGAGGCAAGATACCCCAGCAGCTAGAGGAGATACAGAGCAATGGGAAGCTGGAGGGACAGGCAGAGCAGGACGGTGACTGCACAATCAGTCTGTGATTTCCCGTGGAGAAAGAGCATTTTGTGGGTCAAGAGCCAGGACAACAAGGTTCAACACCATTCCCCTCTATGAAGATTTTCTTCCCTCTCTTAGAAGATCAAGTTGTTATTTTATTAGGAAGCCAGTGGAGTTAAATCACACGTGGCAAATGGGTTGCATGTGTTTCCTCATCAATGGCAGACATAACTAATGGGCTATAATACTCCTTTCGGCTATACACACGTGATGTCTCTGAATATTCTTCAACCCAGAGCTCCAGAGGCAGCCTCTACTAACGGTTCAGAATTGTCCTACATAAAAAGCCCATTGTATCTGAGTCAGTTCTTTACATTTGTCTCCCTCATTCCATTGAACTCCTTCAGGATTTTTTATTCACTTTGGAAACCTGAGGACCTAGCATTGTAGTACTTAGTAGATTCTTAAATCTTGACTTAATTGAGGTTAGCTAAGGAAAACATAAATGGAATTGGCTTTGATGCTCTTGTTCTGGTAAGTGTTACAGAAATAAATGCATTTATTGTAGGAATACAAATTGGTTGTAGAAGCAAGTGCTTTTAAACTATATTTTAATTGGTTCTCAATATATTTGCCAAACCATTCACTGATGATATTTGAGAGGATGTTTATAATTTGTCTGGGGAGCTCTATAAAGTGCAGATTGTGACTCTCCACCAGCCTCACTCACCTTGGGCAGAAGAAACAAATCACTGACACATCCTTCCTTTCCAGGTATGGCTTTTCCACCAAAAGCCTGAATCTCTCAATCCTCTGATCAAATATCTGAGTGCCACCACCGGCTTTGGAAGAAATTACATTATGACCCAGAAGGTAAATGTGCTTACATTGTTGCACTGATGTTTGCTGTTGGGTTGATGAATGAAGCCTGTGTTCCTGACCAGCCCCTCAGCCCCCCAGCTTCGCTTCTCTGGGTACTCACTGTTCACCAGCATCACACTGGCCTGATTTTATTTCATCCTGCTCTCTCCTGCTTCTCGCACATCTTATTCCCCCGACTTGAGCTGCTCTCAGCCTCTCGATGATTGATTTGTGCTCATCCTTTAGATCAGTTTATCCCATAGCCTTTAGTGACCCTGTAGACCGGGCCTGGGTGCCTCTGTAATAGGCTTTCTTGACATCTCGTACCTGTTGCAGATCATGCTTGTTCACTTTCGGGTTCCCCTGTCAGAATGTAAGCTCTGTGAGGAGGAGGGTCATACCCCATTTCCTAGCAGGCTGCCTTACACATGGTAGACGCTCAGTAAATACGTTGCAAGTTGAATGAAATATGAAGTGTTTTTCTGTGTGAAGTTAACTTCCCTTTGAGTATTCAATTCTGCTTGTGACAGTTGTCAGCTTTAATAGATTGGTGTTTTGAAGAGGAACAGAATAATGTGCAGAAAAAAAAGTCAGTACTGTGTTTTTTAGACTTGGTATAATCTAAAATGAAATCAAACATAGCGTTACATACTGGGGAATAAGAAAATTTATTTTAAACTAAGAGAACTACTTTGTTGTACTTTTGTCATGCGTAAGGTTTATTTCAGCCCCCGATTTTCCACTGTCCAGCCTGTTGTGAGGAGGCATTAGCATAAGATAAAATGAGATTGAGGTGACTGTTATCGCAGGTAAGTCAAGTAACTGGCATTGATCTTGGCCTCTGTTAGTAGCATGAGTTAAAAGGGGAGCCATGCACTTGGCTTCCTGTGCTATCTGTTCACTAAAAGTGAACCTTCCAGGTTTTTCAAAATATGTTCTGTGGGATACTAGTTTCCTGAGAAGATTTGCAAGAAGCAGTTCCTCTAGCAAGTAAAATTGAACCATGCTTCATATTACATTCCCCTCTTTCAGAGACTTGTACAGCATACATCAGCAAAGTAAAGGCTGTGAGAAGTTGAAACAGTTAAGAAATGTGTGTGAAATATTTTATCCTGCTGTTTTCAGTACTTCACCATGAATTTTTTTTAAAGCAAATTTTACATAACCTGTAACATCCCTTTGGGGAATTCTATTGTAAACTAATAGCTTACTTTAGGCTAGCAGGGTGTATTTGAACTTACTGTCTATTAACTTAGAAGGAATGATTTGTTTATCAAGGGGAAAATGTTTAGTTCTACAAACTGACATACATTAGCATTTGATGGAAATGCATTGAAGAAAGTATTTTAACATTTGATTAATTTGGGGAAGTCAGCTTTCTCTTCTGTTAAAAGATGGGGTTGAACTAGAAGAGTTCTGTAATTCTTCTTCCAGTTCCATTATGGAAAAACTCTAACTTGATTGAAGATAAATGTTATTTCTTTCTTTTTTTAAAAATTATTATTATACTTTAAGTTCTAGAGTACATGTGCACAACGTGCAGGTTTGTTACATATGTATACATGTGCCATGTTGGTGTGCTGCACCCATTAACTCATCATTTACATTAGGTATATCTCCTAATGCTATCCCTCCCCCCTACACCCACCCCACAACAGGCCCCAGTGTGTGAGGTTCCCCTTCCTGTGTCCAAGTGTTATCATTGTTCAGTTCCCACCTATGAGTGAGAACATGCGGTGTTTGGTTTTTTGTCCTTGTGATAGTTTGCTGAGAATGATGGTTTCCAGCTTCATCCATGTCCCTACAAAGGATATGAACTCATCCTCTTTTATGGCTGCATAGTATTCTATGCTGTATATGTGCCACATTTTCTTAATCCAGTCTATCATTGATGGACATTTGGGTTGATTCCAAGTCTTTGCTATTGTGAATAGTGCCGCAGTAAACATACATGTGCATCGGTCTTTATAGCAGCGTGATTTATAATCCTTTGGGTATATACCCAGTAATGGGATGGCTGGGTCAAATGGTATTTGTAGTTCTAGATCCTTGAGGAATCGCCACACTGACTTCCACAATGGTTGAACTAGTTTACAGTCCCACCAACAGTGTAAAAGTGTTCCTATTTCTCCACATCCTCTCCAGCACCTGTTGTTTCCTGACTTTTTAATGATCGCCATTCTAACTGGTGTGAGATGGTATCTCATTGTGGTTTTGATTTGCATTTCTCTAATGGCCAGTGATGATGAGCATTTTTTCATGTGTCTTTTGCTTGCATAAGTGTCTTCTTTTGAGAAGTGTCTGTTCATATCCTTTGCCCACTTGTTAATGGGGTTGTTTGTTTGTTTCTTGCAAATTTGAGTTCATTGTAGATTCTGGATATTAGCCCTTTGTCAGATGGGTAGATTGCAAAAATTTTCTCCCATTCTGTAGGTTGCCTTCCTCTGATGGTAGTTTCTTTTGCTTTGCAGAAGCTCTTTAGTTTAATTAGATTCCATTTGTCAATTTTGGCTTTTGTTGCCATTGCTTTTGGTGTTTTAGACATGAAGTCCTTGCCCATGCCTATGTCCTGAATGGTATTGCCTAGGTTTTCTTCTAGGGTTTTTATGGTTTTAGGTCTAACATTTAAGTCTTTAATCCATCTCGAATTAATTTTTGTATAAGGTGTAAGGAAGGGATCGAGTTTCAGCTTTCTACATATGGCTAGCCAGTTTTCCCAGCACCATTTATTAAATAGGGAATCCTTTCCCCATTTCTTGTTTTTGTCAGGTTTGTCAAAGATCAGATGGTTGTAGATATGCGGCATTATTTCTGAGGGCTGTGTTCTGTTCCATTGGTCTGTATCTCTGTTTTGGTACCAGTACCATGCTGTTTTGGTTACTGTAGCCTTGTAGTATAGTTTGAAGTCAGGTAGCGTGATGCCTCCAGCTTTGTTCTTTTGGCTTAGGATTGTCTTGGCAATGTGGGCCCTTTTTTGGTTCCATATGAACTTGAAAGTAGTTTTTTCCAATTCTGTGAAGAAAGTCATTGGTAGCTTGATGGGGATGGCTTTGAATCTATAAATTACCTTGGCCAGTATGGCCATTTTCATGATATTGATTCTTCCTACCCATGAGCATGGAATGTTCTTCCATTTTTTTGTGTCCTCTTTTATTTCATTGAGCAGTGGTTTGTAGATCTCCTTGAAGAGGTCCTTCACATTTCTTGTAAGTTGAATTCCTAGATATTTTATTCTCTTTGAAGCAATTGTGAATGGGAGTTCACTCATGATTTGGCTCTCTGTTTGTCTCTTATTGGTGTATAAGAATGCTTGTGATTTTTGCACATTGATTTTGTATCCTGGGACTTTGCTGAAGTTGCTTATCAGCTTAAGGAGATTTTGGGCTGAGACAATGGGGTTTTATAAATATACAATCATGTAATTTGCAAACAGGGACAATTTGACCTCCCCTTTTCCTAATTGAGTACCCTTTCTTTCTTTCTCCTGCCTGATTGCCCTGGCCAGAACTTCCAACACTATGTTAAATAGAAGTGGAGAGAGAGGGCATCCCTGTCTTGTGCCAGTTTTCAAAGGGAATTCTTCTAGTTTTTGCCCATTCAATATGATATTGGCTGTGAGTTTGTCATAAATAGCTCTTATTATTTTGAGATATGTCCGATCAATACCTAATTTATTGAGAGTTTTTAGCACGAAGCGCTGTTGAATTTTGTCAAAGGCTTTTTCTGCATCTATTGAGATAATCATTTGGTTTTTGTCTTTGGTTCTGTTTATATGCTGGATTACGTTTATTGATTTGCATATGTTGAATCAGCCTTGCATCCCAGGGATGAAGCTCACTTGATCATGGTGGATAAGCTTTTTGATGTGCTGCTGGATTCGGTTTGCCAGTATTTTATTGAGGATTTTTGCATCAGTGTTCATCAGGGATATTGGTCTAAAATTCTCTTTTTTTGTTGTGTCTCTGTCAGGCTTTGGTATCAGGATGATGCTGGCCTCATAAAATGAGTTAGGGAAGATTCCCTCTTTTTCTGTTGATTGGAATAGTTTCAGAAGGAATGGTACCAGCTCCTCCTTGTACCTCCGGTAGAATTCGGCTGTGAATCCGTCTGGTCCTGGGCTTTTTTTGGTTGATAGGCTATTAATTATTGCCTCAATTTCAGATCCTGTTATTGGTCTATTCAGGGATTTGACCCCTTCCTGGTTTAGTCTTGGGAGGGTGTAAGTGTCCAGGAATTTATCCATTTCTTCTAGGTTTTCTAGTTTATTTGAGTAGAGGTGTTTATAGTATTCTCAGATGGGATCGGTGGTGATATCCCTTTTATTATTTTTTATTGTGTCTATTTGATTCTTCTCTCTCTTCTTCTTTATTAGTCTTGCTAGCAGTCTATCAATTTTGTTGATCTTTTCGAAAAACCAGCTCCTGGATTCATTGATTTTTTTGAAGAGTTTTTTTGTGTCTCTATCTCCTTCAGTTCTGCTCTGATCTTAGTTATTTCTTGCCTTCTGCTAGCTTTTGAATGTGTTTGCTTTTGCTTCTCTAGTTCTTTTAATTGTGATGTTAGAGTGTCAATTTTAGATCTTTCCTGCTTTCTCTTGTGGGCTTTTAGTGCTATAAATTTCACTCTACACACTGCTTTAAATGTGTCCCAGAGATTCTGGTGTGTTGTGTCTTTGTTCTCATTGGTTTCAAAGAACATCTTTATGTCTGCCTTCATTTCGTTATGTACCCAGTAGTCATTCAGGAGCCGGTTGTTCAGTTTCCATGTAGTTGAGCAGTTTTGAGTGAGTTTCTTAATCCTGAGTTCTAGTTTGATTGCACTGTGGTCTGAGAGACAGTTTGTTATAATTTCTGTTCTTCCACATTTGCTGAGGAATGCTTTACTTCCAACTATGTGGTCAATTTTAGAATAAGTGCTGTGTGGTGCTGAGAAGAATGTATATTCTGTTGATTTGGGGTGGAGAGTTCTGTAGATGTCTATTAGGTCTGCTTGGTGCGGAGCTGAGTTCAATTCCTGGATATCCTTGTTAACTTTCTGTCTCGTTGATCTGTCTAATGTTGACAGTGGGGTGTTAAAGTCTCCCATTATTATTGTATGGGAGTCTAAGCCTCTTTGTAGGTCTCTAAGGACTTGCTTTATGAATCTGGGTGCTCCTGTACTGGGTGCATATATATTTAGGATAGTTAGTTCTTCTTGTTGAATTGATCCCTTTACCATTATGTAATGGCCTTCTTTGTCTCTTCTGATCTTTGTTGGTTTAAAGTCTGTTTTATCAGAGACTACGATTGCAACCCCTGCCTTTTTTTGTTTTCCATTTGCTTGGTAGATCTCCCTCCATCCCTTTATTTTGAGCCTATGTGTGTCTCTGCACATGAAATGGGTCTCCTGAATATAGCACACTGATGGGTCTTGACTCTTTATCCAATTTGCCAGTCTGTGTCTTTTAGTTGGATCATTTAGCCCATTTACATTTAAGGTTAATATTGTTATGTGTGAATTTGATCCTGTCATTATGATGTTAGCTGGTTGTTTTGTTTGTTAGTTGATGCAGTTTCTTCCTAGCATCGCTGGTCTTTACAATTTGGCATGTTTTTGCAGTGGCTGGTACCGGTTGTTCCTTTCCATGTTTAGTGCTTCCTTCAGGAGTTCTTGTAGGGCAGGCTTGGTGGTGACAAAATCTCTCAGCATTTGCTTGTCTGTAAAGGATTTTATTTCTCCTTCACTTATGAAGCTAAGTTTGGCTGGATATGAAATTCTGGATTGAAAATTCTTTTCTTTAAGAATGTTGAATATTGGCCCCCACTCTCTTCTGGCTTGTAGAGTTTCTGCCAAGAGATCCGCTGTTAGTCTGATGGGCTTCCCTTTGTGGGTAACCCGACCTTTCTCTCTGGCTGCCCTTAAAAATGTTATTTTCAAAATGTTCAAAAGTTTATTTAATTTTTAGCCTTTCAATTTTGTGAACAAAGAGGCTGTGCTTGAAGTTTAGGCTCTGTGTTGGCTTGATAAAAGGATATCACTATTTTAAAAGGGCTGAAAGTTTGCCTGTACATACTGTCGAGATTTTCTGCATGAAACACAAGAATGTAAAATAACTATAGATTAAACTAGATAGAATCTTTAATTTCTTGCATGTAAAAGCATTTAGGAGAGAGGCAGTCTCAGGCTGCCATGGCAAGTCCACAAATTGTCAGGTACTCAAGTTCCTTGCAATCACCACCTGGCCATCTTTAGGGCGTGGCCCTCAGGCTTGTGGCTCGAGAGTGGTGTGGAAGAAGGGAAGAAAAAAGGGATGCTTTATTTCTCTTGAAGAGACTCCAGGTATTATTTACATCTCACTAGCCAGAACATAGTCTCATGGCTCTGGCACCCATTGTTTCAATGGAGGCTGAAGTATCGTCTTATATCCAGAGGGCAGTGAGCCCAGCTAAAACCAGGGCTCTTTTACTAAGCCAGATTGATATTAGGAAGTGAGTAGCCGTTAAAAATTCACAAAACTCTTGATTTTTCTGTTTTGTCCTTTGATAACACAGTTGGTTGGTGTCTTCTGTTACTGGGCATATAAAAATTGGGGGAGATAGCAAAACTCAGATCTTTCAGTCTTGCTGTTTAAGGGAAGCATCAGTGGGTTTGGTGAGTGTTGGAACTGAGACTGAGATTTAGTATGTCTTCAGGCTCTCAGCTTCTTCCACGTGTCTGCCACCATGGCCCTTTCCTGCTGCCTCCTTTCTTTTTATTTCATATATTGAATGCCTTTTTTTTATACAAATACTATTCATCTTATTTTTCATTTCTAGACATCTCTATTTTTGCTTCTTTTCCAGATGGACCTAGATGAAGACACTGCTGAAAAATTTTATCAAAAGTTACTGGAACTGGAAAAGCACATTAGGGTCACTATTCAAAAAACAGATAATCAGGCCAGGCTCAGTGGCTCATGCCTATAATTCCAGCACTTTGGGAGGCCAAGGCAGAAGGATCACTTGAGACCAGGAGTTCGAGACCAGCCTGAGAAACATAGTGAGCCCTTGTCTCTACAAAAAGAAATAAAAATAATAGCTGGGTGTGGTGGCATGCGCATGTAGTCCCAGCTACTCAGGGGGATGAGGTGGGAGGATCTCTTGAGGCTGGGAGGCAGAGGTTGCAGTGAGCTGAGATTGTGCCACTGCACTCCAGCCTGGGTGACAGCGAGACCCTGTCTCAAAATATGTATATATTTAATATATATATAAAACCAGAGCTGACAATGACACTCTGGAACATTGCATACCTTCTGTACATTCTGGGGTACATGGATTTCTACTGAGTTGGATAATATGCATTTGTAATAAACTATGAACTATGACTGTCTCTTTTCCTTCCTTTTGGAATTATCTCCAAGACTGTGTATGTGTATGCATATGAGAAAAAGATTGGGCCGGGCACAGTGGCTCAAGCCTGTAATCCCAGCACTTTGGGAGCCTGAGGTGGGCGGATCATGAGGTCAGGAGTTTGAGACCAGCCTGGCCAACATGGCAAAAACCCATCTCTACTAAAAATACAAAACTTAGCCAGGTGTGGTGGCGTGCACCTGTAATCTCAGCTACTTGGGAGGCTGAGACAGGAGAATCACTTGAACTCAGGAAGCAGAGGTTGCAGTGGGCCGAGATCGTGGCACTGCACTGCAGCCTGGGTGACAGAGCAAGACTCCATCTCAAAAATAAAAAATTGATTAAGTAAAAATATTAATTAGTTGTTCTCTAGAGTGGTATCACATCAAAATTATTAGAGTTCTTTTCGGAAAGATTTTATGTAAAAATAAAAATTACTTGAGTCACCCAACAGAGTATCTGTTTATATTATTCTGCCAACTGGGGCCTAAGCTGTGCTCCATGGGACAAGAGGTGGACTTGAATAATTGTGACACAGGCACACACTGCTCCTTTCTTTGGCCTGCCCCAGCAAAAGGAAGTACTGCCCACTATCTGAGTGGCAGTCGGAACTTGGTTGCTTTATGATCAATTTTTTTAGCTCTTTTGCCTTATTTCTTCCTCCATATGTTGCTTCTGACAGTCTTAAGATTGTTAGAATCCTAACAATCCTCATGTGGGTGCCCATGTGGTTAATAACAAAAACCAAATAGATAGATGTTTGGGTCACTTGAATTATTTCTTGCTTAAAAAATATCTTTTATTGATTCTGAGGGAGTTCATGCTAATATTGGGCCTGACCCTTAACATTATTTTCAAATTTATTAGTGACCAACCCATTTTCATGATTGTATCTTAATAGTTGTAAACCTGCAGCAAGAAATTATTCACTCACATTAAGTTTCAATAAAATTTTCTAACTGGGTAACTGCTGGTGTAAGGTACACTATAGTGAGGATTTAGTTTACATGTATCAGATAATTATGCAAACTTTATAAATTTTCAAAGAACCACACCCCAGGCCTCATTTGATATGAAGAAAAATGATAAAATGCCATATATTTTTACTTTAAATATAACCAATGTAATGCCTGAAATCTAAAGTCAGTAAAATTTTGAATGACTTGACAAAAGTAAAAAATGATATATAATTTCCTCACAGTTTAAAGTATGAAGCTTTTGGTTCTAGTTTCTCTAATTTTGTTGTTAAAGGTTTTCTATAAACATTCTATAAGTGAAAATGAGAGCTGCACACCACTGTGTCCACCGTCTTTGGGAGAGAAGGGTGAAGTTGACCTGAAATCAGAGCTGTTTTTCACTCTTCCATTCACTCACATTGTAAATTTGGAAGAAGCACATTATCTGTTGTGAATCTCAGGTTCCTCATATGTAAAGTGGAGTGGTTATCTTTTTGCTGCTTCTACTCATGGGTATGGGGTGAAGATTTAATGCAATAATATATGTGAATGAATAAAGAGCTTTTTTTGGCACATTGTAATAATTTTTACTGGAGATTGAATATGCCAGAATATCATGGTTCAAATGCTACGGTGTAAGGCACTGAGTGATCACTTCCTATCTGGTAGAGTTGGTTAATTTTCCAAGTTTGACCCGGAAGGCAGCATCTGAGCAAGTGGGAGGGCGTGGTGGGAGGAGTATGGGCTTTAGGGCTGGGCAGACCTTGGATCAGATTTGGATTTAGCCAGTTAACTATCTGTATGGAGTTCGAGACCAGTTGTATAACTGTGGGCAAGTTACATCAATTTGTACCTCAGTTTAATTACATAAAGTATTGATGCCAGTGCCTACCTTGCAGAATTGTGATAATATCCTAGTAGGTGCACAGTGAATGCAAATTGGTACTGAATTCTGTTCTACGTTAAGTACTCAAAAGGAAGCTTTAAACATGAACCAATC
Organism: Pan paniscus; assembly: GCF_029289425.2. Lineage (NCBI taxonomy): Eukaryota > Metazoa > Chordata > Mammalia > Primates > Hominidae > Pan > Pan paniscus. Next base: position 86,969,526 of record NC_073249.2, on the reverse strand, counting down.
TTGATTTCACGTCATTGATGATGTGTCACTAGGTTGGTGCTGTACGTATTTTCTGAGCCATTTTATCCAATTTCCTCAAAATAGGGAACACTCCCTTCCCAGGCTCCCAAATGATGTACCTGTACAATTGGTTCCTTTCATTAAACAATGCTAGGTTTCACTGTTTTTGTATCTGACTGGAGTAGTAAGTTAAAGCTTCAACTGCTAGGAAGTTGGATTTCAGCAGATGCCTGCTTTCTGCCTTGATCTGGTACATTTATTTTGATTTCCAATGGGTTCAGTATAATTCATTCGTTCCACAGATGAGCACTGACCACATGCCAGGCACTGTTGGGTTTTGAGGATATAGAAGTTAACATATGAATGATAGAGTGAGACATCTCAAATGCTTCTAGGCATTCTAGAAAGAATTGAGAACATGGGAAAGAGGCAACTTTGAGGAGATGAAGGCTGAGTTTTTTTTTTTTTTTTTAGAATTGATGGAAGCCATGATCATCAGATTCAGGAAAAATGGCAAGTTCCACACCAGATAGACACAGATAAAGAAAAACCTAGACATAGTGAAACTGCAGAGAACCAAAGAAACTAACTTGCAAAAACAATTGGAGACAATAGATTATTGACAAAAATCACTGGGTGGATTAGCTAATGCCTGTAATCCCAGCACTTTGGGAGGCTAAAGTGGAAGGATTGCTTAAGGCCAGGAGTTAGAGACCAGCCTGGGCAACATAACGAGATGCTGTCTTTACCAAAAATAAATCATTTCTTTTTAACATTGTTGGATTTGCTTTGCTAATATTTTATGGAGAATTTATGTGTCTAAGTTCATGAAAGATATTGGTCTGTACTTTTTTTTGGTTTTGACTGGTTTGGTTATTTGGCAATAGCAACCTCATAAAATGAGTTGAAGTGTTCTCTCACCTTCTATATTCTGGAAGATATTATATAACATTGGTGTTAATTCTTCTTTAAATATTTGGTAGAATTCACCAGTGAAACCATCTGGGCCTGGAGATTTATTTTATGAATCTTTAAAATTATGCATGTAATTGTTAATGATGATAAAACTATTCAGATTTTCTGTTTTGTGTTTTTGTCATTTGTACTTTTTAAGGAATTGGTCAATTATTTCTAAGTTTTCAAATTTATTAGCATAAAAGTTGCTTGTAGTATTATTTTCTTTTTAATGGCTATGAGATCTGTAATTATGTTCTGTATTTCGTTCTTGATGTTAATGTCTTCTCTTTTTTAGTTTTTGTCAGTCTTGCTAGGAGTTTCTCAGTTTTAATGGTATTTTCCTAAGAACCAACTTTTTGTTTGGTAAATTTTCCCAATTGTTTTCCTATTACCAATTTCACTGATTTCGGCTCAGACCTTTTCTATTTCCTTCCTTCTGCTTGCTTTGGATTTATTTTGCTCTTCTTTCTCTACTTTCTTGCTGTAAAAACTTAATTATTAACTTGAAATTTTTCCTCTTTTTTATCATAAGCATTTAGTACTATAAATTTTCTTCTTAGCACTATTCTAGCTGCATGCCAGATTTTTTGACACATTCTTTTTTATTAAGTTGTAGGTATTTTTATTAACTTCCTTTGATAGTTTCTCTTTACTCATGAATTATTTAGAAATATTGTTTAATGTACATATTTTTAGAGATTTTAAAAAATTTGTTATTGATTTCTGACTTTTTTTTGTTATTGATTTCCAGTTTTATTCTATTACAGTCAGAGAACACATTCTGTCTGATTTCTATACCGTTAAATTTGTTGAGGTTTGTTATATGGCCTAGGATAAGGCCTGCTTTGGTGATTGTCTCATGGGCTGTCCTCCACACTGTGCCTGCTGTTGTTTCTTCGGAATTCTAAGGTAATTGTTGTTTTTTTTTTTTTTTTTTTGCCTTTTTTCCACAGTTAATAGTTGTTCTTCAGGAAGGATGGTCTGTAGGTGGGGTACATTGCTATAATTAAAAGTAAGACTTCTCCGCACTTTTTAGTTCCATCTTTATTTCTGTATGATTTTACTTTCTTCTGTTTCTTTCCTGAGCATAATCAGTTTTTGTTTTATTTATTCCTGTTCTTTGTCCATTTCTGTTTTTAAAATTTTTGATCCATAGTATTTTTTAATATCTCCAAATGCTTGTTTAAGGATATTTAATTCTGTTTCATTGGGTTAGTATTTTCTTCTCCCTTGTAGTTGTTTTCTTGGGCATGGGAGATGGTGGTTATTGTGGTTGTCAGCTCAAACATTTTTTTTCCCTCATTTTGTTTGCTTCACTTCTCAGCAAAGTCTTCTGGTCACCCAGTCTAAAATTTCATCATACCCCTCATATCTTCTAATCTTTCTTATCTACCTTTTTTTTTCCTTTTTGCTGCTTATTACTATCTAACATATGTATTTTACGTATCTTGTCTATTGCCTTTCAACCTACCGAAGTATAAGCTCCAAGATGATTGGGACTTTTAAAAAAATTGTTTCGCCACTATTAATGCAAGGCACATAGTAGGCACTCGATTACTGCTTGTTGTATAAATAAATATATGAACAATTGATTAAAGGTTTATTCGAATTAAGGTATCATGAAATGGTGTTTGCAGTACCAAGTCAGAGTTTATTGAGGTTCTGTCTGCTGTCATTGTCATGTTAGAATATTGCCTTGTGCTGATACAATTCCTTCTCATGAAAAACAAAAAACACTAAGAACAACAAGAATGTAGAATGAGTCTTATTCCTACTAATGGAACTCCACGCAATAATCCATGTTTCTTGTCTGCCACCTGAAAATGTGAACAAATTTCATTATCCAACAAGTCTCATTTACTTATTATTTTTAATAACTATGACAATATACATAAAGGACTGTCGAAAATGGATAGCAATCCACTGGGTTAAAGAGAGCTCATCTCACCATTGCTGGAGGTTATTCCTCACTGTCTCATTTGACTCCTGTTTCAAAGAAGGGAATTATGGGAGGTTTTATAGCAGTTTATAGTGGAAAAGAGAAATTTCAGAGACTCTGGATGTTCAAGAAACACATTTTTTGTTAGTGACTCATAAATAGGTTTAAATGTGGGTAGATGACATAGATGATGCTTTAGATATAGGCTTTATATATATCTGGATATATATATATATATATCTGGATTTATATTTATATATATATATATATCTGGATTTATTTTCTTTCTTAGGCTAGGAAGTAACTATCCCACCCTGCTCTATTTAACAGTCAAAATGATTCTATATTCTCTATATCTTTGATTGCAAAGTGATCTCTATTTATAACTATCATTTATATTCTACATTTGAAAGAAATATATTCACAAGCACCCAGGAAAAAAAATGATTTATTATATATGCCATATGAGTAAGAATTAATTACTTATCATTTATAACAATATAAAAAATCCTATCCCACACATTAGTTATGAGCCAGGCCGGAGGTATGGGGATTTGAAAAGAAGAGATATGGATGATAGGAGGGAAAGGAAGTGAAGGGAGAGTGTTTGAGTTAAGGCAGTACTTTCCCCCTGCTTGAAACTGGAGGCAACTTCATTCCAGAGAGATCTACAGAGAAGTACAAGTTCTCTGTTATAAGGGGCTAAAAATAAATCATTTTATTCTTGGCCATCAAGGACTTAGTTCCGGCACATGATAGGAATTAGAGCTAGATTTTAAAGTTCAGGGTAGAAGTGGATGAAAAAAATAGCAAATAATCAGCCACAGATAGAGCTGCCAGATTCTTATTGAGAGAATGGATGAATGGTTGTCCAGGAATAGAGTTATCATGACCAGGCGATGCGATGCTTCTCCATGTCCAGAAACTAAAATATCTACATCAACACAACAAAAGTCAAGACGAAAATGTAGGAGTTACTGGAAGTAAAACCAAGGGCTTAATTTGATTAGATCCACCAAACTTATCCTGCCCTGCTTGCTTTGGGTTGTTTGCTTGTTGCTTTTGTTTTTGTTTTTCCCTGAAGCTGAAGGCATGGTAGCTGAAGTCTGCACCACCGAATGCTGTAACTTAACCTTCACTGGCTACTTTACAGATAACATAAGTCACATGGTAGTGGTCACTTCAGTTGTTTTTTAGGAACTTAGGGCAGCTCCTGTCCAGTTCAAACCAGTTGAGACCACGTACCCTTCAACTAGGCATGTGCAGATACCTGAGAGGGAAACTTTTGATGTCAGAGGCAAAAACTCCATTCTCAGATCATGCTAATGCTGATCTGAGACACATATCCTGTGAAATGCCATGAACCCTGATAATGCTGGCATAGATCACTGATTACCTCATTTTAACCCACTGCCAATCACCTTTCCCCATGCCTTAGACCACCTGCTTCTCTAATCCATAAATATTTCCTATCTTTGGGGAGGCAGATTTGAGAGCTGTTGTCCACCTCCTTGCTGGGATGCCTAATTAATCTTTTCTTTTGCAAAAACCCATTGTCCCAGTAATTTATTTACTGTGCAGGTAGAGTGAACCTGGCTGGTATCAAAAGTACACAAAGAGACATCAACAAAATGATAGTATCATGATAACTGTCCTATACATAATACATTTTAATAACTTAAATACATGATTTCTTCAGTCATCTAGAGTTCTGTCTTTGTTACTTTTAGTAGGTCAGACAATTGTTCAAAGTTTGCAGCGGCTTGAAAGCAAATTCTTTAGTGAAAGGTGCCAGGTCTCTAGAGATAACAAGAAACTAGGTCTTTCTTATGTGGTTCTGATGGAAGTGATGGTGGGAGGGAGAGGCTGCTGGCCTTGCTCCAGTACCTTCAAGCCTTCCTGGAGTTCACAGTTTTTTCCTAGCTGTCATTCCCACATTATGATGAGTGTCAAACCTCCAAGATTAGGACCCTTTTCTGTTTTCCAGAGGGTGAGCTCTTCATGGGACAGACACACACCCAAGTTTCCACTCACTTTCTTTCCTTACGTGACACCTCTGAGTCCAGGAACTTTCACATTGAGCCTTTGGGTCTGGCCCTGGAATAAGACTATTCTTATTTTCAGAGTTAGAGTTGTCAAATACTGATCTCTTGTCTTGGAAGGAGTTGGAGTGGGAGAAGGGTAGGGGCTGAGTTCCTCTCAAATCATGAACATTTCTGAATTATCCAGTAATCTAAATGTCAAACAACCAAACAAATTGGTAGTATCAGTGATTTATTCCAAATAATTTTGGGACAAGTGGCTAGTAAACGGGGAAAAAAAAAAAGTTGGAGCCTTCTATCACTGCCGTAGTAGGCAGAATTTAAAATGTCCCCCATGACCTTTGCCCAGTCACTCTCATGATTGCATTGTTATGTGGCACAGTTGTTATTAAAATAGGGAGATTATCCTGGATTATTCAGGTGGGCCACATGAGCCCTTAAAAGCTGTAGAGAAGGAGCAGAAGTTAAGTCAGATCTGCAGCTATAGTAGTGCTCTCCTGTGGACCCTGAAAGAGCAAACTACCTTCTGCAGAAAGGGCTACCTGACGGGATAGTGGGTGACCTCTAAAAGCTGAGGATCCCCCCCTCTGTCTTCCATCCCTGCAAAGTTTATAAACTGCAAGAAAGTGGGACTGTGGACCTACCAAGCAAGGAACTGGTTTCTACAAAGGGCCTAAGTGAACTTGGAAGCTGATTTGACCCAGAGCCTGCCTGGCTTTTATTTAGCCTAGTGGGACCCTGAGCACAGAAATCAGTCAGGCTATGCCAGGCTTCTGACCTACAGAACTCAGATAATAAACGTGTATTGTTTTAAGCTGCTAAATTTGTGACAATTTGTTACAGCAGCAATAGAAGACTAATACAATTCCTTACACCCAAATAAATTCCGTATATATCAATGATGAATAAATATGATTACAAAATAATTAAAATTTCCTGTACAATAAATTATCACAAATAAAAATCAAAATTCAAATAACAAGCTGGGAAAATATTTGTAACATAGAAGCCAATTGGATAATTAACCCACTATTTAAATAATGTGCACAAATCAATAGTAAATTTTAATCTCACCCATAGTAAAATGAAATCAAATTAAAAGCACATGAGTTATCACCTTTTTGCTTATCATATTATCAAACACCAAAAAGTTTTGTTCAGGGTGTGAAAGAACAGGCACTTTCATTTCATATTGTTTGTGATGTAAATTGTTAATTCCTTCGAAAAGCAATTTGAGAATACCAAAATTTTAAATGCACATACCTTTAATAATTCTACATTTTGAAATTTATCCTAAAGATAGAACTCATTAATATACCTAATGATATTTATACAGGACTGCCATCACTTATGCAAAATGTGTACTAACCGTGCTTTAGAATTTAAAATTGCTTGGAGTTTAGAAAGATAAGTTGGTGCATACAATACAGTATGTTTTGCAATAATTCTACTGGGACCTGGGATAACAACCTGCAATCAAACCTAGCTATATGTTAGCAAAAAAGATACATGAATTCACATTAAGTAGTAGAAGTAAAGATGATAAGTAGCCTCACATCAGTACAGCTATAGTTCAGCTGCCAAATGAGTGTGCCAAAAATTTGAAAAGACTAAATTTTCTTAGCTGTTTGGACTTTAGAATTGTGGGTAAAGGATTTTAGATCTGTACAAGAACAATTCATTGCAGCATTTTTTTTTCCTGTAACAGCAAAAGAGTAGAAAGAACTGAAACATCTTCCTCTAGCCTCTGGGGTACTGGATAAAGAATTATGTCATATTCATAAAATGTAATAAAAAATATTAAAAGAAATACGATTACTAAAAAGAGTGAAGTTTTAAAAATGAAGTGGTATATATGGATTGTGGATTAAGTGCATAAAAACAAGATTCTGTAAACTTTATAGATTTTTGTTTTCATTTGTATTATACACACATACACACAACACATATACATACATACACACAGAATCTCTGAAAGACCCTATCAGAGACTTGGGCTTTGTGACAGTGACAGTTGCGCTGTAAAGACAAAGTAGCCAAGAGGAATACTACATGGGCTTTTCACTGCATTTTTCTTGTACTGAATTTTTAGTTTACATATTTTATTTTCAATTATTATTCAGAAAGAAAAAAATGTCTCTAGGTAGTAAATGGTTGGTTTAGATTTAGTTCTGTCTCCAGGCCTCCTCCTTGGAAGTTGCCACCTCCTCCGTGGTGGGTGTTTGGAAAGATGGTTCTGAGAAGTAGAAAAAAAGGGAGAGAGAAATCGACTGAAATCTTTTATAGAGGGTTCGGTTTTAAGCAGAGGCAGTTGAAGTGGATGACCTTTTCTACACCATAAAAATACATATTGTAATAGTACATACAATTCCTTATCAAAATCCAGGTTATTTTCTGCTTCAGCCTGTAAACAAAGAAACTAAGACATGAAGAGTTTTTTGTTTTGCTTTTAATAGGTGACTGCAATTAGGAATGTAATGGCGAAGGAGGGAAAGAAAAGGAGATGAATGACTGGAGTGTGAACATAAAAAATGACACAGTGCCTCGATTCTTTTTTTTTTTTTTTTTTTTTTTTGAGACGGAGCCTTGCTCTTGTCGCCAGTGCCTCGATTTTTGCATTTAAAATGAGGCGAAAGAACAAATGGAATAATTATAGAAAATTTTAGCCTCTAGCAAAACACTGTGAAGCAGCTCCAGCCTGTGGTGGAAGATGTGCGAAAGGGATGGGGGAACGCTGTGGACCGGTGTGGAGTCTAGGACGACAGGTGGTGGGCTCCGTCCCCACGCGCCTCGCGGCCAGCAGAGGCCCCCTCACTGCGGCCGCCGGGCGGGACTGGCGCGGGCGGCGCTGGGCTGGGCCCGGGAGGCTGGCATCCCTGGGTGCTCCGGTGCGGGACTAGGGGGCGACGGCTGAGCCGTGGGTGCAGCCGCTGGGTCAGTCTCGGATAGAAATAAACTGGGAAACTGCTGTGGTCTCTGTTGCTTGCGTGCTCGGTTTTCGTGCTTATCACGCTGATGATGAGGAAGGTGGTTTTGGTTACGGAGTGAGCAGGTGAACGCCTCCCCGTGGACCCCACCGGACTGGGTGGGGAACTCACAGCTCTGACGCCCCGTGACTGCATCCCCTAGCTGGGCAGAGACGCATCTGGCTCGCCACCAGCCACCTCCCAACAGCGCCCAGCTCGGGGAGCTCAGGGAATTTGCAGTTGAATCAGGCGTGGCTCCAGGGACCTGAGCTCTGCCTTCAGATGGATCCTAGTAATCCTCCAGGTGCGGTGGGAGAGAGCAGCCGACCATCCCCAACTCGGCTCAGAGCCTGGGGTCCTAACTCACGTGGTCATGTATTGGTTTCCAGTTGTTTCATGCTGTAGAGCTTCTCTCAATTAGGTTTAATTAACAAGTAGAACAAGGACTGGCAGAGCTTCAGTGGATGTTGCACCCCTTACAGCTTCCCTCCAATGACTAAGCATTGGAGGGAAGAATCATTTACCTGTTGAATATGGAAAGAACATACAGACCCTTCAGTGGCTCATCTTGTAGGCCCTTTCTGCTTCTGGCTGTTTTACTTATTTGCCTTGCCAGTGCAGGGCATAAAAAAAAAAGTGGCTATAGACATTAACCAATCCATTTTGCTGCTTTTGAAATCTGAATTTATGGTAGATGCTAGTACTAGATTAAAAGTCTCAATTAAAATGACTCAGTGTTTAGCATATTTACTTACATTTCCTGTTAATCAAAATTGATGTTTAGGTGCTTGAGGACACCTCTGCCACATCCAGTGAATCACCACTTCCCTTCTCACCCTCCTAAACAACCCCTAGACAGTCTTCCACCCACCAGTGCCAAAACAGTGCACACGATCAAGATAGATTCTTGTTATAAAACTATATTAAACAACTAAATAGTACTAACCAATTTCCAGGCACTGTTCTAAGTGCATTATATATTTTTTTCATGTAATTTTCATGCTGTGGGCTAGGCACCATTATTATCCTCATTTTGCAGATAAGATAAAGGGATTAGGTATCTTGCCCAAGGTACAGAGCTAGTGAGCAATAGAGTCAGGGTTCAAATGTACCCAGTCTAGCTCTAGCTTCTGTACTCATAACTACCAAATTGTACAGTTCACAACATGGGCATTCTCTCTCTCTCTCTCTCTGAATGTACATAAAAATAAGGTAAGGCTTATTTTTTCTCAGTGAAGGAAGATACACAGTGAAGGTGTTTGGCTCTGTGCTTACAGGCACAGCTGCTTAAGGACATGTTTCAGAGTGAGCTTTAGAGCATTCTTGAGCCATTTGTCACCTTGTGACAATTACAGGGAGACAGAGAGGATATATTCAGTGTCAGGTCATGGTTATCATCTTTTTAATACACAGTCCTGTTTGCTTCCTTTGAAGGCTTTCCTCTGAAGACCTGTCTTCCTCTGAACTCCTGTGTCCTCAGGCATTCTACTTTTCCTACTTTCTCCTTCCTGGCCCCTATTTGTATGTCCTCCATTCTTCTTTCTAAAATCCTAATTTGTTCAAGGAAAAAAAAATCGCAAAGACAAGTAAACACTTAATTACACTGAATGCTCCTTTTTACATTAGTTATGTTCTCATACTGACTGGCTAATGAACAATGAATTCATTCATTTATTCATGCAGAAAACGTTTGCTGTTTCCCCCTAGCTGTGATGATTAAACTTACTCATGGCATTGTATATGCCCCTGAGGAACTTGCAAACTGCTTGACAAAATAAAAATTGTATTAAAATGGTTGATAAAGATGCTGTCTTTAACACTTGCTATGGATGGTTTGTAATCACCCTTAGATATCAGTTGCATAGTAAATGCAGGATGATAACGTGCCTCAGAATAATCTCAATAGAGCAATGAGCAATGGAAAAGTACAGCTCTCATTGCTGACAGTACACTAAGTAAGTGGCTATTAGAGTATGAGTTCCCTCTTTCCTTTACTTAAAAGATTTTTAAGTCTTTAAAAAATCTTTCCTTGGGCTCCTGCTTGGAACCAAAACAGTCAAAATCAGTTTTCTGAACCAGAGAGAAATGCCTCTACCTGATGCCATCCAGATAATGCACATTCTGTGTCTGAACTGCCCTCCCGGTGGCATTGACCTATCCTTCTGCAGCAGCTGCTGGTGGAAGATGATGAGCTTCACCTGTGTTTGCCATGCAGGAACATGAGCAATACAGAAGCTGTCCATGCAACTCTGCTGGCCTCTCACCATACGGTCAAGGTCACCACGATGCAGGTGGATGGCAACCTGCAGTCAGTGCTCCAGGCCTCTAAGGAACTCAAGCAAAAGTATGCCTGGACAGTCCTCATGAAATGGTATCTCTGATTTCTATTTCAAGATGGCAGACTGAGCACTCGGTAACTGCCTTTTCCTTCCACATCAAATCTGGAATACACATATGTGAGTGCAATTACAGAAGTTTGGAGTGGCATCAGGGGATCCGCCGTGGAGGTAGAAGATTCTAGGAACTAGAAGAGAACAAAGGAAATAAAAAATGGTGATTGGTTGGGATACAATGGAAATAGCAGGCAGGCAGGTAGGCCCCTGTAAACATCCCCTTGTCCTTTCTTAGAGCAGATTTCAAGTTCTTGATCCTTTAATCTTCTGGCTGTATATGCTCCTTATTTTTCCTGTGGTTCAAAGATACTTTTCTCTCTCTCCAATCCAAACTCTCATATTTACTGCTCCTTTCTGACATACGACTGAACCTTGAGGATGTTACGTTGAGTGAAATAGACCAGCCACAAAAGGACAAATACTGTATGATTCTTCTTATGTGAGTTACCTAAGATAGTCAAATTCATAGACACAGAAAGTAGAAAGGTCGTTGCCAGAGGGTGGAGGGAGAGAGGAATGGGGAGATGATTGTTTAATGGGTGCAGAGTTTCAGTTTTTCACGATGAAATATGTTCTGTGGATGGATGGTGGTGATGGTTGCACAATAGCGCAAATGTACTTAATATCACAGACTATACCCTTAAAATTTTTTTTTTTTGAGATGGAGTCTCGCTCTTGCCGCCCAGGCTGGAGTGCAATGGTGTGATCTTGGCTCACTGCAACCTCCGTCTCCTGGGTTCAAGCAATTCTCCTGCCTCAGTGTCCTAAGTAGCAGGGATTATAGGTGCCCGCCACCTTGCCTGGCTAATTTTTGTATTTTTAGTAGAGACAGGGTTTCTCCATGTTGGTCAGGCTGGATGATATGTTTTATGTTAGATGTATTTTGCCACAGTTAAAAATATTTCTTCTTAAGGGCTGAATAATATTCTATTATATGTATATAGCATATTTTGTTTATCCAGTCATCTCTCTATAGACACTTGAGTTGCTTCTACCTGTTGGCTGTTGTGAATAATGCAGCTATGAGACCGAGTATACAAATATCTCTTTGAATCCTTGCTTTTGCTTCTTTTGAATATGTATCCTGAAGTGGAGTTGCTGGATCATATAGTAATTCTGTTTAATATATTGAAGAGTTGCCATACAGTTTTCCATAGTGGCTGCACCATTTTACATTCACATCAGCAATGTAAAAGTGTTCCCATTTCTCCACATCCTCATCAATACTTTTTATTTTTTGTTTGTTTGTTTTTTGATAATACCATCTAGTGAGTATGAAGTGGTATCTTATTGTGGTTTTAATTTGTATTTCTCTAATGACTAGTGACATTGAGCATCCTTTCCTGTACTGATTGGTCATTTGTATACCTTCTCTGGAGAAATGTCTATTCAAGTCTTTTGCCCATTTTTGGAATGGGTTGCTTGTTTCTTTGTTGTAGAGATGTAGTAGTTCTTTATGTATTCTGGATATTAACCCCTTATCTGGTAAGTGATTTGCAAAAATTTTTACCAGTTGGTGGTTTGCCTTTTCACTGTATTAATAGTGTCCTTTGATGCACAAAAGTTTTTAATTTTGATAGAGTCCAACTTAACTATTTTTTCTTTTGCTGCCTGTGCTTTTGGTGTCATATCCAAGAAATCATTGCCAAATCCAGCATTTATGTTTAGGTTTTTGACCAATTTCAGTTACTTTTTTGCATATGGTATAAGATAAAGGTCAACTTCTTTCTTTAGCTTGTGGATATCCAGTTTTCTCAACACCATTTGTTGAAAAGACTGTCCTTTTTTCCCACTAAATGGTCTTGGCACCTTTGTCAAATCATTCAACCAAATGTGCAAGGATTTACTTCTATGCTGTCTATATTCTATTCTTTTGGTCTATCTGTCTTTATGTAGCACACCACACTGTTTTAATTACAATAGGTTTGTAGTAAATTTTGAAATCAGGAAATGTGAAATGAGATCTCCAACTTTGTTCTTTTTCAAGGTTTCTTTGGCTATTACCAATGGGAGTATTTAGAAACTTGACAAACAGTTTATAAGAGTAATATGGATGTATAAAGATGTGAGACTAACTAAACAATTTTTTTTTAGACAGTCTCACTCTGTCGCCCAGGCTGGAGTGCAGTGGCACTATCCTCTGCCGGGTTCAAATGATCGATTCTCATGCCTTAGCCTCCCTAGTAGCTGGGATCACAGGCGCATGCCACCACACCTGGGTAATTTATGTATTTTTTAATGGAGATGAGGTTTTGCCAGCCAGGTGTGGTGGTTCACACCTGTAATCCCAACATTTTGGGAGGCAGAGGTGGGTGGATCTCTTGAGGTCAGGAGTTCAAGACCAGCCTGGGCCACATGGTGAAACCCCATCTCTACTAAAAATACAAAAATTAGCCAGGCATAGTGGCACATGTTTGTAACCCCAGCTACTCGGGATAGTCACCTTTAGAAGGTAAGGTCTAATGAAAGGGATGCAGAGGTAGCAGTGAGCTGAGATCATGCCACTGCATCCCAGCCTGGGTGACAGAGCAAGACTCCATCTCAAAAAAGAAAAAAGAAAATAAATGGGGTTTCACTATGTTGACCAGGCTGGTCTCAAACTCCTGGCCTCAAGTGATCTGCCTGCCTCAGCCTCCCAAAGTGCTAGGATTACAGGTGTGAGCCACCACACCTGGCCCCACACAATTTTTAAATAGAAAAATAAGTAGGGAATATATTCTATATATATTAAACTATATTATAAAGCTATAGCAGTTACAGTAGTGTGGAACTGATGCAGAAAATAATAAATTGAAGAAAACAAAATCCAGCACTAGTTCTATAAATGGGTGTCATTAAAATTCAGGGACAAGTAGTGGGACAATTGACTATATCATGTGGAAAGATAAAGTTAGTTATCTTCCTCATCAAAGTCACAAAATTAAATGCTACATCAGTTAAAGACTAAATGCAAATAAATAGATGAACAAATGAATGAATAAAAATACATAAACATATTAGAAAACAGAAGAATGTGATCATGAATTTGGAATTAAGACAGGATTTTTAAACAATACCCCCAAATCAAAAACCATGAAAAAAAATGGGTGAAATTGACTATAAAAAACCAAATTAGTGTTTAATAAGAGATACTAGAAATGAAGTTAAAAAACAAGGGTGAAGCTGGAAGAAGAATATTCACAACATATATAATAAATAAAATATTAAAATCTAGAAAATAAAATTATACTACAAACCATTAAGAAAATGACAACTCTATAGACAAATGGGCATAGTATAAAAATTGGCAGTTCTCAGAAGAGGAGACTCAATGGCAATGAAGAAAAATGCTCAACCTCATTAGTTCTCAGACACATGTAATTTAAAATTATAATGCAAGACATTTCACACCCATCAGATTGGTAATAATGAACAAGCATAAAATTGTGTGGCTAGTGTACATAAATTGTGATAGTCACCTTTGGAATGTAAAGTCTAATGAAACTTTAAGTGTAACTTATGAACCAGCACTGATGATTTTTTGGGTGTCCTTCCTAGAGAAACTTTCCTACTTGTGCACAAGGAGGCAGGTACAATGATTGGAGGCTACCTAATAGTTTATCAATAGATGAATAGCCAACCCATTCATGGATGAATAGATTAATGGGCTAATGGATTAATGGGTTATTATGAAAGTAGGAACGGTGCCTTTGTGAGAAGAAGAAAAGAGACCTAAGCTAGCACATTCACATGCTCAGCCCCATCACTGTGTGATGTCCTGCACCACCCGGGACTCTTGAGAGTCTCTACCTGCAAGAATACCCTCACAGATGTGCCCTTGGATGTTGGACTTCTCAGCCTCCATAATCGTAAGAAATACATTTCTTTGTAAATTACCCAGATTCAAGTATTCTACTATAAGCAACAGAAAACAAAGACAGCTCTTCTCTCAGAAAGGAACAACTTTTTGATTTTTAACTAAATAGCACATTGAGTAAAATTTCTTTTTCTTTTATTTTCTTCTTTTAAAAAATCATCTGTTTCAGAAAGGTGATTCATGTATTCTCCATAGCTGAAGAACCGCTGACCCAGAATGGCAAGATTACTGCTGATGGGCTCTAGAAGGTGTTTGAAACCAACGTCTTTGACCACTTTATCCGGGTAAAAGGGCTTTGAGCTTTATAGGCTCATCTACTCCGTGTTACAATTCTAATGGCAGTGCTGTTCTATTAAACTAATAGTTTTTGGCTAATACTCTATCCACAGGCCTATTTCTTCTTCTTCCTTCCCTCCTTCCTTCCTTTCCTTCTTCCTTCCTTTCCTTCTTCCTTCCTTCCTTTCCTTCTTCCTTCCTTCTTCTTTCCTTCCTTCTTCCTTCTTCTTTCTTTCTTTCTTTCTTTCCTCTTTCTTCCCTCTTTCTTCCTTCTTTCTTTCTTCTTCTTCCTTCTCTTCTTCCTTCTTTCTTCTTCTTCTTCTTTTTTTTTGAAAGAGTCTCACTCTCTCACCAAGGCTGGCTGGAGTGCAGTGGCATGATCTTGGCTCACTGCAGCCTCTGCCTCCCGGGTTTCAGCGATTCTCCCACCTCAGCCTCCTGGGTAGCTGGGATTACAGGTGCCCGCCACCACGCCTGTCTAATTTTTATATTTTTAGTAGAGATGGGGTTTCACCATGTTGGCCAGGCTGGTCTCGAACTCCTGACCTCAGGTGATCTGCCCACCTCGGCCTCCCAAAGTGCCAGGATTACAGGTGTGAGCCACCGCGCCTGGCCCCTATTTCTTCTTTTACTTCAAATCTAAAGGGTAAATTTTGAGGGAGAAAGTGCAAACCAAAGAGAAATTGCATATAGAATGATCTGAGACATGTAGACTGGTCCCATAAAGAACGTCGTTTTCTGCTAAGCATATCTCCATTTAGAAGAGGACAGCAGGCAAGTTAAATGGAAGGCACTTTTTCATGCCCATTTGTTAGATGTGTCATGTACTAACAACTGTCTTAGATTAGTTAAATTTGTCCAATGTCAGTGTCAGGTACTGATGAAGAACATTAAGCACAGGTTAGACCAGTGTTCAAAAAAATTAATTTTATCTCTTTCCAAATGTAGAGATTTTCTGGCTTCAGTGAAATTTTCTTCTGTGCTCTTTCCTGAGTCACATATGTCATACACAGAACTACTTTAATATCTGAATCAAGTAATTCCTGACTCTGGTAGGGGTCAGATATAATTTGTTGATGTTGGATAAAGTACTTTTGCACCTAGAATTGCATGTCACAGAATTTGCATCTCATTATACCCAGGGGCAATATTCAAGATAGGCAACAATCAGATGGCATGTGGGAGTCAAGTAGTCAGAAGAAATGTAAGCCATAGAATTAGAACAGAGTCTTGGAGCTTCCTAGAGGAAGAGGAAACCAACTCTTTAGTCAATGAGGTTTGGGGCAGGGCAGGGGAAGAGGAGGGGGAAGCGGCACCAGCAGGCTCAGGCTTTGTTATTATATTTACCCACTGGTGTGGAAGTAGTCCAGAACTTAAAAACCAATACAGTTGTACTGGATAAATATTGGAATCATAATTCTATTGCTAAACATTTTATGATTTAGCTCTTTAACTCAGTCTATTTCTTTTCATCCCTCTACAGTATAGAGGTTCCATGTCCAAGTTCCAAAGCCAAACTGTCTGCTTTCACATTTCAGCTCCATCACTTATTAGCTGAAGGACTTTGAACAAGTTACTGATCTTTCTGGATTAAGTTTAAGTTTCCTCATTTGTAAAATAAGAGTTAATAGTCATTACCTCATAGAAATATTGAATATTAAATGAATGAATATATATATATATACACACACACACAATTGCATATGCATATATTAAGTTTCTCATAGAATGCTTTTAATTAAACAATATAAATTTCCTTATTTGGATGAATGGAATAAAAACAGAAGCAGAGTGGGGCTACAAGTTTTTATTTTTGCTCCTACATGGTGTGGATTTTCTTTATGATTAGGTGGATGTATGAATAGAGATTTGGAATCTTACAGCACTTTGGAAACAAATCTTGCTGTAAAGTTAATGTGTATGTTTTTATAAGCTGAGACATCTTCAGTTTTCTAAGATGGCTCTTCCCCAGTTTCTAATATTCAATGTATTATTTAAGATAAAGTGAAATGATATAACCCCCAAATCTCAATGGATTTAATGCAATACTTGGTTCTTACTTACATAAAGTCTATTTAGTGGTTAGAGGGGTAGTGTTAGAGATATGTGAATGAGAACAACTCCATCTTGAATAGGAACTGGGTAAAATGAGGCTGAGACCTATTGGGCTGCATTCCCAGATGGTTAAGGCATTCTAAGTCACAGGATGAGATAGGAGGATGGCAAAAGATACAGGTCATAAAGTCCTTGCTGTTAAAACAGGATGCAGTAAAGAAGCCAGCTCTAACCCACCAAAACCAAGATGGCCCTGAGAGTGACCTCTGGTGGTCCTCACTGCTACACTTCCACCAGTGCCATGACAGTTTACAAATGCCATGGCAACGACAGAAAGTTACCCTATATGGTATAAAAAGGGGAGGCATGAATAATCCACCCCTTGTTTAACATATCATCAAGAAATAACCATAAAAATGCGCAACCAGTAGCCCTTGGGGCTGCTCTGTCTATGGAGTAGCCATTCTTTTATTCCTGTACTTTCCTAATCAACTTGCTTTCACTTTCCTCTATGGACTCGCCCTGAATTCTTTCTTGTGCGAGATCCAAGAAGCCTCTCTTGGGGTCTGGATTGGGACCCCTTTCCTCTAACAGTAGGAGTCCTTGCTCTGCTTCATATAGTCATTCAAGGATCCAGACAGATGGAGGCTCTGCCTCTTTTTATCCATGGATTTTGAGATTACTCTGTCAATATCCATTTAGCATTTAGGGAAGAGAGAACATTACATGTGGGAGGTTTATATGAGCCTGATCTCAAAACGTACATATGATTTCAGTTCACATTCTATCAGCAAAAGTAATTTATATGACATACCTAACTGGAAGGGAAATTGGAGAATAGATTCTAGCTGGGTACACAAGAAGAAATGAACATAGGTTTGGTGAATACTTAGCTTTTGTTACTACATGTAGAATGAGGCTGATAACAGAACCTGGCAGCTTGTTTCTAAGGATCAAAGATAATGCCTTTAAAGTATCCAGCACTGTTCCTGGAACCTAGGAGGTCCTCAGTAAGTTATAATGCCATATGAAGATTATTTTTATTATTACAGCTGAGGAATTGTTTTGGTTGTCTTTATTCTAGTGTTTGTGGGCTTGGTTGCGTTTTCTCATTTATTTATGCAGGCGTCAAATATTTCTGCAAACTCCCACATCACATTTTAAGATGCAGTTTTTTGTTGTTGTTGCTTGACCTCAGCTTCAAGAACTACAACCTCTCCTCTGTCATCTTGATTATCTTGGATACAACCTGCAGTGCCTGGAAATCCCACTGTTATTATCAGGCTTGAAAACATCCAGCACAGCAAAGACCAGGAGCCAGGCAGCTCTCCCAGATCACCACTGCCCTGAGTGTGGCTTTGAACAGAAACTTCAACCAGCAAGTGAGGCCTGTCTCAGTGATATGGAAATAGCAGAGCAGGAGCTTCTTTGTTACTGTTGAATTCCTGATTATAAGGCTGACTACCAAAAGAATTGCCATCGTTTCAGAAAGTTCAGTATAGTCACTTGAGCTGGATTGCTGTGAGGATAAGATAGGACACAAGTGTTGCTAGTTGGTATAAAAGAACATTTTAGAGTAGTGAATATGTCCTTATGGCTCTCTACTTATATGTAGCCCATTCTCTTGCATTCTGAAACTCTCTGGGACATCTGATTTATCTAACGAATGATAATAAAGCCATGGCTACCTGCTATGGAACTGTCCTGGGCTCTTTATGTGTATTATAAGCTTGTGAGGTAGCTGTAATATCTCCATCTTCTATCTTCCAGAGGAGAAAACTAAGGTACAGGAAGGACAGTACTCACCTAAGATCACAGGTTGGGATCTGAGGTATAAATTAATTACAACACTTTCCTTTTCAGCATATGCACTATTTGAGTAACATATGTGAAAAGAAAGTATCTTGGGACCCCAAAATCACTAAGGAAAACTCAAGGTGGAAACTGAGAAGACAAACCTGCTTCCCATTCTATTCAGCATTATCCCCTCTGCTCACTGAGATAGATGTATATCTGATTGTCTCCTTTGGAAAGGCTAATTAAAAACTCAAAGAATGCAACCGTTTGTCTCTAACCTACCTGTGACCTGGAAGCTCCCTCTCGCTTTGCTCTGAGTCTTCCTGCCTTTGCTTCAAGTTGTCCCACCTTTCCAGACCCAACCAATGTACTTCTTACATATATTGATTGATGTCTCATGTCTTCCTAAAATGTATAAAACCAAGCTGTGCCCCGACCACATTGGGCACATGTTGTCAGGACTTCCTGAGGCTGTCTCACGTCCTCAACCTTGGCAAAGATAAACTTTCTAAATTAAATAAATAAACTCAGACCTGTCTCAGATTTTCTGGGTTCACACATACATATAAGGATTACCAGATTGTTTTGTTTCTGGCAAAGCTGGACCTGATGTTAAAATTGGATTTTTTTTAGTCCGTTTCCTATGAATTAACATTGCCCTTCAGCTACAGGCTAGATGATGACTACCTTCCCACCGGTGGTGGAGCCTACCTCACTGAATGGAGAAGGCAGGGAAGAGAAGAAGAACATGAGCTGCTTGTGGGCAAGCCAGCTCTGGAAGAGCTGAACCACACAGGCTCATCCCCTTTGCTTAATCTCGCCTATAAGATAAATCACTTTCATAGAGAGGGTAAGCAGGAGGTGGCAGGGGGTGTGGGAGCATCTGAGCAATGTCATGGAGCCACATGTTATGGAGCCTGTGGAGACTTCAGCTATATACATGTGAGACAGTAGAGTGAAAAAGGCAGTATGGTGTAATTATGAAAGTAGTTTTGACCCGATAGGCCCCCTGTTCAGTTTAAGGACTGATGTTCTAATACCAACTATTGTTCCTTCATGTTTTCTCTGGGCTCACCGGGTGAACTTTTGCTCCCAGAAAGTTCTGGATTGGGTTAGAACAGCTCATGAATGAAATTAACTCTAAGGTCACATTCTACCCAGAATTCAGTTTTGCTCTCAGTTCTCTCTTCTAATTCTCAATTGTGAGCTCTGTTGTTCGATATAGCTCTCCAGAGATGAAGCAGTGAGCTTCAAGGACAACAGAAATACCCAGTACCAGTTATTGTGCTAGACCCCTACTGACTCCAGTAGCAGTGGCCACTGTGTCCTGGAGGCCAACGAAGAGGTCTGGAGCCAGTGAATGAGACATAGAGTTTATTGAGGACTCACATACAGGGAGGTCCGGGAGTGGCAGGCTGGACTAGAAAAATGCTATGGTTCACAAAAAGCACACAGTTATATAGCATTTCCACTTAGCAGCTTCCGCCTAGTAACCTGCATTTAGCCCAAAACAAAGGGCGTCAATCCCCTGTATAGGCTGTATCCCAAGGGATGGGCCAGGGAATTGGATGTTCTTCATAGATAAAGAGTACATATCTTGGTTGGTACTTCCAGATTCTTTAACTTGGAACCCTGAACATATATGCTTCTTAGACCCAGGGTATTCTCAGGGTATGCTTGAGTTATTGCTATCAAGTGCATCTGCCATACACCAGCAATATACAAAATCCCTCAATTTGAACACCATGCGTATGACCTCATTTTAAAATTTTCTGGGAAAAATTAATGTCTGAAGATGAAAATTCCTCTCCCATGTAAGTTAATGTTTCATTATGTCCTCAAATCGTCCTTCTTCATTGCTTTGTCCACTATAGCCATCATGCTCAGATGTTTAGGGTGAATAGGGCTGTCTCCAGCATCTGTAACCTGAGTAACCTGAGCTGCCTATTACTGGAATAGCCATTATTCCCTTAGAACTCTGTGACCGGATTAATCAAAGCCCATTCTCTCATCACCCTCTCCTTAAAGAATCTATAGTATGAATAGGACACATAAGATTTTCCTAGCACTAGCCTCACACCCCAGGCTCCTAGAAACTACAAACAAATCTTGAGCCCCTATAGCAGTCATCCTAAGCAAACTTCAGAACCCACATTGCTATTATTTGCCAAAGAACATAGCAGAGACTTTGTGGTAGAGTGTGAAAAACAAGAGAAAAGAGAACATTGTGTGGTTTTTCAGTTTCACTTGTATGCTTGGCTTCCTGTGCAGCTATCTAGAGTTTAACATATGGAAGAAATCACCCATCATGAGGTTTACTAAGGCACTTTGCCATATTTGCAAGAAAATGCACCTAAGCATATTTTCTGTCAGAGAATGGCATATGAGACATTTCTTCTAGCAAATTTAAAAAGTTTATGTAGTGGCCAGCCACTATGTCTTTGCTTGAAATTCCCCTTTTCCCTTTTATGCCTATTTAAAACCTTTCACTTCTTTTTCCTCTTAAGTCTTGTGTCCCCAGAATCTCACTGCTACGTTGGACTGTCTAGTGACACATTTGTGGCTGACGTGCCCCAGGGACTCACCTTGTAGCCTCTCCTTCTCCAAGTCCTGATCTCTTACTCTTTCTTTGGATTTCTTCATTCCAACAAAGTTTAAGACATTTTTGAACTTGATGTGGCTGTGGCCTTTGCCATTGTCCCCTTGCTCTGAAATTTCTTTAGGCCTATAAAAACTTGATTTTAGGGACAGTCTCTCCCTTGTCACAGATTTACTTCAGCTAGAGAATCATCTTCAGCATATACCTGAACTGAAACTGCTGTTAGTAATTCCAGAGTCTGGCTGCAAGGGACCCAGTGAAGACCAATACTTGTAGTGCTATGTGCTGCCCAAACTTTACCCTTTCTGTATGTTTGCATGTTAGAAGCTTTGAATAATTTGTGCTAGTAGTGTCAAGTCCTGGACCAGTCTTTTGGCTTCCATGTGTTTTCTTTAGTCTGTTTCATCCTCCTGGTACTTTCCTAAGCGTGTTCCTTCAAGGTATTATGCTGCAGTAACTTTCCCACTGCCAGTTACTGTCACCTTAACACTTTCCTATTTAATGCTTTAATTTTTTTTTTTTTTGAGATGGAGTTTTACTCTTGTTGCCCAGGCTGGAGTGCAGGGGTGCAATCTCGGCTCACTGCAACCTCCGCCTCCTGGGTTCAAGTGATTCTCCTGTCTCAGCCTCCCAAAGTAGCTGGGATTACAGGTGTGTGCCACCATGCCCGGCTAATTTTGTATTTTGTGTTTTTAAATTTTTTTAGCAGAGACAAGGTTTCACCATATTGGTCAGGCTGGTCCTGAATGCCTGACCTCAAGTAATCCACCCTCCTCGGCCTCCCAAAGTGCTGGAATTACAGGCATGAGCCACCATGCCCGGCCAATGCTTTAATTTTTACATGCTGAGTTCCTTTCACATCTGGTTCCATCTTATATAATCATCTAGCACAGCTGTTCTGCAGTCTTTAAGGAGTAGTTGTAAATGTGTGTGTAATCATCTCTCTGTAGCTGGAAGGGTAGGGAGGAGTCATTTCAGTTTGCCTTTCTGCTTCTGTTCAAATTGTTGGAATCTGGTCACTCTTGCTTATCCTATAAACACTGAGCTGGAGCTAGGCAAGGTTGGAGTGTATTACCCATTCTTGAGGGCATCTGGGATTTTACTTAAGCCGCAATTGTCATGAGAGGTTTGAGCTCCTTTTCTATAAATGGGGAATAGGGTAATGATAGAATATTTCTTTCTGAAGGCTCTATTGGCTTTCTTGATGAGAAAGGACCTGGGAAAGAACTAAACAGGACTATTCCTTTAGAAAGTTTATGTTATTGGTGGTTGTCCAGTTTCAGAGAAGTAGAATAATAGATTTAAATAGTTCACATACCTCTTGTAGAGAGTTTCAGGATTACCTGCATTTTTCCTTGAATTAAACTCATGGTGTGATTACAATGAAGGGCCCACTGGGCTGTGACTTCCTACCTGGTTAGTTTTTTGTCTAATATTGATTATATGTGTTGGAGACTTTGAGTTTTAGCTCATAGATTTTCTCAGCTAGAAACTGAGTGGTGCTAAAATAAGACAGAAATGCAGTTTCTCAGCTTTTCTGAGCACTCCTTGAGATAAGACACATTTCCCTCTTTGAGGAGGGGGGCCTGGATGGATATTTATAAAATGCTTACCACAATATCTGCTATATAGTGGCTATAGCTATATTTGTTTATTAAAATAAAAATAAATAAACAATGAGTTGCCAAGAGCTGTGATATTGAGCCTAAGGCTATTCACCTGACCTTTTCTGGGGATGTTATGAACTTCTTATTTAACCACATAAGTAGCATGAGAGGAAATCTGCTTTAAGGGCCAACAGACTTCCCTACTGCTGCCTGGAGGAAGAAAGCAATAGGCTTCTTTTATTTGGGGCACAGGCAAAACAGGGGCTGTCTCATTTACACTGGTATTTTCTAGTCTTCACTTAAATGAATAAAGTGAGGATTAAAATAAAATAAAGATTAAGATTAAAATGAATTGGTATAAAAATACTGATTCATATATAATTAAGTATAATGTTTATATGATTATATATGATGTATATTATGATTATGCTTATAATAATTATTATTTAAAATAAACTAAAATTAAGATGACAAATAATAAATGTGTTCTTAGGATAAATTATCAATAATTAAATAGTTGAAAATTAAGCCATTATAAAATACTAAAGCAATTCTGGTGTGGTTAACAAATCACTAAAGATCAAGCAGTGCTTTTAAATGGAACAAAATAGCTACAAGCCACCAACAGAAGTTTTGTGTAGACTGAGATTTTCATTCTGGCAGAACTTACTAGAGGGATGTGACCCTGGGCTAAACATCTCATTTTGAGCTTTCCAGCTCCAGTCTTTTTCTAATGACTAGAGCATCTACCTCAAGCTAGAGGCAAAGGATATTGTATCTCTGGGACCACTTCTTCTTCCCCAATCAGTTCTTAGGTAAAGGCATGGTATAGCTGTCTAATTTTTTATACTACAAGTTTCTAGGAATAGAGGCTTTCTTTTATGTCCCGGGTTCCTTTTACATGATAGACACACAATAGTTGTTGAACTGAAGAGATCTCCTATTTCAAGGAAAATTGACAGAGTGTGCTTAGGACAATATCTTGCATATGAAGATGACATGGTAATTATCTGATGAATCAAAACCTCATAGTGCCCCTCTCTGTGTCCCCAGGGCCTGTATTCCAGTGCACAGTTGAAACCACCTTTGCAAAAACTGTGACAGTGAGAGAAATCTAACATAACTAATTCCATCTGACTTGTAATCTCACAAACTATTCTTGCTCATTCCTGGGCGTAGGCTATGGGAGGAATTTAGTTTACAGTTTAACTTTAAAACAAAGTCATTTCCTGAAACTAACCTCCTCCTTGCTCAGGGACTTAAACTGCCTTTGTAGAACTCCACAAGGTTAGAATTATGGTTCAGGAGTTATGTAACCAGAGGTAACAAGAATTAACCTCCTCAATTGCTCCTATAGATAGCATCACTATTGTAAAAACTGAAACTGGTGTTTGAGGTGTTTTTCAGACCTTGCATTTTGATGGACCAGGTGGTGCCACCTGGACTGGTAGCGATACCAATAAATTGGCTCAACTGGTCTTGTGACCGCTACCCAAGAACCAACTCAACATGACAAGAGAACTTCAACCGCCTATAATTTTATCTCTGACCCAACCAGTCAGCATCCCTCATTCCCTAGCCACCTGCCCACCAAACTATCCTTGAAAAACCTTAGCCTCTGAATTCTCAGAGAGGTAGATTTGCAAAACATCTCCCACCCTTCAGCTTGGCTGGCACTGTGATTATTAAACTCTTTCTCTACCGCAACTCCTGCTGTTCTTAGTGTTTGGCACTTCTGGGCAGCAGGCAAGATGAACCCAGTTGGGTGATTACAGGGTGCTCAGGCACAGTGGTGGCCAACCTTACATATGAAATTCTGCCTTCTTTAATCTGGATGCTGCTGGTGCCCATGATATTATTGGTGAGTAAGAAATATGACTTCACTATAAAAATGCATTCACTTTGGGTACATATAAGATTAATTTTAGGTTTGGGGAGCAAAGAAAGCAGATGTTTATGTAAATTACAAGTTTTAGCAGTTTTCAAGTTCATTAATTCTTTATCTTTACTTTATCCTACCGATCCAGAGGGTACAGCATGTGGGAATTTATTTTGCACTCTTGTTTGTACCATACAGTGTTCTCTGAGGCAATATACCTCAGCAGGTGCCACCAGGTGTAATGCAATTATCTTTGCACTTACTGTCTTCCATCAGCTAGACTTGCTTCCCTCATGTTGGCTGCCTGACTTTGAGAAACACAGAAATGTGAGACCTTGGGAACATCAGGAACTGCCTTTCTTTTAGAAATTATTTTCCAACATGGATTCTTCAGGAAAGTAGTTATTCTGCAAGATGTCAGTAGGTAATAAAAAAAGCAAGCAAGCAGGGAATAAAGAAAGAAAGAGGAAGGAAGGGGAAGGGAAAGAAAGAGGCATAGTGGAGAAGTAGAAAGGGGAGCAAGGGAAGAAAGAAAAAAAGAGAGAGAGAAAGAGAAAGAAAGAGAAACAGAGAAAGAAAGAAAGAAAAGAAAGAAAGAAGAAAGAAAGAAAAAGAAAGAAAGAAAGAAGGAAGGAAGGAAGCAAGGAAGGAGGCCGGGTGCAGTGGCTCACGCCTGTAATCCCAGCACTTTGGGAGGCCAAGGCGGGTGGATCACGAGGTCAGGAGATCGAGACCATCCTGGCTAACATGGTGAAACCCTGTCTCTACTGAAAATACAACAAAAATTAGCCGGGCGCGGTGGCAGGCACCTGTAGTCCCAGCTACTTGGGAGGCTGAGGCAGGAGAATGGAGTGAACCTGGGAGGCAGAGCTTGCAGTGAGTGGAGATCGCGCCACTGCACTCCAGCCTGGGTGACAGAGCGAGACTCTGTCTCAAAAAAAAAAAAAAAAAAAAAAGGAAGGAAGGAAGGAAAGAAGGAAGGAAGGAAGAAGGAAGGAAGGAAGGGGGGAGGGAGGGAAGGAAGGAAGGCAGGCAGGCAGGCAGGCAGGCAGGCAGGCAAGCAGGAAAGGAGGAAAATTTCCATAGGAATTTTTCTTTAACTGTGGAACTTGCCAAGATCTTTACTATGCTAGTATCATGTTACCATGTGTGAATCCCTAAGATGGGGATAGAAGATACAGTGTATCCCAAATGCATTCAAACACAGACTCCTGTTTTGAGGACATCTTGTGGCAAGAATGCTCTATGAAAACACTGGGGGAACTGTTCCTAAAAGGTAAAGGCTTCTGTATATCTTTACTGTTGTTGTAATATTCCTCCTTTTCAACAAAGCTTAGACAAAAGATTAGAAAGGAATATGCTGACACATCAATAGCATTGCCTCCTAATGCTGGGACCTTGTATACATTTTTAGGTTCCTGTGACATTTTTTGTACTTTCCAAATATCTACAATTAACATGCATTTGTTATTATATCCTAAAATAATTAAATAAAAATTATGTTTTTATGACCCTGGTTACACTAGCAAAAATATTGCTAGTTCTTAATGGGTAACTTATCTTTCTTCCTTTGCTCAGCTGTACTTTTCCTGGTGAATTCTTTCACAGCAACACCTTACAATGGAGCAGAAGTGTTAGGAAGTGCTGTGACATCAGAATCCTTCTTAACACAGTGATCCAAGAGTAGCTGCTAATAATCATGGCCCATGAGAAACAAACTTATTTGCCAAACCTTCCTTGTATCTAGTGAGAGAGATCCCAGTGCACTGTACTTGCATGCTGGTGTGCCTGTCTCCCACCGCCTCTCTGTGAGCAGCTCTAGACCCTCACCCAACATGGGAATGAGTGCTCAATGAGCAGCAGCCCTTCTCTGTGTATCTACAGTGCCTAGCCCAGTAGTGGCTAGCCCGGAAGTGCCTGCTCCTAGTGGGTGCTTCATAAATGTTAGCTGATTAAAATTAAGTAAAAGATTCGGTAAAAGGAATTTATGTTCAGAGTGAGAAATCTTCAACTGATTGTCTTATAAAGTTTTCTCTCCTTTTGAAAAGCACCAGGAACATTAATAAGCAACCTATTGAGGGCTCTTTCTATACATCTATACCTTTACAGCATTGGGATATAAGTCAAAGGCATGGGTATTTATGCTCAGGCTTGTTCAAAGAGCCCCAAGGGACAGATAAACAGTCACCGGTAATCTGTCCCCACTCACATGCACAATGCAGGGAACTTAAATCTTGATAAGGATACAAAATTTAAGTACAGAGACAAAGAGAGGTCAAAACAAGACCTCCTAATTGTGCTGCCATAAACGTGTGTGTGCAAGTATCTTTTTCGAATAATGACTTCTTTTCCTCTGGGTAGATACCCAGTAGTGGGATTGCTGGATCAAATGGTAGTTCTACTTTTACTTATTTAAGGAATCTCCACACTGTTTTTCATAGTGGCTGTACTAGTTTACATTCCCACCAGCAGTCTAGAAGTGTTCCCTGATCACCACATCCATGCCAACGTCTACAGTTTTTTGATTCTTTGATTGTGGCCATTCTTACAGGAATAAGGTGGTATCACATTGTGGTTTTGATTTGCATTTCCCTGATCATTAGTGATGCTGAGCATTTTTTCTTATGTTTGTTGCCCATTTGTATATATTTTTTTGAGACGGAGTCTCGCTCTGTTGCCCAGGCTGGAGTGCAGTGGCGCAATCTCGGCTCACTGCAAGCTCTGCCTCCTGGGTTCACGCCATTCTCCTGCCTCAGCCTCCCGAGTAGCTGGGACTACAGGCACCCGCCACCACGCCCAGCTAATTTTTTTGTATTTTTAGTAGAGACGGGGTTTCACTATGTTAGCCAGGATGGTCTCAATCTTCTGACCTCATGATCTGCCCACCTCGGCCTCCCAAAGTGCTGGGATTACAGGCGTGAGCCACCACGCCTGGTCCATTTGTATATCTTCTTTTGAGAATTGTCTGTTCATGTCCTTAGCCCACTTTTTGATGAGAATTGATTGTTTTCTTCTTATTGATTCCTTTGAGTTCATTGTAGATTCTGGATATTAGTCCTTTGTCAGATGTATAGATTGTGAAGATTTTCTCCCACTCTGTGTGTTGTCTGTTCACTGTGCTGACTATTCTTTTTGCCATGCAAAAGCTCCTTAGTTTGATTAGCAAAGTTGTGGAACCAACCCAAATGCCCATCAATCAAAGAGTGGTTACAGAAACTCTGATATATACATATATATATATATAGAATATATATCTGATATATCACATATATATAGAATATATATCTGATATATCACATATATATGATATATATATGATATATCTGATATATATATATATCAGATATATATGTGATATATATATATATCAGATATATATGTGATATATATATATATCAGATATATATGTGATATATATATCCACACACACACACACAATGGAATACTACTCAGCCATAAAAAGGAATGAATTAACAGCATTTGCAATGACCTGGATGAGATTAGAGACTATTATTCTAAGTGAAGTAACTTGGGAATGGAAAACCAAACATTCCATGTTCTCACTGATATGTGGGAACTAAGCTATGAGGACACAAAGGCATAAGAATGGTACAATGGACTTTGGGGACTTGGGAGGAAGGGTCGGGGGGTTGAAGGGTAAAAGACAGCAAATATGGTGCAGTGTATACTGCTGAGGTGATGGGTGCACCAGGTTCTCACAGAACTCCACTAAAGAACTTACTCATGTAACCAAATACCAACTGTACCCCAATAACTTATGGAAAAATAAAATTAAAAAGAAAAGAAAAAAGACCTTCTGAACTCAAGTTTTGAATTGCTGCTGCTCCAGCAGACAGGAAGGGAGAGATTCCCCTGAGAAATCATGCATTAAGTGGGACTTGTGCTGAGCCCTGAAACATAAGCAGATTTCAACATAATATAATTTTTAGTTGATGGTGATCCTGTTTGGATATCTTATAACGTGGGCACTAGGAGACTATCATCCAAGGCTTCATTTTAGTTCTAACATAATGCTTAGTTTTTCATAGGTGAAGGGCATTAAAAAAGTATGCGTATGTATGTGTCTCACACACAATATACACACACAGATACTCTTTGTTTCGTTAATTGTGAGATTTACATTTTCATATTTTAACTTATTTGAAATTGTGATGCATTTTACAATCAAGAGCATGCCATAGTTTAATTGGCAGCATTCTTTTTCTTTCTTACTAGTACATAAAACAAGGGTGCATCTCATAAAATTGGCATCCTGGATCAGATGAAATACAGTATTAAATATTTATGTCTATTTACATATGTATAAGTGTACTTGTTTGTGAGTATGTATCTCTATACTCACATCAACATGTGAGCTTGTATTACAAATGCAGTTTGCTGTTCCATTCAGTCATTTGAATAAAACGGGCTGCCATAGAAGCCATCAGGCTTAGCCCTTCGTTGCCGGTCAGACCTGGGTTTGGATGTACTTGCTCTCCAGTTCCATTTGGAAAAGTGGACTCACAATAATTTTACGCCAAATGATGTCTATAAAATGTGTTGCCTTAGTTTTGGCTGAGGGGTCTATTTAGATCCATGTGTTACCATTCCATTTTCAAGGTCCTGGGAGATCAGGGATTCATATGTTACTGTGACACAGCGTGTGCAAAATTATAGAGCTTTAGGGAAGGAAACAATTGTAATGGGATTTTCTCCCTTTACATAATTTGCAAGGACATTGTTAATCAGTTTGTCCCACTACCTTCCTATGGCTTACTTTTGAGAGTATAAATCACTGAAAAAAATCACAAATGAAGAACATGGAATTTGTAAGTTTTGTTCAGTGTAAGGTACTAGGTGGACAGCACCAGAGCCTCCCTTAGCTCAGGTAGGTGTGAATCACTGACATTCCCACCTCCTTCCTAGTTATGGCTGGTTCAATAACAGCCTTTAGTCTCTCAATCCACTGACCAAATAACAGAGTGCTATCAGGCCTTGGGAACAATTGTGTCAATACCCCAATGTAAGTTATTTTGGAGACCCCACCTTCTCTGCAAATCCTTGCCGCCCATTCCCTGCCATGCTCCTCCTCTTCCTAACTCCCTAAGCTCCAGCCACAGGGCTTTTCTCTCAGGACCACCCCCACCCCCTTGCTTCCCCCTCTCCAACCCTGCTTCTGCTCCCTAAGGGCCTTTGCTCAGGTTCACCTTCCCTCTGGAAACTCTCTGCTCCTCCCTCCTTCCCTTTTAACTTGCCAGTTTCTCCTTACCCCTCAAATCTCAGCTGAAATTTCAGGCCCTCATTGAAGCCTTTCTTGTCTCTCCAGACTAATTCAGGCCTCTGTTTTTGGTTTTCTTTGCACATATACTTTTCACTCATCATAATTGTAATTAAATAATTACTTGAATTTTACTTTCTTATTGTTTGGCTCTCCTGCCAGAATAGATGCTCCAGGAGGAGGGTTTTCTGTGTCTCCACCCCTGGAACAGGGCCTTTATACAGAGCAGACAAGAAATATGCATTGCATGAACTGCCAAATAAAGGAGAGCATGGTATTAACCTAAAGGAGTATTCCCTTAAGAGATTCTCTACTTCTTAATTCATCCTAAAGACCACTGTCACTTTGACCATTAGCAGCTATAGTAGTTTGATATAAGAAATGCTGTTTTGAAAGCACTGAAGATGAAGTACAGAAAAAGTCTTCTTAGATTCAGACCAGTCTTTTGCAAAAAAAAGTTCTACAATAAGAAAAGAGAAAATTTATTATTAATTTACAAAAACTGTCTTTTATCTTGATCACATTCAAGGTTTCTTTCAGTTGAATATCCCCAAGAGCACTTTTGGCTCTTGTAGAGAAATATGATATGGTGATTTACTTGGAGGTTGGGAGGAAACAGAGAGGTGTGTGTGTGTGTGTGTGTGTGTTTGCCAAATATCCATCTATCAGACATCTTTATTAAATTAGCTTCACAAGCATGAACAAACAGCCTGGAAGTTGGCCATGACTGCAACAATCATACCTTGTATTCTATTTTCTGTAATGAAAGAACAGCACCAATCACAGAATGGTGTTCAATACAGGTATTTGTTGAATGAATGATTCTCAAGAAATACAGCAGTGGGTGTTTTAGCCCCTGGCCAGCAACCAGCATGTTGCATATATTATCTTAATTGTGTATCGGAACGCTTAATAAAATTCAGCCTTCCCCCTAGTTGTATTAAAACTGATGAAATAACAAGGAGAGAAAAAAGGGAGAGAGAGAGATTGATTCTTGGAAGAAAGAGAATGATTTGACTATAGCCAAAACATAGGAGTGCCTAGAAATCCAGGCATGAAGTAGCTCCTGCCAAGGGCAAGATTTTGTCTCCCTGATGTGTCCTGTGCCTCAGACACATCACAATATATTGCCCTCTATCTCCTCTTGTTGACAGTTTCTACTGGACTCCTAGCCACTGTCTAATTCTCTTTCTTCAAATTTTTTTCTAATTGTTAATCTCTTTCAGAAGGATTGAGAGCGCTAACACAGTTCTCCCAACCCCCAAGTTACTTTCTACATCAAGATATCATCTTATGTACAAGTTCATGCAGCAGGTCCAGTGAGCTTAGCGTCCCGCAGCCTTCCAAGTTTGGTTGCCAGGGTCTTCCCAGCAAGAGGGGAGGGCCATTACTCCTTGGGTTTTCCAAGTTCTTGGAAATGGCTTCATCTTTCATGAAGATGCCCAAGCCAGGGACCGGAATCCCACCTTACCTTCCTTCTTCAGACCTAGGCAGCCACCACGTTCTTCCTTTTGAACATTTTTCTAATCTTCCCCTCTTATTGATCTACACCACTCTGACCTCATTGGGTCCCTCAACCTCTCTCATGTTAGCCAGACCTACAGTTTTATCCCCTGATTCTTGGCCTACCCTGGAAGCCCTTCTCTCTATAGCAGCCAGAAAGATACATATAAAATCCAGAAGTGGCTCTAACCTTTTAAAAGTTCTGAAATAGCCAGGCCCAGACAAAGTCCAGACTGATCAGCATAGTATGTAAGTAGGTTATTCCACTGTATGCCTCTTGTCCCAGTTTATTTATTTATTTTTTTGATCTTTTTTTTTGAAGATGGAGTCTTGCTCTGCCACCCAGGCTGGAGTGCAGTGGCCCGATCTCTGCTCACTGCAGCCTCCGCCGCTGGGGTCCTGTCTCAGCCTCCTGAGTAGCTGGGATTACAGGCGCACGCAGCCATGCCCGGCTAATTTTTTTGTATTTTAGTAGAGACAGGGTTTCACCGTGTTGCCCAGGCTGGTCTTGAACTCCTGAGCTCAGGCAATCCGCCTGCCTCGGCCTCCCAAAATGCTAGGATTACAGCTGTGAGCCACCATGCCCGGCCTCAGTTTATTTATTAGTAGCATCCCTTTTCACTCTTGGAAGTGTTCTGGTTTAGACGGTCAGTTTTGTAGTCCCCTCAATATCAAGTTTTTCATTATCTGAATCTCCCACTTCTCCAGCTCTTCAGCACGTCCACTCAGCAGCTTATCTCCTGCTCATCTCTCCCTGGGCTTCCTCCTCCCACTGGAGCAGGATGGCTGTAGCAGATGTTCCAGAAGCAACATCTAGGAAGTCACATCCAGATAGGACAGTGTCTAAAGGATGGAAACAACTGTTTTCTCTGTGTCTATTTCTTAGGAATGGGAATGTCTTTCCCAGAAGTCTTCAGGAGACTTCCCTTCATGTCTAACTGAGAAGTATTGAGTCACTTGCTCTTTTCTAAACAAGCCTCTGGCAAGAAAGAAAGAATGACCATGACCGATGTTTATCATTTGCGGTAGACGTGAGGAAATAGGTAATGACCGTGACTGTAACACCAATTTTTGTTTAATTTGCTTTGGGGCCTGTTGATTCCACTAGACGGCAAGCAAGATCACTGTGTGGGATATGTGTTCACCCTTAGCCCCAAGCACAGTGCCTGCATCAGCGGGCACTTTTGTTGCCATTGTTGAACTTTTGGATGGATGCAAGCTAGGCGGTATAATGTAGTGGGGAGAACAGGGTCCTTGGAGCTAGACAGAAATAGGCTTGGTCCCCAGCTCAGTACTTGCTGCCTGTTTAGGATCTTGCTGGACTTCTGAAGTTCAAAATCTTTAAGCTTCAGATTTCTTACCTGTAAAATGAAGCAAAGACTACCCCCGAGAACACATGTAACACAGATGAACCAGCCAAAACAGCCACAGATATTTCTCCAGTTTCTTAACATTTCCATTTAATTCTAACAATATTTTTGAGTGAGGGTGCGGCAATGTTTGTGTGTGTATGTGTGCACTTGTGAACAGGTGTATGTCATGTATATGTGGGAATACCTGTAAGAAAAATGGAGAAAAATATCTTCTAAGGAAAATGTCATTCCTGCTATTGCCCTCTGGAATTTATGAGGTCTTTGATGACTATTTGACCTGTAAAAGATAAAAAGCCTCTCTTAACCTATTTTTCATTCCAGGAAAGTGTTTCTAACGTGTGCTTTGTGGATTGTAATAGTCCCTGGAGATGATTTATGGACAAAGTTTTCATGGTCATATTATTTGGGGGAATTCAGTGTGGTGTGATTTCCCCCTTGACAGTCACAGTGACATTAGCATATTAAAGGCTTAGAGAAGTCTCATAGAGAAATTTGTTTTCATTGTTTAACCCAGGTTTCTCCAAATTTATTTTAACCCAGAGTCCTTTTTTTCTGACAGCACCTAACAAGATCTTTTGCAATACTCTTTGGGAAATTATATTAGCCTAATTACTAATTTCCTGGCCCTCAAGATGACTTGCTTGAATTTGCCACCTTCGCCACTAGGGGGCAGCATTGGTTTACACAGGGTGAACAAACGTTCAATTCTAAACTAATATTCTTTGGTGGGAAAGTGTGTTCATTTTGGTTTGTTTTGAAGAAGTCACTTCATACCTTTGAACTGGGGTTAAGCTGGTTAACCCCCAAAATTCCACCAGTTCCAATATCCTATGGAAAAACCCCAAAACGACTAGTATAAATAAGATAGTTATTTCTGTTACTAAGTAAAGTTTTGTTAATTTTTTTAGTGATATTTAGGATTAAATGGCAAAGTATGGGTAAGCTGTAGAACTTTCCACCTAGGGATTTCGATTACCCTTAGCCAAAGTACATTCTCTTGAGTGTGAATTATTTTCCATCCCTGGAGAGTTAGCTATGAGGCAAAAGGAAAGTCTGTATAGGTTTTCAATAATGAAAGAAGGACTCTTGGGAATCAGTTGTTATGAGAAAAAGCTTCTCACCTTATTGCTGCTGGGACAATTAAGGAAAAGTCTTGATTTTAGAATTGGGGTCCCTGTCAAGGCTTGGTATTAAAACCTGTATTAGGGACTTTTTTTTTTTTTCTATTTGGTCATGACACCAGTTGTTAGTGCTTCTGCTGCAGAAACAAAGATATTCGGGGGCAGCAAAGCTCAGACCTGCCAGCTTTTCTGTTTAAGAGAAGTCCCACTTGGTTTGGTAAGGGATGGAGTTAGAACCACGTGATAACATGTTCTTAAGTTCCCTGTGATTCCTAGAATTGCCTTATCTTGCTGATCTCTTTCTGTCTAGATTTTTAATTCTCTTCCTATAGACTATGCCAAATGTCATTTTTAGTCCAAACTGAATTAATTTTATTTTTCTTTATTTTGGGACCCAACTGTATTAGTCAGGATTATCTAGAGGGACAGAACTAATAGGATATACATATATGTGTTTCTGTATATATGTATATATCCCCATAATATATGTATATAGGGGAGTTTATTAAGTATTAACTTACACGATCACAAAATCCCACAATAGGTTATCTGCAAGCTGAGGAGCAAGGAGAGCCGGTCCGAGTCCCAAACCTGAACAACTTGGAGTCGGATGTTTGAGGACTGGAAGCCTCCAGCACGGGGGAAAGATGTAGGCTGGGAGGCTGGGCCAGTCTATTCAGTTTGATTCTAACCAAAATGTGCTATGTCTTTTCACATTTTTCTGACTGCTTTATACTCTAGCTGTGCTGGCAGCTGAATAGATGGTGCCCACCCTGATTAAGGGTTGGTCTGCCTTCCCAGCCCACTGACTCAAATGTTAATCTCCTTTGGCAACACCCTCCCAGACACACCCAGGATTGATACTTCGAATCCTTTAATCCAGTCAAGTTGATGCTTAATATTAACCATCACACCAACTTATACTTCATTTTGCTTGTATTTTTCAGATGGACCTGGATAAAGACACTGCCAAATGTTTTTAACAAAATTTGCTGGGACTTAAAAAAGTGTGTTAGGGCTGCCATTCACCCTTAGTTCCCTGAAACATGATCACCTCCCACCAGCATACTGATAGCTAGCATACTGCGGGTATGAGCGCTTGTAGTGAACTACCATCCGAGTCCTTGTGGGGCACCTTCTTTTTATGGCCATTTTTAAAAAGAGTGTTGTGGGTCTGAGTGTCTGTGTGAGTGTGTACTCCCTAAGGAAAATGAGGGGAAAATCCTCTAAGAAAAAACATCATTCAAATATGAATTCTTCTACCTCTTCTGTAAAATTATATCTGCTCTTTCATTTAATAATATCAAAATAATTACTAGCATCACTATTATTCTGCTCATACTATCCTACTTGCTGGAGCTCCAGGGGAAGCCAGGAGGGAAGTAGGCTAAAGTCTCAGTGATGCAGGCAGACGCTTGCTCACTTTCTGTTTCTCTCTCCACAGCTGGATCGGTCACTTGGTTTGGCAGTCCTAGCTCTTGTCCTTTAGTTTTGAACACTTGGTCTATGCTGTTTGTCTCATTTCTTCCACCTCACTATGAACTAATAGTCCTCAGCAAGAGTGTTCAAAAATTTTTCCAGTAGTGAATTGCATAAACATCTTTATATACAGCATGTATACATTTTATCACTCCTTTTTAAACTAAGATTAATTTTTATTAATAATTTTGAGTTGAGAGGGTCCATGCGAGTATTCAGTTTGATTCTAACCAAAATGTGCTATGTGTATTTGGGGTCTTTGTATGTGTATTTATATGTATTTTCCTTTTACCGGGAAGGTTTCCTCATTGCCCAGTTTCATGCAACCAGTTCAATGGGATTAAACTTGAGTAGTTCAAAATAATTTAACTAATTACATTAAATTTCATTTACAATTTTTAATGATGCCTACTCTTAGGACATATAGCAGTAACATATTCAAAATAGTGGTGGGAAGGTGGAAAAGTTAGGGTATAGTTTGCGTTATGCCTAATTATGTAAAACATTTTTTTTCCTATAAATCTTAAGGGGGCCACACATGCCCCAAGCCACATTTGAGATGAGGACCATATAATAAAGATCTGTTTTTTTTTTTTTTTTTTTTTTTGAGATGGAGTCTTGCTCTGTTACCCAGGCTGGAGTGCAGTGGCGCAATCTCGGCTCACTGCAAGCTCCGCCTCTCGCGTTCACGCCATTCTCCTGCCTCAGCCTCCCGAGTAGCTGGGACTACAGGTGCCCGCCACCACGCCTGGCTAATTTTTTGTATTTTTAGTAGAGACAGGGTTTCACCGTGGTCTCGATTTCCTGACTTCGTGATCCGCCCGCCTCGGCCTCCCAAAGTGCTGGGATTACAGGCGTGAGCCACCGCGCCCGGCCAAAGACCTGTACTTCTTATAGTCAGTGTAATTCAGTGCAATGCATCTTTATATAGGTTAGGTTGAGAAATCTCAGTTTGGTGAGGTGTAAACATGGAATGGTTATCTTTTCTTACCCCTAGTAACTATAACCAACTTTGCTTAATATTATTTCAGTCTGATCTGATAACTTCCATGCACTTCTGTTTTAAAAGTTTTATTTCCGGTAGATATTCATTTAACTGCATTTAGGTTATTATTATTTATGGTTCTCGTCCAGTTTAAAGTCTTTCTTAAACCCGTGGAACTTCTGTTCTACTGCAGTGGCCTCAGGCAGAAAAGGAGGACCTGGCTGCCCGCTCTCCCTTATTCTGTCTTCAGTGCCTGAATGCCTGACCCAGTAGGTGTGGATGGAGGTGAGGGAATGAGTTGGTTCACGCAATGGTCCACACACCTCTGGCTCCTCTCCATTTTTTTTTTTTTTTTTTTTTTTTTTTCAGTGGTTGCTTGCTATTCTGGCTGTCATTGGTGAGGTAGAGCTGCTGACATCTGTTTGGACTGGTACCCTCTGCTTCCCTGGTACTCTTGGTGTGAGGGCAAAACACTTGCCCAAGCTTGATTCCCTCTGTCCTTCCTTCAAGGCTCATTTCACCCTGAGAGGAGGTGGTCCCTCCAGTGTTCCTGGTAAAAACTTACCCAACTTTCCCCCAACACTGAGGATTGTGACACCCTTCAGGGTGCTCTTCAGTAGCCTCCAGAACCTGGGGACCCTGGGTGAGAGACTGAGCCTCTACTTCTGGGAGTTTCCAGCTGTCTCTGCCTCTAGGTGAGAAATGGAATCTTTTCCCATTGGATGAGTTAAGGCAACAAGTCAAAAGCCCCTTCTTCCTCATGGGGGAGGAAATGGGGAAGGGATCATCTGTCCCCAGTACATCTCTGAATGAATGAATGAATGAATGAATGAATGTAATAAAAAATGTTTCCTCAAAATTGAAGTATAAATTTTCCCTTTTAACCATGTATTACTAATTTGAATGTTAAAGATTTGTATTTGTAGGGTTGAAAGCATTTCTTAACTGAAAACGAGGGCAGGAGCCATGGGACACACGCTATTCCCCATCTTCTTTGAGAGGAGAGTATGGGAAAAGAGTATCCTGGTCTTTGTTCCTCATCCACATTCTGGTATGGAGAAAGCTATTTTACTTATCATGAGCCTCAATTTCTTTATCTGTAAAATGGCAGCAAGTATCTCCCTGATTTTCTGTCTCAGAAGGTTCTGTGAATATTTAATGTAATGGCACAGGGTGGAGTTTCCAATCTTGGTGCTATTGATGTTTCAGGCTTGTTAATTCTTTGTTTTTGAGGGCTGCCCCATGTATTATAGAATTTATGGTCCCTACCTACTAGACTCCAGTGGCAGCCCCCTCACCTCAGTTATGACAACCAGAAATCTCTCTGGACAGTGCTAGATGTTTTCTGGGGGCAGGGGGCACATTTGCTCCTAGCTGAGAACCACTGGTATAAGTAAAGTGGCCATGGACTGGTCAAGAGGAAGCCATCCTAGAGCACCGTGTGCCACGTGACGATTAAGGATTTAAACTGTTCTTTAGAATTTAATGAGTTACACAAGAAAGGTTCCATGCAGCAGCGTTCTCTTTGATTGAGTTAAGTTGTACTAATGAGAGTATTACATCCATTGTATCGAAGAAGGCAAATGTATTAGACTAAATGATAAGAAGATAAAATCTAGGTGGTTAGAAGATTTTTAAATGTATAATTTTTTGGCGATGCATGGAATATTATTTAAAACAGGATGTACTAAAATATTGATTTTAGAAGTGCAGACAGATCTGGGTCTGTCAGATGTATATGAAGACACAAGCAAGATAGCAAGGAGGAACATGCAGAATGTTCACTTCTGCAGATGGCAGGATTGAGGTGGACCTGGAACAGAGACCTGGGCTGAAGTTGGCTCCCTCCTGCCTTGTGATGGCCCCTTCCCGCTGTGAGAGCTAGTACAGTGAAAAGACCCACTTAGCAGTGACAAACCATTCACTCAGGACTCAGCCTTGAGGGAGAATTGTGATGACGGTAGGCAAGCCTTGCGTAGAAGACAAGAAGAAAGAACTTTTAGGAAAGAGCTTGCACAGTTTACAAAGGGGTTCTCTAATTGTTGTATGCCTATTCCTGTTGGCCCAGGCATGGCTGGTGCAAATAAATTAAGTTTTCGTGAATCAATCAGTTCTGTCACTTATGGCCTGCCTTCCTCTGTTGCTTTGCTTCATGGAAGAAAATGTTGGAGGAAGCAGATTTCTTGTGTTCCTTTCACTATAAAGTATTGTCTCCCCATTGAAGGCCAGAGGCTGGGCTGATGAAACTGACTCTCAAATGTTTGATCTAAGTTTTTGTTTTCAGATAGGTGGTAGTATGGTGTAATGAAAGAGCATGAGCAAGGAAATTGAGTAGAAGAGAGATCAAATGCTAGTCTGCCATCTATTAGCAAGTTGCCACCACTCTTCCCTCAATTTCCTTATCTGTAAAATGGGGATAAAGAAAACTATTTTGCAAAGAAAACTATTTTGCAGCATTGTTTTGAGGATCAGTTGGCATGCTGTGTGGAATGTGTCAGGATAGGGGGAGGTACTGAAAAATAGGAGCCATTAGGAATTACTATTTTTAAACACAAGGAATTCTAAATCTGAATTAAATGAAATGTTTTCAAATTAAATATACTTCAAATTTATATTTAATGAACTATAAATTAAATATGAATTAATCTTCATTTCAGGCCCTTTGTAATATTAGTAGGTTGGGGTCCTTTATCATTTCTGAGCTAAATAATCTTGTTTCATCAAAATATCCCAGGCTGGGTTACATCAACTATTGATGCCAGATATGAAATAGGCCCTCAAGTTTATTCTTCTGGAATTAAAGTTTGTTATTGGGCTGAAGATTTGAATTTACCCACCATAGAGGCATGACTTCTTTGAGACCTACGGGGCAAGATGGTTTTCCTGATAGAGTCAGTATAGATAAAAAGTGGTGACGATTTTATTCTATACTTCATTAGGTAGACAGTAAGTTTAAAACGCATTAACAAAAAGCTATTATTTTCTAATGACTTATGATACTACTTATTTTTAGAGTGATATTTGGATCTGTTGGATGGGAAACAAAATCTAATCGATTCTTTTACAGTGTAGCCCAAGACATAGAGGCATACTTGAAACAATAGCTTGTTAACAATGTTAGTACCTCTCATTTTACAGTGAAATCATTTTGATAGAGTCTGCTATGCATTTGACAGCATGTTGGGAGATGATTAAAGGTTTTTTAAATCCTTTGATTCTAGAAGATACGAGAGGGAAAAGATTGTCCATTATTCTTTCAATAGGATTCAAAAAATTTGATATGAGCAGGTTGAAAGTGGGAAGGTGAAAACTAAAATGGAGCTATCTGTAAATAAAGGAAAGAAGGAAAGGGCTTCCAAAGAGAGCACGTGGGTGTGGTTAAAGAGCGGATTTTCTTTATAGACCATGTTACAGTACCTATTTACAATCACATTCCTATTCCTACCACTACTATATATCAAACTAAAACAGAGAGAATAGCTATGCCGTTTTGCCAGCAGGTGGCACCATGAGAATCTCCTAGAGGAAACAGGAAGTCCCTGAAAGCAAGACTGTTACTGTTTTCCCAAGTCCAGTCATCAATATATATTCATATTTTTGATGACATCATAAACATATCTTAAAATATTTTCAGAAGATTCATTCCTCCTCTCCTTTTTCATATATTAGCATTGATCATTCAAGAAATATTATATTCCCAGAAAATAATAGGGAGTTTAAAATAAAATTGTAATTCAATTATGTTTGTTTGTTTTTCTCTGTATTGCTTAATATAGTCATTTGAGGAACACATTTCCTTAGCAATAATGGCATATGTTATTGTCAGGCTATGTTAAACGGTTAGAGAGGAAGAAACTTAGAAGGCACCCTGTTTTCACACTCCTTTCCTGCCCTGGATGATGAGGATTCCCCATGCCCAAATATCTCTCCAATGCTAAGCAACCTCTCAGACTCAGGGGGGACCCTGTGCCGGAGATAATGGGCATTTCTGGCCTTTGAAAGCAACTCTAAGAAGGTTGGCTTTGTGAACTCGCCTTCGAAGCTTCCTGCACATTCCATGTGTTTTGGGGGAATTTGTTTTCCAGTGCTCCCATCTGGCTTTAGAGCAACATCTTTTGATCTGGTCTCATCAGCACGTGCCATTCCACTATCACTAGCTGGGCTGGAACTAGGACCTTGTTCTATGGTGTTGGTGGAAACCTCTTGATTTTGGCATGGAACAGAGATGCCCTTGCTGGAGTCTACGTCCTTAGATGGATTCACAGAATCTTTCTCTTGGGCTTGTGGTTGCTCTTTTACGAAGCAGACAGTTCTGTTATTTTGAGAGAGTGGCTGCTTTTTGCTCTTCATGGGGTCTTTGAGGCCAGCATCATGTGAAGGAGGCACCTGGGACTTGCTTTTGCATGTGTCTTGGGCCATACGGGTTGCCAATGCTCTGAGAAAGGAGATAAAAGAAAGATCTCTGAAAACCAATAAAAAGGCTCTTCTTTAGACCTTTCAACTTATTAGAATGTGGCCCCCTTCAGTATCAGCCAAGGTAATATAGGTGGGAATGGGGTGGAGGGTGAAACTGAGTAGTAACAATGCAGGGAAAATGTCTCACTTAAGAAGTGGAACGGAGCATTTCTTCAGGAAAACAGTTTAAAGAGGTCAGTTGGGAAGAGGGACTTAATGTCATACCCATGGGTTTAGTAATCCATTTCTTACCTCATTTTCTTAGCCTGTGGGGCTCTGTGCTTCTGCCTTCCCTGTGGTGAGAACATGAGAACATCTTCTGGTCTCTTCTGAAATCCATTCCCCAAATAAGAGGAGAACTTTTTCTTCATGGTTTCTGCTTTGAGTTAATTAAGAAGTGTTATGAGTTGGATTGTGTCCTTAAATTTTTTATGTTCAAGTCCTAACCCCCAGTACCTTAGGGTGGGACCTTATTTGGAGATAAGGTCTTTACAGAGAAAATCAAATTAAAATGAGGTCATTAGGGTGGGTACTAATCCTATATTACCAGTGTCCTTATAAGGAAAGGAACTTACAACACACAGACACACACAGGGAGAGCACTAAGAGACACAGGGAGAAGACAGCCATCTGTAAGCCAAGGAGAGAGGCCTGAAACAGAGCCTGCCCTCACAATTTTCAGAAGGAACCAGCATGTCTGACATATTGATTTTGAACTTCTAGACTCTAGAATTGTAAGGCAATAAATTTTTGTTGTTTAAGGCACCCGGTTTATAGTTCTTTTTTATGGCAGCCCTAGAAAACTAATATAAGAAGAAGAAAAATAATTCTGCAAACTGGGCTTTCAGAGAACCAATGTGTATAAACCTTGGTGTATATTACACATTAGGTTGATCTGGTGTGATAGATGGAAATGGAAAATTTAAAGCAGTTTTCCAGTGTTTGCATAGTATATGTTAAAGAGGATTTAGAAACACTAAGATCAGAGGTTTAAACCAGCTAAGCCCCTGGAGGTTTCCTTTGAACATTTTACTTGGCAAGCACAATGTTTTCAAAAACAAAATGACTGGGTGTGAGTGGATTGTCTCCTTCACCACAATTATGTGACCTCCTACCCACCTGTGAGTTTGCAACTGCCAGCTGTGACTAAGTGGACTTTTCACTTGTTGAGTTGATGTTTTAGCATCTTGCAGTCATAGCTGCTATGGAGAACTCAATCAGTTTTTAAGACATCTCATGAATTGGTTATTTAGAGTTGAAAGTCTTGGACTAGTTTTGCTCTAATGGGAGAGAACTCTTTAAATCTACAGTTCGGTTAGTAGGCACTAAGCAGAGGGAATGTGACCAGATAGGGAACCCAGAATTCACATTGACTCCCAATATTCTTTCATATGATCACTTCTTTGTGAAGTGATCAGAGCAAGGAAGAGTTCTTTGTGAGCCTTTCTTCCTTTGTTGTCTCCTTGGGGTCTTTTGTGGGGGTTTCTTCCATGTGAGAACTTCACCTATTCCATATAAATTGAGGGATTTTGAGCTACTTCTCCCAGCAAGATCTGTTTTCTGAAATTTAGACCTATGGGGCCAATAGGTTCAAAAATGAACATATCTTTTCTCTGAAACTTGATGTTTCTCCAATGTTCTCTCTGTGAAGGCATGGTACTTCTGCCCACCCAGTTACCAGATTTGACAAGCTCGTTTGAGCGCCTACTTTGTGCCGGGTAATATACTTTTGATTCTGGTTTTCTTTACCCTTGGATATATATTTAGTCTTAAAGCTCCGACAATTCTACTCTCTAAATATCTTGAGATGCTCATCTTCTCATTTTCTTCACCTGACCAATGCCCTAGTTTAGGCCTTGAAACCATGGCCTGAACTTTGTAATTCTATCAGGTCTACTCTGACTATAGTCTGAGGTCTATTTTACCTTAAACTTTGCATCCAGAATTATCTTTTTAACATTTGAGCATGTAATTTTCACCAGTCTCAAACCCTACAGGGTGAACTCTCAACTCTTTTGCAAGACCTGTGAAGCCATTCATGATTGGATTGGATTGGAGACATTGGCAATTTTGTGTTGTCTCTGAAAACTGCACCTACACCTCCTCTTCCCCACTTCCATGTCACATGCCTGCAGTACTGAGCTATTTGAGGCAAGCAGTGCTCATGTATGCGCCTTTATACATACTATTCCTTCTGCTGGGAGTGGCCCCATTCCATACGTCCTCCTGACAAACTTCCCGCCCTTTCCCCCATTTTCCTCCTCCTCTAAGATTCTGCTCACATACTGTGTCTTTTGGGAAATCTTAGCTAAATTCCTTTGATAGACACAGGAACCTTTTTATGTTCCTGCCCTACTTTGTGAAGAACTCAATTAGCAGTTTTGATCATCATTTTTTATAAGCGGAACTACTGTCCAATTTAAATATGAGCACCTTGAGGGCAGAGACCATGGTTTTTCATATTTGCATTCCAGACTCTACCTGAGTAGCTGTTTTGCAAAGTCTGGTCTGAAATACAGCTGTCCCAGAATAATCTACCTTAGTATCATCTCAGTTAAAAATGTGGATTTTTAAGCCTAATTTCTAACCTGCTGACTCAAAGGACTGGCAGCATGCATCTTAAATAATCCACTCACTGGCATATCATTGAATCTCAATAACAATTCCATTTAAATGAATCATGGAAAACTATTGCCTAGCACAGTGCCTAAGAAATATTGAGACTTAATACATATTGCTTCCTTCCTGTATCCCTGATTTTACTGTCAAGAAGTCTGAGGCTTAGAGAGAATATGACTTCCCAAAGGACATGGAGGCAGAAGCACCTGAATCAAAGTTTTCTGCCTCCTGATTCATACTCTTTCCAACCCAACACTCAGCCAGGACAGCCACTTACTAGGGCCTGGCCTTTTGTATACCCTCCTGAGAGTAGGCATCTGATCTTCAGTGTCCTTTTTGAATAAGAGTGGGAATCAACTAAATGGCTTCTAAGACCCTTTTCCAGTATGTGAGCTCTCATTCTAGGTTGGTTTAACCATTTATTGCAGACAGGGAAATTGAAAGCAGAGGACTTCAGTTAGTTACTCAGAGTATCTTTCAAACCCAAAGCTGGAGGTTAGAAAGAATTCCCAGCCTAGACATTTGGCTGTTACTCTTGGCCTTTATGTCATGTATAAGCTGTGTTGACCTGAAATATTTTATGTTCGTTTACAGCACCTGACCTTCCTCTTGAACATGCTCTGTCCATTTCAGACTCCTGAGTTCTGGCACTCGCCTTCAGTAAGAAAGGATGTAGTCTTCAAGAGCCGAGATATTTCTTTCCTGTGCTGAATTTTTAAGTAATATTAAAATATAATTATTTTAATGATGAACAAAGGAGAACTAGTTTCTACAGACTGTACAACTGTGACAATTTTCAACAAAGACAGTAGAAGGGTTTCACTTGTGTAACAATTTTTAATTGATAAGAGTGGGCACTTGTATAGCACTTACTTTATGTTTTGGTACTATTCCGAGTGCTCACTGAATCCTCAAATAACTTCATAAAATAGGAAATACTTTTATTTTACATTGGAGGAAGCTGAGGTACTAATTCCAGAGAAATTTTTTTTTTCTTTTCTTTTTCTTTTTTAACTTTCATAAAATGGGCTAGGACAGTGACTTGCACATGAGTAACTGCTGAATAAATTGTTGTTAGATCCAAAAGAGAAAGATCAGATATTTAAAAAGGGGTGAAACCAAATCAGCCCAGATAATGAAAGAA
Source organism: Pan paniscus (assembly GCF_029289425.2). Taxonomy (NCBI): domain Eukaryota; kingdom Metazoa; phylum Chordata; class Mammalia; order Primates; family Hominidae; genus Pan; species Pan paniscus. Next base: position 86,925,203 of record NC_073249.2, on the reverse strand, counting down.
AAGCAAAATGAAAAATAAAATTTAAAAGTAGAAAACGAAGGATTTAAGCAAAAAAGAGCTAACTTGAAAGATGGCAGTGACTGGAAGCCTGAGAAATGTTAGCTCAAGAAGGCTTATGAGTAGGCTGCTGCGGGGAGCTATGTAATTGACAGGGGAGGGACAAGGAAGGTTAGGCAGCCTAAAGTCCTGGCTGTGATCAAAAGCTCTTGCTGTCTTGGCACTCAGGGCCCTGAAAGGGCCTCAGCGGAGTGATGGGCCTGCTGCCCTGCTATGCCTCTGGGGCATCCTCCTCCCCAGTCCTGAAAGTCTTACCTTGCTGCAACCTCTGCAGTTCTTTTTGGAGCTGCCTCTGCTCCCAGGTCAGCAATTTCACATGGTAGAGGCAAATATCCTTTAGTCTCTGCAGCCTTTGGTCCAGTCTGGCTTCAGCCTGCTTGGCATTCTTCCTCTCCAAATCAAAATGCTTATACAATTGTCCCCTGACCATGTGCCTCTCCATCTTCTTTATGGTCTAGAGACAATAAGGTATCACAAATAACCTGATAAATGGAAGATTGGGATACTGACCCCGGCTTTTAATCAGAGATCAGTGGTAGAACCTGTGTATTTCTGAAACCAGAGGTGCCTAGTCAGATGAAATCACACTATTGTTAAATGAGTTTCCAGAGTAACACAGAAGGATTGAGGGTAGTCATTCCTCTGAGCCTCAGCCTCCCTGTCATTAAAATAGTGATACAATACAATAGGCTCCCCCAATACAGCTCCCAGTCAGATTTCCATGAAGATCAAGTGAGAAGTGTAAGAACAACTCTTTGGAAAAAAAAAAAAAAAAGGCAGTCTACATATATAAGGCATTATTCACCCAATAAGAAAAGCCTCTTTTACTGTTTCTTAAAGGCTCCCAAAGAGACTGCTCAGAGGTCTGGAGAGGATTTAGGAACTTAGGACACGGCCATTCCTTCCCACACCCTGCCAGTTCGTTAATTCACATATGCGTAGGTTCATTCAGCCTGTAATCCTACTGTATGCCAGGTGCTATGCTAAAAGCTAAGAGTAATGGTGAATGAGACACGGTTCCTACTCTCAAGGGGCTTTCTCGAAAAGTGGAAGATTGGGGTATCCTGATTATAAAGTAGAACAGCATCCACGATGAGTAGTCTGGGCAACACCGGGGAAGCTGCTTAGATTGGGTGAAAGCTCCTCTTCTCGTCCTCACCCATCTTCTCAGACTTTAGATGCTCTCCTCCCTCCATGTACCCTGATGTCTAAGCCCACACCTACTTCTTTCTCCTCTAAGTAGCACTAAGTAGGGACACATTTTTCTCTCCTTTGAGTCTCTATAATACTTTTCTCAGAGCTAAGAGCACAACATGTGCTCAGAATATAAACAGATTGCTGTCAATAAAAGGTTTGGTGATATTTTTTTTTTTTGAGACAGAGTCTCACTCTGTTGCCCAGGCTGGAGTGCAGTGGCATGATCTCAGCTCACTGCAACCTCTACCTCCTGGGTTCAACCGATTCTCCTGCCTCAACCTCCCTTGTAGCTGGGACTACAGGCCTGCACCACCACGCCTGGCTAACTTTTTATATTTCTAGTTGAGGTGGGGTTTCACCATATTGGCCAGGCTGGTCTCAAACTCCTGACCTCGTGATCTGCCTGCCTCAGCCTCCCAAAGTGCTGGGATTACAGGCATGAGCCACCGCACTCGGCCGAGGTTTGGTGATTATAATACAGAAAAAAAGCTTAACATTAAAAAGGAAGATAAGATCAGGACATGGGAAAGAAATACATTTTAAGGCACTTGTTTTAGAGTCTAAAGTATAGACTAAACTTTTATTAAAGAACAGGGCCAGTAGAACTTACCTCCAAATCCAGAGTTTTCACCGTGAGACTATGTCTTGTTTCTTTTGCTATGTCAGGCTGAGTCTTGATTAATGAGCTTATTTTTCTTCAGTAAACTTAGGAGTCTGGTGTTTGGAGAAAGGATGGAGGGAGACCGTTAGAGAGGGCTGCGAGGAGAATGTTAAATACACTTGAAAGCTCTCTTCGTCCCTCCCTACCTCCCCTGGTCAGGAATGCTAGCTCCTTGGGCCATGGCACCAATCCCTGCTGGAGAGGCCAGAGCTCTAAATAGCTCTGTGGGTAAAAGAAGCCTGCCAGCTTCTAGCCTGTCCCTAGAGGGGCCCACAGTGCTCCTTCTCGGCTGTGTCCATGGGAGCCAGGAATGAAAGCAAGGAGTGTGTAACTGTGTTCTCAATCTCTCTCTCTCCTACCCTTTCCTCCTTTCTCTCCATTTTTTTTTCTCTCTTTGTCATACCTCCCTTCCCTAACCTTCATTCCTACTTCTTGAAAACCAGGTCAGCCTCAAAAGAAAGCACTGTTTTTTCTGTCATGACTGTTCACACTTCGTGCAGGAGAGAAGTTAATTTGTTTATTATGTGTTATTGTACACCGTACTGACCTTCCCCAGGCCTTTCCACATGCTCAGAGCACTTCGGTGCTTATCAAGATTTTCAAAGTGGTGAAAACAGCACTAAGCAAAGTAAAATTAAAATCAACTTTTGTGCCCATATTTTGAACAGCTACAGTAGAAGGTTGGGCAGAGCTATTGTTTATATAACAAGATACTGAGTGGGATTTTTACTGTTGCCTTGGAGCTTCGTCTGAAAATAAGACGCACTGATATGCCACAGTCTAAATAGAGCTGCCAACACTGGGGCCTGATAATCCCCCCAGAGTTTACTGAGAGGCAGGCAGCTAAACAGGCCCTACTAACCACAATCATTGCCCAGCAAATAAATAATTATAAAGAGATTATGAGGGGTGGCAGGGAGGAAGAGCATGCTATTTTCTCAGTGGGAGGTAGTTCCTTTCCCATCCTTTCTCATGAGGTAATTCCCTCACCTCCAGAATTTAAATGAATGAGGTGGGATTCCAAGAAAATTATCTGGGAGAATGAGATGCCACACAAGGAGAGACCGGGATCGGGATTGTACCCCCAGCTAGAGGCTTGTTGACTGCAGAACAATAGAGCAGCCCCCATTCCATCCCTTTGTTGCCACTACAGCTGATGATAGTGAAGGATTTCTTAGAAAAGCTTGGTTCCTGCATGGCATTTTGAGAGGGAACTGAAGAGGAAAAGCTTGCAGAAATAATCTATGGCTAAAGGGCAAGAAGGAGCCTTAGTGTGGAATGCCTAGGAAAAGAATGGTGGCCAAAGCTATCCTAGTTACTCTCAGCCCTCTGAGAATGCCAGAGAGGACCTGGCTCCATGGGAGGGAGCAGAGGGGTTATATGAGGTGGCGGAAACCATGGCATAGTCATCACATTGCTCTTCTTGGAAGACAGTGCTTCATCTGGAGGGGAAATAGAATCACAGGCAGGGCCAGAAGGAGGCAGAGACAGAAGGGATGTGAGTGCAGATGAACTCCCTCATAAAACCACACATCTCGAAAGCAGAGGACATGAGAACACAAAGAATAGACAGGAATATCTATCTATGGGAACATAGGAACACAAGAATAGATAGGAAAATACCAGTCATGCCTTAGCATCACAAATGTGGCAGTTATATAGGAAGATCTCTGCCTCCTCTATTCTCTCCTAGCCCATGACCTTAAAATGGTTAGTGTTGAAAAGACAAGGGAGAGGAGGTATATAAAAAGATCATGGCTTTTCCACTCCAAGGGTTGGAGAAGGAAGAATGATAGAGCAGATAATCCTCCTTTCCCATCTCCAAACCTCCTGGAGTCCAGTGAGGAGTTTAAATTATATGTGAAACTGGAGCTTCAAAGTGGAATGGACCTTTTTTTTTTAATAAACAAAATGGCAAGAAATGTGTAGAATTTGCCCAGGATATCATTAAGGAACAAGAAAGAAAATCAGCGAAGATAGTGATTGAAAGTATAAAGCTATCATTCTCAGATTATGTTCTTGCTTCCACCACCAGAGAAAGAAATAGTTCAAACTGTTCAGTAAAGTGGTTTTGATTAAAATACAATTTTACAGAATAGATTTTTAATGCACATCCGTGTAGTTTTCTATAATTCTCTCTGTTTTACATGGAGTCACACCCTTTTGTAGTCAAAACACATCTGGAATCAAAGAATCTGTCATTTATAGACTATGTGACTGTCCTATCCCTTGGTTTCCTTATTTGTAAAATAGGTTAAAAGTATCTTTATCATAGGTTTTCTGATAGAATTGAATGAAATGATGAATTTAAAGTAATTCGTGTATAGTAGATGTCCAATAAAAGTTAGCTCCTGATTTTCAGCAAAGATGGAGTAATAGGAACTAGATTTACTTTTCTACATGAAACAATTTAAAAAAGCAGAAAAAATTCATGAAATTAAAAAAAACTGGACATCAGTCAGATAGGATGGTGATCCCTGAGAGAGTGGAAACAAACCAGGGAATCCTTATTATTGCTACAGCTTACTGACTGGAAAGGGTTTCCAGACTACAGCACAAGAATTGAGCAACCAGGCAGGGGTTCCTGACTTGAGGAGACAAAGGTGTAAGTTCAGAAAGACCAAGGTATCCAGAATTAGCAGGGTACAGTAGCAGATCTAAGAAACTCAATGAGGCCGGGCGCAGTGGCTCATGCCTGTAATCCCAGCACTTTGGGAGGCCAAGACAGGCAGATCACAAGGTCAGGAGTTCGAGACCAGCCTGGCCAACATGGTGAAACCCCTTCTCTACTAAAAATACAAAAATTAGCTGGGTGTGGTGGTGGGCACCTGTAATCCCAGCTACTTGGGAGGCTGAGGCAGGAGAATCATTTGAACCCGGGAGGTGGAGGTTGCAGTGAGCTGAGATCACGCCATTGCACTCCTGGGTGACAGAATGAGACTCCATCTCAAAAAAAAAAATCAATGAATCTCAAGCGAAAGATATATGAATTGAACTTCTCCAAGGTATATAAAATAAAATTATTTTAAAAAGTAATAAAGAGATAATCTTAAAAACAGCCAAATTTAAAAAGATACATTACATACAGAGGAACACAATAAGAATTACACAGACTTCCTACCAAAAATGATGAAAACCAGAAGATAGTGGAGCAAAACTTTTTAAGTTCTGAAAGAAAAAAATCAACCTAGAATTCTATACTCAACAAAAATATCTTCAAGAGCTAAGGAAAATTGAATAATGTTTCAGTCACACAGAAACTTAAATAATCCTTCAACAACAGACCTACAGTTCAAGAAACGTTAAAGGTAATTCTTCAAGCAAAAGAAAAATTATACCAGATGGAAATCCAAAGCTACAAAAAGAAAGAAAGAGCACCAGAAATAGTAACTACATGAGCAAGTATAAAGACTATTTTTCTTGTTATATAAATCTCTTTAAAATGTAATTAACTGTTCAAAGCAAAACACAAAAATCTAGTGTGAGATTTACAGCATGTAAACATGTAAACAGCATGGGAACAGTAATACAAAATTCGAGTGAGAATAAATGGAAGTTTACTGTTATAAGGTTCTTATAATATATTTGCAGCATTATAATATGACTTGAAGGTAGCATGTAATGAGTTAAAGCTGTATACTCTACACTCTAAAGCAACCACTAAAATAATATAACAAAGAATTATAAGAAATCAACAAGTAAGATAAAATTGAATTATAAAAAATACTAAATTTGAAATAAAGCAGAAAAATAGGAAAGAGGAAATAAAAGAACAATTTGGATAAACAAGAAATAAATGGCAAGATGATAGATTTTAAACCCAAATATATTAAGAACCATAATAAATGTAAATGGTCTCAGTACCCCATTAAAAGGCAGTGATTTTCAGATCAAATAAAGTAACAAGGCCACACTATATCATGCTGACAAAGAAATAAACCGAAAACACTTTTGTAAAGTATGAACAAATGAATAGGTTAAGAGTAAATGAATAGAAAAAGATATACCATGCTAACACTAAATAAAAGAAATTAGAGAAAGCTATATTTATCCCAAATAAAATAGTATTCAGAGCCAATAATATTAATAGGAATAAAGAGGGTAATTTCTTAATAATAAAGGGATTAATTCATCCATAATAAAATCCACAATATTTTGCACCTAATATGGGAAGCAAAAACGAATAGAATTACATGGAGGAATGAACAAACCCACAGCTATTGTCAGTGGCTCCAACATCCTTTTCTCAATAAGTTATTGAAAAAGTGTAGAGAAAATTAGTAAGGCTAAAGGAAATTGAAACAACACTATCAACCAACTTGACCTAATTAACATTTATAGAATGTTAATTATACCCAACCACAAATACCCATTCTTTTCCAGTGCACAAGGAACATTTATCAAGATAGACCACAGGTGGGCCATGAAACAAGTTTTAATACATGTGAAAAATTAAAATAACAGTGTATTCTGTTTCGTGTTGCTATAATGAAATACCTAAGGTTAAGTAATTTATAAGAACAGAAATGTATTTTCTCGTAACACAGGGTTGATTTGATGTTTAAAAACCAACATGATTTAACCATATTAACAGAATATAGGCAAGAACCATAAAATCATTTGAATTAAAAATCATTTCACGAGATCCAATATCAATTTCATCAAACTAGGAATAGAAGGAAATATCTTCAACCTGATAATTAGCATCTATAATAAACCCATAGTAAACATTATACTTAATGGGAAAATACCCCCAAAGAGTTAGAACAAGGCATAGATATTTGCTCTTACCACTTTTACTACTGTACTAGAGGACTTAGCTACTTCAGTGAGGCAAGAAAAAGATATACAGACTGGAAAGGAAAGCACAACTGTCTTTATTCACAGATGACATAATTTTCTGTGGAGAAAATAGTAAGGCACTTACATCTTTTGTGATTTTAGCAAGATCACATGATAATATATCAATATACAAAATATGTTTAGATATATTAACATAAAAATATTGTAAATTAAAAATACCATAATGAATCACAAAACATTTAGAAATACATTTAATAAAATACAGAACTACAAAATGTTTTATAGGGAGATTAAAGAAGACCTAAATAGGCCAGGCATGGTGGCTCATGACTGTAATCCCACCACTTTGGGAAGCTGAGGCAGGTGGATCACCTGAGGTTAAGAGTTCGAGACCAGCCTGGCCAACATGGTGAAACCCAGTCTCTACTAAAAATACAAAAATTAGCTGGGTGTGGTGGATGAGGCAGAAGAATCGCTTGAACCTGGGAGGCAGAGGTTGCAGTGAGCCAAGACGGTGCCACTGCGCTCCAGCCTAGGCGACAAGAGTGAGACTCCATCTCAAAAAACAAAAAACAAAAAACCCTAAATAAATGAGGAGATATATCATGTTTATGGGCTAGAATCCTAAGTATTTTAGACTGCCAATTCTTCTAAAAATTATCTGTAGATTTAATCATGATCAAAACCCTAGCAGACTTTTTTTTTCTGGCAAATAAAGGTGACTCTAAAATTCAAGTGGTAATACAAATGACTTACAGTAGTCAAAATAATTTTGAAAAGAATGAACAAATTATATAGGACTTAATATTATCTGATTTCAAGACTTATTCTAATGCTATAGTCAATAAGATTGTGTAGTGCTGGTATAAAGGTGAACATGTAGGATCACTACCACAGAGAAGAGACTTTAGAAGTAAACTCACACATTTAGTCAGTTTATTTTAGAAAGAAACACCAATATAATTTAATGGGGGAGAAAGAATATTCTTTTTACAAGTAGTATTGGAACAATGGGTATCTATGTGGAAAAGAAATCAAATTTCAACTTTTATGTTATCCCCTACACAAAAATTATTTTAAAATTGATTATATACTTTAACATGCCGGCAAAAACTACAAAACTTCTAGAAGAAAAATAAGAAAAGAAAATTTTTGTAAACTTGAGTTTGGCAAAGATTTCTTATACAGCAGACAAAAAGACCAAACTATAAAAGAAAAAATTTGATAAAATTGACTTAATAAAAATTAAAACTTTCTGTTCTTAAAAAAACACTACGAGGGAAAACAAAAGGCAAGCAAGAACCTGTTGGAATATATTGACAACGCAAAAAAACCTAACCAAAAAACTCTATCTATATCTAAATAACACCAACAACTTAACATTAAGGACACAAATAACTCTATTTAAAAATGCAAAAAATACTTGAATAGACAATCCAAAAGAATATACAAATGGCCAATAAACAAATGAATATACGTTTAATTTAATTAGTCATTAGAAGATTAAAACAACGAGGTAACCCTTTTTACCGTTAGCACAATTTAAATTTAAAAAAAGTGGTAAAAGCAAGTATTGGTGAGAATATGGAGCAACTGGATTTTATTCATTGGTTTTGTGAACATAAAATGGTACGACCATTTTGGAAAACAGTTTGGGAATTTCTTACAAAATTCAACATATACTTACATATGACCCAGCACTTCCACTGCTGGATACTTAACCAAGAGAAATGAAAGCATGTGCTCATAAAAAGATTTGTATAGAAATATTGTATAGCAGCCTTATTCATAATAGTCGCAAACTGGAAACAACCCAAATGACCATCAACAAGTGAACTGATAAATTGTGGTTCATCCATACAATGGAATACCACTCAGCAATAAAAATAACAATACATTAATATGGGCAAAAGCATGAATGAATCTTACAGATAACATGCTGGTAAAGAGGCTGGATAGAAAAGAGAAGTGGATTCCATATATTTGAAATATTATAACATGCACAATTAATCTATGATGACAGAGATCAGATCAGTGGTTGCCTGGGTTGAGAGGTATAGATAAAGACTGATTACAAAAAGGAATGAAGGAACTTTCCTGGGAGACAGAGGTGATAATTACTTGCTGCATACATTTGTTGAAGCCAACAACCTAAGGACTTAAACTGTGAATTTTAGTGGATATAAATTTTATCTCAGTAAAGTTGATTTTTAAAAAAACTTAATATCATAGTAAAAGAAAGTAATTTTCAGACAAGTAAACAAAAAATAGAGTTTGTCTCCACTAAATAAAATTCTGCAGGATGTATTTGAAGCAGAAAGAAATGTTTCTAGATGTAGGACTAAGATACAAGAAGGAACGAAGGGCAAAGAAAGTGGTAAACATGTGGGTACATCTAAATGAAGATTGAATGTATAAAACTGGGACTTGGAAAATGATAATTCAAAGTAACACAGCACAGAGCTTTCAAAAAAGAACAGTTAATTGTTCTGAGGTTCTTTTTTTTTGCCCTGAGAAAGGTAAAGACATTAACATTATACTTTCATAGATTAAGATTCATGTTGTCAGTTGTGAATTTTAGCTCCAGATCAACTGCAAGAACAAATCAACAATCCCAAAAGGACCCACAGACCCTCTGGAGGAAGTGGACTGCCCCTGCAGGACCCGGGAGAACACCCCAAATGCTGTGTGTCCCAACTGTGGAAGTGGGAAAGGGAGACCCTTCTCTCCCAAACGCACACCCCCACTGGAGAAACTGAAGGCCTCTTTGTGGGAGAAGTTACCTGGAGTTGAGTCAATTTGGAGAGCCAAGTGAAATACAGGGGTGGAGGAGGCAGTGGAGAGGTCCTGGGGGCTCACTGCATCTCCTAGCAGGCCATTCCTGCCTGGCACGCCGTTCCTGCCTGGCACCATGGGGATCCATCAGGAGGGTGACCAGAGGAGAAGGGGGTAGAACTCCATGGGGAGAGGGAAATGTCCAGCTGAACTTTTTAACAATTTGGATGGGGCGAGACGCCTCCTGGTCAGAACTCACGGGAGGGCGCAAATCTGGTGTGCGGACTCCACAGGTGGGGGACGAACCAAGCCCTTTTCTTTAGCAGCCGGTAGCCTGGGGCAAGTTTTCAACCCTGTTACAGCCTCCACCTGGAAACAGACTTGGGGTTGTTGCGGGGGGGCATGGTGGGAGGGAGACCAGCCCTTCATTTTGTGTGGGAGCTGGGTGAGGCCTGTGACTGCTGGGTTTCCCCCACTTCCCTGACAACCTGCGTGACTCAGCAGAGGCAGCCATAATCCTGGTTACACAACTCTATTGACATGGGAACCTCACCCCCATCCCCCACAACAGCCAAGCGAGACCCACCCAAGCAGAGTCTGAGCTCAGACACGCCTAGCCCCGCCCCCACCTGATGGTCCTTCCCTACCCACCCTGGTAGCAGAAGAAAAAAGTCTTATAACCTTGGGAGTTCTAGGGCCCCACCCACTGCCAGTTCCCCCCAGTACTACCACAACTGATGCTTTCTGGAAAGCGCCACCTCAGGCAAGAGGCCAACCAGCACAGAAATAGAGCATTAAACAACCAAAGCTAAGAACCCTCACTGGGTCCAGTGCACCCCGCCACCTCCACTGGAACAGACACTGGTATTCATGGCTGAGAGATCCACAGACAGTTCACATCACAGGACACTCTGTAGACAACCCCCAGTGTTAGCCTGGAGCCAGGTAGACTCGCTGGGTGGCTAGACCCAGAAGAGAGACAACAATCACTGCAGTTTGGCTCACAGGAAGTCACATCCATAGGAAAAGGGGGAGAGTACTACATCAAGGGAACACCCCATGAGACAAAATAATCTGAACAACAGGCTTCAACCCTAGACCTTCCCTCTGACAGAGACTCCCCAAATGAGAAGGAACCAGAAAACCGACCCTGGTAATATGACAAAACAAGGCTCTTCAGCACTCCCCCCAAATCACACTAGTTCACCAGCAATGCATCCAAACCAAGAAGAAATCCCTGATTTACCTGAAAAAAAAATTCAGGAGGTTAGTTATTAAGCTAATCAGGGAAGGACCAGAGAAAGGCGAAGCCTAATGCAAGGAAATCCAAAAAATTATACAAGAAGTGAAGGAAGAAATATTCAAGGAAATAGCTAGCTTAAAGAAAAAACAATAAAAAATTCAGGGCACTTTGGACAAACTTTTAGAAATGTGAAATGCTCGGCAAAGTTTCAGCCATAGAATTGAACAAATAGAAGAAAGAAATTCAGAGCTTGAAGACAACGTCTTTGGATTAACCCAATCCAACAAAGACAAAGAAAAAAGAATAAGAAAATATAAACTAAGCCTCCAAGAAGTCTGGGATTATGTTAAATGACCAAACTTCAGAATAATCAGTGTTCTTGAGGAAGAAGAGAATCCTAAAAGCTTGGAAAACATATTTGGGAGAATAATTGAGGAAAACTCCCCTGGCCTTTCTAGAGACCTAGATGTCCAAATATTAGAAGTACAAAGAACACCTGGAAAATTCATCACAAAAAGATCTTTGCCCAGGCACACTGTCATCAGGTTATCCAAAGTTAAGATGAAGGAAAGAATCTTAAGAGCTGTGAGAGAGAAACACCATCATTCTTCACAGAATTAGAAAAAACAATTCTAAAATTCATGTAGAACAACAACAAAAAAACCTGCATAGCCAAAGCAAGACTAAGCAAAAAGAACAAATCTGGAGGCATCACACTACCTGATTTCAAACTATATTGTAAAGCCATAGTTACCAAAACAGTGTGGTACTGGTATAAAAATGGGCACATAGACCAATGGAACAGAATAGAGAACCCAGAAATAAACCCAAATTCTTACAGCCAACTGATCTTTGACAAAGCAAATAAAAACACAAATTGGGAAAAGGACACCCTTTTCAACAAATTATGCTAGGATAATTGGCTAACCACATGCAGGAGTATGAAACTGGATCCTCATCTCTCACCTTATACAAAAATCAACTCTAGATGGATTAAGGACTTAAACCTAAGTCCTGAAACTCTAAAAATTCTAGAAGATAACATTGGAAAAACCCTTCTATGCATTAGTTTAGGCAAGGATTTCATGACCAAGAACCCAAAAGCAAATGCAATAAAAACAAAGATAAATATCTGGGACCCAATTAAACTAAAGAGCTTTTGCATGGAAAAAAGGAACAGTCAGCAGACAGACAACCCACAGAATGGGAGAACATCTTTGCAATCTATACATTTGACAAAGGACTAATATCCAGAATCTACAACAAACTCAACAAACTCAGTAAGAAAAAACCAAACAAACCCATCAAAAATTGGGCTAAGGATATGAATAGACAATTCTCAAAAGAAGATATACAAATGGCCAACAAACATATGAAAAAATGCTCAACACCACTAATGATCAGGGAAATGCAAATCAAAACCACAATAAGATGCCACCTTACTCCTACAAGAATGGCCATAATCAAAAAATAAAAAAGGTAGATGTTGGCATGGATGTGGGAACATTTCTACACTGCTGGTGGGAATGTAAACAAGTACAGCCACTAACAGCCACTGTGGAAAACAGTGTGGAGATTCCTTAAAGAACGAAAAGTAGAACTACCATTTGATCCAGCAATCCCACTACTGGGTATCTACCCAGAGGAAAAGAAGTCATTATTCAAAAAAGATACTTGCACACTCATGTTTATAGAAGCACAATTTACAATAGCAAAATCGTGGAACCAACCCAAATGCCCATTAATCAATGAGTGAAAAAAGAAATTGTGGTATGTATATACAATGGAATACTACACAGCCATAAAAAGGAGTGAATTAACAGCATTTGCAGTGAGCTGGATGAGACTGGAGACTATTATTCTAAGTGAAGTAACTCAGGAATGGAAAACCAAACATCATATGTTCTCACTGATATGTGGGAGCTAAGCTATGAGGATGCAAAGGCATAAGAATGATACAATGGACTTTGGGGACTTGGGGGGAAGAGTGAGAAGGGGCTGAGGGATAAAAGACAACAAATATGGTGCCATGTATACTGCTGGTGTGATGAGTGCACTAAAATCTCACAAATCACCACAAAAGAACTTACTCATGTAACCAAATACCACTTGTACCCCAATAACTTATGGAAAAAAAAGACTCATGTTGTCATTTCTGGGGTAACAGCTAAAAGGATTAAATAAAGGGATATGACTTACAAACTGGCAGGAGACAAACATTGAAATGATTAAAAAAATCTGAAAACGGAGAAAGATAAAACAGAAGGTACAAAATAAGACAGAAATTTAAGTCCAAATGTATCAGTAATTATGTATATAAATGACTAAATATACCAATTAAAAGTCAAGAATTGTCAGACTGAAATTTAAAAAAAGAAGCTCTACTTTATACCAAAATGGTTATGAATATAAATGCAAATGAAAACAATGAAATCATAAGGCATTTCTCAGTTAAATCACAGTTACTGAGATGATCTAAAATATTTCAATATCACTCCCAAAACATGGACTTGAAATGTATAAAGTGAAAATTAAAATAACTGTAAGAAAAAAGTGACATCCAGAATCACATTGGAAAATGTTTCTTTACTTATTTACTTTTATGAATAATTGATAGATTCAATCAGAAATCAGTAAGTACATGGGATATTTAAACAATACATCCGATGGTATGTTTAAAATCACCTGTGTATATAAAAAAATCACCATGTATTTAAGGAAGGTTCCAGAAGCTGTTACAAGAAACTTGTTTAAAATTTATTGACTTGAACTTATTCACATGGCCACATCTAGCTGCAAAGGAGTCTGGGCAATGTTTTTGTTTGTTTGTTTGTTTCTTCCTGGGCAGCCATGTACCCATCTAAATATTTGGGGTTCCACTACTTTGAAAGAAGGAGAAATTTATATTAGGAGTCAACCAGGACTCTCTGGCACAGATACTACTACAAAGATAGAGAGCTAAGATTAATTTGATGCTCAGCACCCTTAATATGCAATAGGCTACAATTAAATAAAAATTAATTATTATAAATATAAGTGAAAATGCAAAGTTTAAAATCATGTGGCAGCACTACCTTAAAAGATGATTATACAAATAGTCAGAATATGCCAATGTTATTTTTTTAAAGATTATATTTGAAATGAATCAAATGCACTTGCCTTCATACATTCTTGTAGAGGAATTCAAAATGCCCCTCCCTGCCTTATCTATTTATAAACACCAGTCCGAAGAAAACTGGCTCAGAGAATGATACCCACAAAAGATTTTTCAGGATCTGGCCCCTACCTCATCTCTCACACTTTCCCACACCTCTTCCCTGCACTGTTTGCATTTCTCCAAAGACAATATGAATTCTCGAAGCTCTAGGTCTTGTATACTTTTCTTTTCCTGGCTCCTTCTCCCTACATTGGCCTTTTGTTCCCATTGGAGAAACAGGAATGTGCCAAGAGGGTAGGTAGGCAACCTTATTTTTCCAGAGGTAATTAGGCATACTTTTCTCTCTTTCCCCTAATTCACACATGTAAAACATATAGTATTGACATTACTAGTATCATCATCATTATTAAGTCTTTGAACTCTAACCAGTATTATGTTGCAATTTTTAAAAATCTCAGTACCCTTGCACTGTTTGTCTATTTCCCCTAATGGTGTGCAAACTGCTTGATTGGAGGGACTTATTTTATTACCATTCTTGGTATCTTCAGCATATAGCACAATGCCTGGCTCACAAGAAGTGTTCAATACATAAATGTCACATGAAGTATTAATTAGAAAAAAATAGCAAGTTAAATAAGCTTCCTTAGGAACTTAAGTAACTCAATGTTTTAATTTTCCTAAGTAAACACTAAAGTGCTCTTTAGTGCTTCTCTTATCAAACTAGAAAGATGAGAGTGTTTTAAAAATAATGCCAAATGCCTTACTAATTTTTTGAGTTGGGAAAACCATAGTTGACACGGTGTACCATGCTTGTTGCGGTCATCTCACATTCATTGTAGGTTGATTCATTTCCATACTTTCATACTCCCTCAACTGACTCATTTTTTATTTAAATCCAAGCTTTTTGCCCTTTGTCTTCCCATTTTGTATTGAAATAAACACTTTGTGAGCTTGTCAGTTTCCTAAAAACCAGCAGCCTTCACAAGACAAGGGCAATGAGGTGCTAAGGATGCTTCATTTCTAGCAGGGATGGTTTGTGCCAGGAAAGAAAGCTGGACGGACTTCTTTATTTCTGGTTATAAGGCTTCAGCCTTGTCACACAGTGATCAGATAACAGCAGTGGCCACCCTTATGGAGGAAAAAGTACACAGAGTTATTTTGTGTACTTACCGAGGAAAAAGTACACAGAGTTATTATGTGAACTAACACACTCCTAATCTCTCCATCTGTTTAATGGGTAACTTTATACAATAGTGGATCTCCATAGAGACATAGTCCTGCAATATTTACGCCACCTGGCAAACTAAACATCTACTTCTTTTCCCCTACACTGAAGGCTGAATAGGGACTGCATTAATTTGCTATGGCTTCCATAACAAAGTACCACAAACTAGGTGGCTTAAAACAATGTAAATTTATTCTCTTACAGTTCCGGAGGCCAGGAACCTGAAATCAAGATGTTAGCAGGGCTGTGCTCCCTCTGGAGGCTCTAGAGGCAGATCTCTCCTTGCATCTTCCAGCTTCTGGTAGCTCCACATATTCCTTGGCTGTGGCAGCATAATTCCAATTTCTGCCTCCATCTTCTTGTGGCCATCTTCCCTCTATGTCTGTTGCTGTGTTTCTTCTCCTTTTATAGGGACACCAATCACATTGGATTAGGGTCCACCCTAATTCAGTATGAATTCATCTTAACTTGATTACATCTGCAAAACCATATTTTTTTTTTTTTTTGCCTCAAAACATTCTTTAATACTATTCCCATTCACAAATAAATGAATTTATTTGCCAAAGAGAAACTGAATTTCAAGTGCACAAACCAAGTCAGCCTTTATACCACTCTGAGTTCCTGAGTTATTATACAAAGTAACAGAAGTTAGGTGCTATTTTTAACATAAACCTTCCATAAAAAAAACCATATTTCTTAATAAGGTCAAATTCACGGCACCAGAGATTAGGACTTTAACATATCTTTTTGGGGGCCACAGTTCAACCCATAACAGCAACTTCGAAAGAATTCCTGTGAAGCCCTTCACTTTTAGGTCAGTGTTATCCACTTTTTATTTCCAATATTCACAAATATATAATTTGTAGATTTTTACATTAAAAATTGCTGCTATCTTAATCTTTACTGTATTCACTACTAGGAATCATGCTATTTTAATTACCAACATGTCTTATTAATCTATTGTTATAACATTTCCAGTAATATGACATGCGTCTTAATGTACCATCTTCACCATTTGATTAACTTATTTCTGTTGCTGATACCCTCATTATTCCAGATCCTTGGGCTTGTCATCATCACTGATCCCTCTGTTTCCCTTGATACATGTATCCATTACTAAGCCCTCTTAACTGCCTCATTACAGTATCCTCTGCTTCCATTTCTTCCTTAATATCAATGCCATCCTCCTTTTGATTCCTTATGTCTAAACCATGATAATGGACTCCTAATTGATTTCTCTACTTTGGTCCCTTCTCACAGTACCAGATTAATCTTAATGTCATTCCATTGATTAAAACCTTCCAATAGCATGTCTTTGCTTGAGAAATAAAATTCTTTAGCCTTAGAATTAGATGTTTGATATGGAAATGCACCTCTAGTTATGGCAGCGGTGACAAAATGATTCAGATTCCAGATTCTTTATAAGTATTGTGTAATGAAAAATTATATTGACATCAGTGAACACCATGCCCTCCAATATCCCCATCATCAAAGAAAAGTTAAATTTTGTCACTATCTACTATCAAAGGTAGAAAATAGAAATCATTATAACTTAGAAATAAATTTAATAAATCCTGATATAAAAGATTTCTTATTCATAGTCATGTTTAATATTTGGTGAATATGAAATTGAGATTTGTTTATTGCAAGAAATCTGGAAAATAAAGTTTAGGAAAAATAGTTCAAAAAATCATTGTAATCTCATCAACCTATTATCATTTTGAAGTACTTCTGCCTGCTCTTGAAGGAGAAAAAACTTGCTAATGAAATGCTTCTGTTTTGGCCACTGGGTACCTCCCTTTTTTATTATCCCTAACCCATTTGTCTCAGCCTATTTTTTTTTTTAACTGAGCCAGCCCATGCTCATTCTATGCCCAATATTTTTTACAAATCCTCTTCTTATGCTTGGGAGCTGGGTTTTAGAGGCTTCCTCTTCCCAAACCCATCTTTAGAAGAATTGGGGTCTTAGAAAATTTCCAAAGCATCTCAAGTTTTACTGTAGCACTTGATAAAGAGAAAGAAAGTGGGGAGGATACCAACCAGCAGCACCTGTGAACCTTACAGAAGAGATCTTCTGGGAGTGGGGTGCAACAGCATCAGAGAGGAGGGTCATGCCCACTCCCCAGCAAAACCTACAGGTCTCCCCAGAAAGCCTGACCTTCTTTCTTGCTTCAAGGGAGCCAAGACCAACTTTGAACTCAACTACCCTGAGTAGAGAATCTGATGTCACCACCCTACGTTTTATGATCTTATCTGATGCAGTCCCTGAAATTGGCAAATTAAAGATTCCCTTAGCTTCAAACTTCATTGAGTCTTCCCTCCATTAAAGAAGAGAAGCCTGGGAATGGCTTGGAAATGCAAACAGCTGAACTTGAAGCTCTTAAAAGATAGAAGCAACCGGGGCAGAGCACCTGTGAGTGTTCCCCCACACCACATCCTGCAGATGAATTTACCGCTTTTGTGCTCTTCACTGCTGTGTCTCTCCCCTTACTTCCATCCGATTCTCATTCACTCCATCTTTTGCACGGGGAAAGCAGTTCAGGTGCTATGGACTAAATGTTGTGTCTTCCCAAAATTCGTACGTTGAAACCTAATCCCCAATGTGATGGTATTTAGAGGTGGAGCCTTTCGAAGGTGATTAGGTCATGAGGGTGGAGCTCTCTCTCATGAGTGAGATTAGTGTCTTAGAAGAGAGGCCCCAGAGAGCTCCCTCCTCCCTTCTGTCATGTGAGGACACACAGGAAAATGGCCATCTGTGAACCAGGAAACACTCATCAGACACCAAAAACTGTTAGCACCTTGGTCTTGGACTTTCCAGCCTACAGAACTGTGAGGAATAAATTTCTTTTGTTTCTAAACTGCCTAGTTTATGGTATCTTGTTATAGCAGCCTGGATAGACTAAGGCATGAAACTTCACCTACTGGGTTATTTCTCAGATGTTGCTGAGAAGAAACCTGAGCCCTTTAAGATTGTACACTTTTGCCTTCACATCTGTTAATTTCTAAAGAAGTTCTAGAGCCAGGGATTCCGCTCCAGCCCTTGGTCATCCATTCTGGAATTCTGGCACTGCCATGGTTGGGACCATTTGTAATTAAAGAAAAGAAGAAGCCAAATTTACTTTAAACACAATAAAGTCAGAATTGTTATTTTGCAAGTGGAATTAAAGGCAGGTTTTGTTTTTACAAGGAATATGCAAGTTAGTCGGTATGGTCAATGGGAGAAAATGTCTGATTGAGCAAAATGTGTTACCATTTTAAGTAAATTAGGAAGCAATATGATGGAGAGAGTGTGTTAAAGTGGAAACACCTACAGCCCATCCCACATCATTACACTCCCCTTTACAACACCTACACACCTTCAGCCATTGTCCACTTCCTCTCCTCATACCTAGGACCAATGCATATCATTTCCTGACTCTAAATTCAGAAAATGCTGGGCCAAGGAAAATTCTCTGGAAATTCAGCGGATGCTTGAGATGGCAGAATTGTTGAGACTCAACAAGTGTTTTGGGGCCAGGCTTTGTTATTCCCTGAAGCATGGGCCGTAAAGATGGGGAGGGTCCGAGAGAGGATGGAGAACTGCAGAGAGGGGGATAAAAGACAGGAAGACAGTGAGGGAATGAGAGGGCTTCCACTTTGAAACACCTGAATCTTTAGGCCACTTGCATAGTCAAAGGAGAACTTAGTGTCACATAACATCATGGTAATGATACCATCCAGTCTCATGATTCTATTCTGCCTAGCACAGTTTTTTAAATCATTCAATAGAGACTATTAGATCTATGTTGGAATTCAGTTGCATGGACTAGGGAAATAACCATAGGCTTGAAATTAGGCTATGGCCAGAATTTCAGTTGGATACGTCTAGTTAAAGTGATTCTTCAGGCCTTGTGAAAACTTGTTGTAGTTTCTGAGTCTGACATGGGGTGGCGCTCCTAAACCACTCTCTGTGCGCAAAACCTTTGAGCAGGAACTCAGGACATTGGAAGTGTCTGGGCCCTGGGCATGAACCTCAGTGGGGTAAGTCAGAAGAGAGCATGAGCTCCTGTTTGGCCCAACAAGTAAGACCTCTCTCCTTTCCTTCACCTTTCTTTTACATGTAACATTTGCTTCTCCTAATGCCCACAACATGCTGTTTCATTAAAGGGGGTTTTCATTTTTCTTAAGATGACTTAGCTGAAGTTATTTTTTGCATGATGGAAGTTAGGAAACATTAAAAAAAAACTTTTTAAAAGGGCAAAATCATGCCACGGGTTTGAATTCTCTCTTCTTGGTTGCTAAAATGAAATGAGGACTACTTTTCTGTGTCAGTCAAAAAATTGTTTCTAGAGGGTTCTGCCTAAAGTTTCATGTCAACTCTTCATTCTGAACTCTAGAAGCCATTTTGACGTTAAATTCATAAAATGTGATAACAGAGGGAAAGGACTTTTTTAAAGCCATAGAATGCCAAAGAAACGTGACTTGTGATGACCATCATTATAAAATTTACCTGGGCATGGGATTTGAGTTCTTTTAACTTGCTAAGGGTTTTCTCACTATCGTTTCACTCATTTTGGTCATCAATTCCCTCTTGAAAATGCTTGTTTTCCACTTCCTAATTTGCTGATGCTTATCCTTAATGGAGAGAATGAAGGTGAACAAGAGCTGAGTTGTTCTTCCTTCTCTCTGTTATCTGTCAAGATGACGTCCCTTCCTAAGCCGCGGAACTATCCTTTCTGTCTATCTGAATATTGGACAATAGCCTCTTCCCACTGAGAGAAAGAACCTCCGTGGCTCTCTTTAGTGTTTTCCTTCGGCCTCATCTGGCTCCAGACTTTGGCCTTACTAATACCTGTCCTCGCAGCCTAGGTCACATTGGATGTGACTGAGCTTCTTTCATTTTCTGCTACTTATAACTGGAGCTCACTTCGGAGCACCACATGCATCCACTTTGGTTTGTTTTGTGCTGATCTACTTTCTTCCTTATTTTTCTATTATTTTGAAGGACTTCCTTCTCTCTTTAGACATGTCTCTAAGTTATATATCGCTCTTTTCTGGACTTAAACCAGCCTTCCTAAAGACCCAACTGACCACACAGAATCACCTTCTTTTGTGTTAATAAACTTCTAGACAACAATTTTTTTCCTACATTTCTCTCTCTCTCAAGGATCAATATTTGTATTTAATTCTACTTCTCCAATTAGTTCTTTTTCTTTAAGTCCTCAACTGTTTATAGTAGCATTTTCCTTCATATTTCTGAGAGCCAAACTTGTAAGCCAGGAGAAAAATATATGATTTTAAATGTAAAGACTTACTAATTCAAGTAAAGCTCCTAGCACACAGTTATCATCCATGAAATGAAAAGTATTATTATTAGTTGAAGTTTTTCAATAAATTTAATTCAATACACTTTCAAATACACCTGCTTAATGCCAAACTCTGTACCGAAGGTGGCAAAAATTAATAAGCTATGATCCTGTTCCTTGAGAAGCTCAAAGATGAGGAAAGGAGACAGGTGTCTAAATTAACAACTAAAAAACAATGTGATCCTTCTAATTAGGAATTTTTTTTTATTATTATACTTTAAGTTTTAGGGTACATGTGCACAATGTGCAGGTTAGTTACATCTCTATACATGTGTCATGCTGGTGTGCTGCACCCATTAACTCGTCATTTAGCATTAGGTATATCTCCTAATACTATCCCTCCCCCCTCCCCCCACCCCACAACAGTCCCCAGAGTGTGATGTTCCCCTTCCTGTGTCCATGTGTTCTCATTGTTCAATTCCCACCTATGAGTGAGAATATGCGGTATTTGGTTTTTTGTTCTTGCGATAATTTACTGAGAATGATGATTTCCAATTTCATTCATGTCCCTACAAAGGACATGAACTCATCATTTTTTATGGCTGCATAGTATTCCGTGGTGTATATGTGCCACATTTTCTTAATCCAGTCTGTCATTGTTGGACATTTGAGTTGGTTCCAAGTCTTTGCTATTGTGAATAGTGCCGCAATAAACATACGTGTGCATGTGTCTTTATAGCAGCATGATTTATAGTCCTTTGGGTATATATGGCTGGGTCAAATGGTATTTCTAGTTCTAGATCCTTGAGGAATCGCCACACTGACTTCCACAATGGTTGAACTAGTTTACAGTTCCACCAACAGTGTAAAAGTGTTCCTATTTCTCCACATCCTCTCCAGCACCTGTTGTTTCCTGACTTTTTAATGATTGCCATTCTAACTGGTGTGAGATGATATCTCATTGTGGTTTTGATTTGCATTTCTCTGATGGCCTGTGATGGTGAGCATTTTTTCATGTGTTTTTTGGCTGCATAAATGTCTTCTTTTGAGAAGTGTCTGTTCATGTCCTTTGCCCACTTTTTGATGGGGTTGTTTGTTTTTTTTCTTGTAAATTTGTTTGAGTTCCTTGTAGATTCTGGATATTAGCCCTTTGTCAGATGAGTAGGTTGTGAAAATTTTCTCCCATTTTGTAGGTTGCCTGTTCACTCTGATGGTAGTTTCTTTTGCTCTGCAGAAGCTCTTTAGTTTAATCAGATCCCATTTGTCAATTAAACAGAGATATAGATCAATGGAACAGAACAGAGCCCTCAGAAATAATGCCGCATATCTACAACTATCTGATCTTTGACAAACCTGAGAAAAACAAGCAACGGGGAAAGGATTCCCTATTTAATAAATGGTGCTGGGAAAACTGGCTAGCCATATGTAGAAAGCTGAAACTGGATCCCTTCCTTACACCTTATACAAAAATTAATTCAAGATGGATTAAAGACTTAAACGTTAGACCTAAAACCATAAAAACCCTAGAAGAAAACCTAGGCATTACCATTCAGGACATAGGCATGGGCAAGGACTTCATGTCTAAAACACCAAAAGCAGTGGCAACAAAAGCCAAAATTGACAAATGGGATCTAATTAGGAATTTTTAGGAAGAATGGCTATAACAAGATGAGAGAAGACTCAAAAAGGTCTTTGTGGAATAATGACAGGTGTCCCTTCTCTTTTTAATATGGACTAGACACTGTTTTAAACCCTTTACATATATTGTCTCTTAAAACAACTTTATGAAGTAACTACTATATCATCCTCCTCCTCATGCTAAAGGAAAGGCACATAGGGAGGTTCGGATTTGAACCCAGGCAGTCCAGCATTCAGAAGTTGTGTTGTTGACCACTCTTCTGCTTCCAGCAGAGTTGATGAGGAGGGATAGAGCAGGAAGGGCATTCCAGGCAGGGGGACGGGGCTGTGCTAGTCATGGAAGCAAAAAACATGTGAAGGCTTCAACAAAGCCTGGTGAAGTGCAGCAGGGCACTCAGCCCGTCAGGACAGGAATGAGGGGACATTCTGGACTTCTCAGGGCTTTTGTTGCCTTAAACCTTTATTTTGAACATCAGAGCTTGCACACTGAGGGAAGACCCTGGCTCCTCATTGGAAAGGGACGTGCATGTGGACGCTGCGCCATCCAGAGCAGTGGATGGTGAGATTTGCTCCTATGCATTCCATCCTCTGAGTGCCCAGCAGCTGGTATGTGGCTGCATCTGGCCTTTCACAGGATCACAGAAGAACGGTGGAAGTGAGAATGGTGTTTTCTCACAGCACTTGCCCACTCCTGGCCCTAGCCCCGAGGGCCCCAGTGGCCTCCACATCAGCCTCCTATCCCTGTGATCTAAGGCCTGGGCTCTCTGTGGACCTGGCTACCACTAGTGCAGGCAGCTCTTTGCTTGACAGTCCTAGATGTTCTGAGGTCCCTTACCTGCTCTTGCTTTAAACAAAGCCCCATTTCTTACAGTATTCCTAAGAGAATCATTCCAGGGGTGTATCTGTGTGTACGTGCTCCTCACAGGTAAGCAAGGGAAGATAACAGAGCAGGGCGTGGGGTGAAAGGAAAGAGCTTCTTCACCTTGTCCAGAACCTCATTCTGCCCGCAGCCTGTGTACCTGTGTCCATGTCCCTGGAGATTTCTCCTCCCTTAGTTCCCATGGGAGAGGTGTTTCTGTACCAAGCAGATGCTTCCTAAGTGTGTGATTTCAAGCCTGAGACAGCCAGGCTGAGAGAAGCTGGCATTTATAACTAGATTCAGCTGCCTGTTATGGCTATAATGGGCTTTCAGAGACCAGATGGCGGCCCCATTGGCCAACCTGCATCTGGCTGAGAATGCAGGGAGGCACGTAGCTGGCTGGGGTGCAGGAGATGTCCCTTTGGGGAAAGTGACGACAACAGGAATTTAAAGGAGTGTTTATGCCACATTCTGCATGTGTCTGAGATACTCATCTCCACTCCTGGCACGCTGCCTTCCTCCTCCCATCTTCTCCCTGACCCCAGTGCACAAAGACCAAAGCTCAAACCAAATATCCGACTCCAGTGCCTCTGATTTCTGTTTCCCTGTCTGTGATGGCAGAATACAGGACTTTCCTTAGAGAAAACTTGCAAAACTTCCAATTAAACTTAGTCAACATATGTGCTCTAAGTCTGACAATCAGTGTACTCACAGGGTTGGCCTTTGGTCCAACAAACAACTTAAAACATCAGATCCACTTCCCATTGACCACGGAGATATTGAGAATATCTTGGAAGTCATCGAGCCACATGCAGTCAGAGACATGCAGGTATCCTATATAATCTGACATGTGGAAATCAGGTTTGGAATGTATTTTCAGGAATGTATCTATTGTGAGGAGCCACAGATTTTCAGAGTAGTGAGATACTTTAGCATTCCTGTCCTGTTGACCTCATTTTCTGGGAGACGAACTGAGATGCAGACATATAAAATGACCTGCCCACAGCGACTTGGTTGAAACCAGAGCTAGGATCAAAATCCAGATTTCCAGCTCATCACTTGGTATTTTTTTTTTTTTTTTTACCCAAAGCACACCTAAACTTGCACTTTCCCCTCCAGCTGCTATGATAGGCAGGCTATGGCAGACGGACTACAGTCACTGGGAGAGAATAATATGCTATTAAAACCAGGAATATTTTTGAACATACATTCATTCAACAAGCCAGTATTGAATACTTATTACATGCAATCCATGGCCACCCGGTCTGCCTGGGCTTTGTAACTTGGTTCTCCGTAGTCTCTTTTGTCCTGGAGAAAGCCAAGCCTAGTTTCAAACAGAATCAGTACCAGAGACATTGTACTGCAGACATCTACATCTTGTTGTCATACAGTGTTTGGATTTGGCCCCTGTCTATGTTTCTGATGCCTGTTATTATCTATTGATGCCTATCCTCCTATTTATTACATAGATTTTCTATAATTTAACACATACTCTAGAACCCTGGTTGGTATTCCTGATGGTTGCCTTCCCGTTTCCTGCATTCTTAGATACTGCTTGCTTGCTCTGCCATTTCCGTTCTGTCTTTCGTTTCCTGGATAGGCATCCTGCTTCCCATCCAACCCAACACTAATTAACTACCTGTTCCTCCCATGACTCTTTACTTCACAGATACATACCTGCCATATTTTTCTGGGCTCACCTAACTCTCAGGCCTGACATCTCAAGAGTTTTCCATTTTGTTGCCACCCAATGCAAAATAGTACATCCTTTTCTTGAGCTCAAGGAATATAAACCATGACCTGGATTGTCTCTGACTAAAACAGAACAGAGGGTTGTGCTTAGAAATAGGCAACCAAAAAATCATTTTGAGGCTGACCTACTTGGAAGCTGAAATTAAATGGCTGAGAAAAGTTTTGATTTCAAAACAATGATACAGGTTGATTGAAGAGGAGAATTAAATATTGGAGAGAAAGTTACTGTATCATACCAAATATTGCTCCAAATATCACTTTTAAAACTAATGGTTAAAAACTAGTAGTATTTGCTGATGTTTACTTGGTTCGATAAAGTTGTTTTTATTTTTTTAAAAAAGAGTAGCAAATTCATGGTAAAATATCTGCTGGGCTTGAGCACAGGGTCCTCCACGTATTCAGTACATGAGAATAGGTTATTTAACATGTGACTCTCACCTGTAGTAGTCTATCCATCTAAATTTTTGTGCCTACTTTTGACAGGTGAATAACTCCTTGAAATTTGCTCTTCAAAATGGAAGTGGCTGCAAATGCTAGATCCAATGAATGATGAGAGGCCTGTGAGGGAATCTATTCTGAACTCAGTCCAGTGGTTCCCAAACTTGGCTGCACAATAGAATCACCTAGAGATCTTATTAAAATCCTGATGCCAAAGTCACACTGCATGCTAACTAAAGCAGAATGTCCCTGGGGTGGGGGCCAGGCATCAGTATTTTGAAAAACACCTTAAGTATGTTAATACTTAATCATAATTACGTATAGGGGCTGTTTAGGCACAGGTCACGGGGTCTCATCTCCAGAGTTTCTAATTCAGTTGGTCTGGAGTGGGGCCCAGAAAATTGCATTTCTAACAAGCTCTCAGATGATACTGATGCTGGTCTGGGGCCTCTACTTTGAAGATCACTGGGCACCCTATATATCCAAAGCAATGACCCTTATTATGTATAACATTATAGTTATCAGAAAGTTAACAAATGAACTCTGCCCAGAATTTACATCTATCTTTATAATATTTTGATGCTGAATCTCTTTTTGTATAAAAAATGAGTGGTCATACATCTTACCTGTTTTGTCTCTGTGAGGCAGTAATCAATATACATGTTCCTTAAAGGAAAACTTAGAATTGAGCTTTCTCGTCTTGTGTGCATTTTCCCCTAGAGGCAAGAGATCTGTCATGCACTGGTATCAAAGACTGGTGTTTCTAACAACCAGTTTATTGCTCCTTAGGTAACAATGATGCATTTGTGCTGAGGAAAAATGCTTGTATTTTCTAAAACTAATATCTTATGTTTTCAAGCATCTTGATAGAGCTCATGTTTTGGAGAGGTTATGGCTGGGTTATCCCTTGCTGGGAATTGTTTTCCTCTCCCCAGAGTGGTGGGAGTTGGGGAGGGAGACATCCATCAGGTCCAGGGAAAGTTTATCCATAGCTATTGCAATCTGAGCCCTGGAGATGCAGGGAAGGATTCCAGCTTAACTGGACTTTGATCTTTTTCTTTTTCTATTTTCGTATTACTTGTAAACAGACTAGATCAGATTGATGGTATCCATCCTTCAATCACAGCCCATGGGTGATAAGAACAATACAGCCTGGAATTTATGGAGCAGGTCTGTGTTTTTTCTTTGACAGGCCAGAGCTACATCCTACTGGGCTGTTACCCATCAAGAGTTCAAACCAGGAGAGTTTCTGAAACCAAGCAGCAGCTTGGCCAAGCTGACCATTTTGATCAATGCAGCCTCTACTTATAGGGATTTGTAGAGATTAGGGGCTGGTGGGTCTCTTTCATGTTTTAAACGGTGCATCATTATTTTGTTTAACCTTCTCTAACCTTATTATTCAGGCCCCAGGGAAAAGAGAGTAGGAAAGTAAGTGGTTGAGGGAGAATGCTGAGTTCTCTGGTCCCTGCTCTGCCCCAGTTAATCCTGATAGGTTTGTCAGCGTGTTCTTGCTCTTATCCAGCTAGAAGGAAAGCAGGGGTCTATAAGAGTCACCAATACGGGGAACCATATGGGGGTTCTTGATAAAGTAGGAAAGGGGGCTCTAGTGTAGATTTTACTCAAAGATTCATGAGAGCTCTGTGATAAGATCTTATCCCGGCATTCAAAATCATGGACAAACAACGAAGTGCAATTATGCTAGAGGGGCTGATGGCCTGACCTGACTCAGTGCAGTCACAGGAAGTGGCACATTTTCATTTCACAAATAATTATTGACCACCTACTCTGTGTCTGGCACCATGCTCAGCACACTATTACAAACATAAACTCTGTGTGGTGCCTCACCTTGTGAGGCTCATAGCCTTCAATTATTTGCCGCGTTTAGCTCTGTGCTCAAAAACACTCTTAGAAAAATTATCTAAAACTAGTAGAGGAGATTTGTGTTTGGGAAAAAAAGCCCACATTATTTCACATTATTTACCACATTGTCATGGCTGGTCTATTCCTTCTTTCCTTCCATGAGCATTCATTCTGCATTGAATGCATTTCAACACTGTGCTAGGTCCTAGAGATGAACCGGATGCATTTCTGCTATTGAGGGGTGTACCGTTTGACCCATAGGTGAAGCTTACAACCACAAGCTCTTTAGGACTATTAGGACTTTACTGTTTTGTAGGTGGAATTTGCGACCTTTCTTTTTGGAGTAGGGCCACTGTCTAAAGGGAAGAGGAAGCATTTAGGTCTATTTTAACCAGGGTTAACTCTTCTGTTCCTACTAGCAGCATCCCCACTCGTTTAGCCAATACCTTGCTGCTTGAGCCACACAGCTGGTTCCTTAGAAAATAGAAAGGTGGCCAAAAGCTACAGAAAAATTAGGCAGTGAAGGCAGCCGCGGTACCTCATCCAAACCCCCCAATACAATTACGCAAAAGGAATAACATGTAGACAATGAAATTGTGACATTAAGGACCATTCGAAGCATCATGAGGAATTGTTTTTATCTCTGGATAATCAATAATAATGTTTAGTTCTTGGAGTGGGTGGGGATAAGTGAAATGGAATAGTTTAGTTTGAGTCACAGTTCTTTTAGAAAAGCATACAATTCCTTAGAAAGCTCTCTATGTGTCCCACCCTGTCAGGGATGACTGTTCAGTGACAGTTTTACATAGAGATGCTGTGTGTGAACAGATACAACAGGAACCTAAACACACTGGGGAATCAGCTGCAATGAGATACTGTCTTGAGTCATATTTATTTTCTGGAAAATGATGTGGTGCTTAGATGGCTACTCAGCCTGTCTCCTAGACATGATGGCCAAAGATGGTACCTAAAGGTTGGCTTTGATTGTACTTCTTTGTGTTTAGAAAACTATTTCCCTGCTCAAAAATTTGTAAACCTCTATGTAGCTTATTAAATTAATAGGAGTCTTAACCTGGTATTCTTTTATTCTTTTATTTTATTTTATTTTATTTTATTTTATTGAGATGGAGTTTTGCTCTTTCACCAGGTGCTGGAGTAAAGGAGTGAAGTGGCGTGATCTCAGCTCACTGCAACCTCCACCTCCTGTGTTCAAGCGATTATCCTGCCTTAGCCTCACCAATAGCTGGGATTATAGGCACCCGCCACCATGCCAAAATAATTTTTAGTAGAGACATGGTTTCTCCATGTTGGCCAGGCTGGTCTTGAACTCCTGACCTCAGATGATCCACCCCCCTCGGCCTCCCAAAGTGCTAGGATTCCAGGTGTGAGCCACCGTGCCCAGTTGGGCCTAGTATTCTTGACCCTGCCCTTTCATGAACATTTTCGTGAACAGTATTTTCTCTCATTGTTTCTGGTTGTGTAACAAAGTTAGACTTTCTATGATTCTCAGGTCTACTTACCGTTATTATCATGATCACAATGGAGCCTGAGAGCAATGGAATCCTGAGGGCATACTTTTAGGAATTTAATAATATATGAAATCCTGTGGTATAATCATGATTTCATATTTGCATGATGTCTGTAATGTAATAAGGTAATCACAGATAAGCTACAAACACCCAGACTAATTGGGGTCATGGAGTCTGACCATGCTCCTGTGGTAACAATGGAGCTTTCTCTAAAAATAATTGGTGTTACCAAAGGCCAGTCATCCTGAGAAAGTGTCAGGGCTTACTATGTAATTTGCAGACACAGTGCAAAATGGAAAGGTGGGCCCTGACCAGGAATGGGGGAATCAATCTCTCCTTGCTATGGCCCATGGCCCTAAACTCTGGTGGGCAGGCAGACACCATGGGATGTGGTGAGAGCTCCTCTTCCCGTCCCCAATCCCTTGTCACTCATCCCCAGTCACCTGCCAAGTGCTCTTTGGTGCTGCCAGTCCAGGTGTGGTTGGATGACTGCTGCCCTGCTCCAGCCAAGACATTCACTCAACTCTCTTCTTTCCCATGCTCAGGAGCCCTGGGGACAAAGGGCAATGACAGAATGAATGCTGACCCGCTGCCTAAGTAATGCAGTCATCCTAGGCAGAGGACAGTCAGGGGACTGCTATGAGGAGAGGGAGGCCTAGAACCTGTCCCAGGGAGGTGGGGAGGAGACAGGCAGCAGGACCTCAGAGCTTCAAACCCCTGGCACATGTTCCCCTGTCCTGTGGGACTTCACTTACAAAACACAGATTAAAAGATAAAATTATTAAGAATTTCAAGATGGTGACCACAGAGCACTAAGTCTGAAGTGTGGGATCTTTCTGAGCATAGGACCCCGTGAGACTTCACCAATCACATACCCATGACACCAGCCCTGAAAGGAGTTAATCTTGGGACAGAAATAGGTAGGCTGGACTTCCTCTTCTTTTTGGGCCAGAATTAGGTCAGATCTAGACTCTAGGGTATTGGGAAGCCTGTAATGACTTTCATTGTATGGTGGGAGGACAAGGAGGGAGGCAGGTTGACATCGTTAAGAGACCCTTAGACACATCTAAGCTTATGCTATAGTTAGGCAAACCTAGGCTGTGCTTGTGATGGCATGACCCAGAGGGAAGGAGTGTTCTCTCCCTGACAGAATAGGGTCTGGGTGGTGCTGGTTTAAGTAGGCCCCCAGCAAGGGGTAGTGTAAGGTCTCCACTTTTCGGCAGTTGTGCTTGCAGCATCAGCAGTGCAGAGATGCATCTGGGGCAGCTATTGTAGCCTCCTGCAGA
Organism: Pan paniscus; assembly: GCF_029289425.2. Taxonomy (NCBI): domain Eukaryota; kingdom Metazoa; phylum Chordata; class Mammalia; order Primates; family Hominidae; genus Pan; species Pan paniscus. The sequence goes on along the minus strand of NC_073249.2, from coordinate 86,895,438 downwards.
CCCCAGGGATTACATCTGCATCTTGGCTCCATGTTTGCACTGGGACAGTAGCTAGAAATGATCTTGTTACACATGCCAGTAAGCACACAGAGAGATTTGGAGACCTCAGGGAAGGGGAGCTCTGGGTAAAATCTGGACTTCTTGTTAGTCTTGGCAGATCAGTAATGATAGCTAACACTCGTGAGTGCTCATTATGTTCCAGAGTATTTTATGCATTCAAAGAGTATTTTATGCATTCACCCCATCCTATAGGATAGGACTATTGTTTTCCTCATTTTACAGATGGGCAAACTGAGCTATAGAAAGGTAACTTGCCCAGAGGTCACATAGTTCGTAAGTGATGGAGTCAGGATCTGGCTAAGACATCCTGGCTCCAAAGCCTGTACTCTTAACCACTCTTCTATACTGCCCTGTAACTGCCAGGCACTGGGCTAGTGCTTTACATATACAGCGGGAGTAGGAGTTGTATTGTGGTGTATAAATTTGAGATGCCATTGTTTCATGCCAAGAAGGTAAAATTGGATCTACTGGTTATATGCTTGATAGTTTATAAGGTATTTTCACATACCTCATCTCATTTTATTCTTCCTGTTCACTATGAGAGTGGTAAGGCAGGATTACTGTAAAGCTTTGGCTCTGCCGTTTACTGCCCTGTGGCATTGGGCAAGTGACTTGACATCTCTGATCATCTATTTTCTTAATTTTGCCTTTGCTTTACAGGTCACTATGCTATATGTTGAAATATAGGAAAAAATGAGTTTATAAACCTGCATTCTTATATGGGAAGACCCCTTATGTCTTGGGGTTCCAGAATGGGGAAAGTTTCCCTGTTCCAATATAGCCTCAATTCCATTATATTTCCAAAGGTTTTCCTTATTCCTACTTTCTTACCTCTCAGGGGACACCCTGGAGTTACTGCCCCCACTGTCAGTGGTGAAACCAGGGAGGGGAGGGCACCACAGAGGGCTTTCTGATGTGGTGTGAGCAATATATGATGGAGGACAGGAGGTAATTTAATATGCTCTCAAGTATGGGTTTATTGACCATATCAAATGTAGTTTTGCTTTCTCCAAGTCCAAAATTCAGGCTCTTTTTCTTCTTCTTGCTTAATTACAAGTGTTTTTAATTAGATGAATTCCATTAATGGCCAATTAAGTTTCAATTTAGAGGTCATATATGAACACTGGCAGACCCATCACAGCTTTGGCTCTCTGCAAAGTGACCTGGGTCTGGGCTTCCATCTGCTTAATGTTGCTTTGCCCATTAAGAGAAGTTAATGCTTCGCTAATTGTTTGCCTTGGGAGAGAAGCCAACTTCTCTCCTTCCCTCAGCAGCCTGCACTTACACAACTATGATAAGAGCTGTCAGCTGGGAAGGGAAGAGAATAGGCATAAGGAGAGGGGAGGTCCAGGGTGCTATCAAGAGAGGAAGGGAGCCCAGAGGAATGGACTATCAGAAGGATTTAGAGTGGCTGTGGCTTGAGAGCTGGCAGAGGCTCAGCTTATGACTATGTCTCCTGAAGACGGTGATAGTTTGAGTTTGTCGGGTCAGTACCTGGAGGATGCTTAGGTGGTTTTGTAGGTGATTTGCCTGGTATTAGCATATGCTGCAGGTCAACTGAGAGACCTGGGGGCTGTTGGCACCATTCAGATTACTGTCTTATAATTGCCAAAATATTGCAACCTGAGGAAGGCAATTGGGGATTTTCCTTAATTAGTACATATTTACTATGTGATAGATACTGTTATAAGCACTTTAGCTGAATTATATCTTATAATTGTTACAATATTCTATAGTAGGTAATATTTTTATTTCTTTGTTTTTTTTTTTTTTTTTTCTTTTTTTTTTGAGATGGAGTCTCGCTCTGTCACCAGGCTGGAATGCAGTGGCGCCATCTTGGCTCACTGCAACCTCTGCCTCCTGGGTTCAAGCGATTCTCCTGCCTCAGCCTCTCAGCCTCCTGAGTAGCTGGAATTACAGGCCTTTGCCACCACACCCAACTAATTTTTGCATTTTTAGTAGCGAGGGGGTTTCACCATGTTGGACAGGATGGTCTCGATCTCTTGACCTTGTGATCCGCCCACCTTGGCCTCCCAGAGTGCTGGGATTGCAGGCATGAGCCACCGTGCCGGCCTTTATTTCTATTTTACAGAAGTAACTGAGGCACAGAGGGGTTGAACACTTTTGGAAAGAGTGGGAATGGAATGCAACACCCGACTGCAGCTCCATGAGACTTGGGACCATGATGAGTTCACACTAGCACAATGCCTGAGTGATTGAAAGAGTCACAGAGTCTTTTTATCCAAAAGGGTGAGATGTTTATTTTTGCTTAGTAAGATTAAAAAAAAGCAAACATGGCTTTTTATGTCAAGCAGTGAAGCCACATGGCCACCAACAAATTTCCACACAAAGGTAATACTCTAACCTTAGACAGCTGGAGGAAAAGGGGATAAAAGGACACAAAAGGAACAGGACAGCGGCAGGTACAGAATCCTCTGTTACATACATATTCAACGTTAAATAATAGGGGGTGTTTATTGAAACAGAGAGTAAAAAACTCTACGGCATGTCTTCTCCTTGTCACCATCATTCCTTCTAGTTTTCCTGAAGCGGCATCATTTTTCTGGGGAAATATTTGAGGTTCATTGTCTTGTACTAAGAAGGTGGAAGACAGATACACCAGGAGTAGGCTTAAGAGTGGAAAGTTTAATAGGCTAAAGAAAGAAGAGAGAGCTTCCTTGTGCAGGTGAAGGGGGCCTAAGTGGGTTTCAGGGTTTGGGGCAAGATGCGGTTGGTTTTATAGAGGAGCTTGAGGAGGTGGTGTTTGATTTACACAGGGCATAGTGGATTGGTTGGACCAGGTGTGCTGTTTACATAGCCAGAGAAGGGGATGGCTATCCCACCCTAATCTTTTACTATGCAAATGAAGTCTTTACCTGGCTGGCACCAGGACACCTGTACATGTGGCTACAAAGAAAAGGGTAGAGGAAATCTCTATGTTAAACATACCTGGCTTCCAGGTATCCATTTTCTATTGGCATAGCTACAAGCTTTTAGCTTGCTTATCTATGCTTGCAGCTTGATTTTTTAGGCTGCTTTTTTTTTTTTTTTTGAGATGGAGCTTCACTCTTGTCACCCAGGCTGGAAGGCTGGAGTGCAATGGTGCGATCTCAGCTCACTGCAACCTCTGCCTCCTGGGTTCAAGCGATACTCCTGCCTCAGCCTCCTGAGTAGCTGGGATTACAGGCACCCACTACTAAGCCTGGTTAATTTTTTGTATTTTTGGTACAGACGGGGTTTCACCATGTTGGCCAGGCTGGTCTTGAACTCCTGACGTCAGGTAATCCACCCACCTCAGCATCCCAAAGTTCTGGGATTACAGGCATGAGCCACTGCGCCCAGCCTAGGCTGCTTTTTGTTAGAAAAGAAATGATTTGGGGGCTGCTTTTTTATAAAAAGAGAAACATTACCGAGGACTCCTGTACCCTCACTAACTGCCTCAATATTTTTTTTAACTCCTATATCATTCCCTTGTGTACGCTTTGCAGTTTGCATGCACAAGACCCTGCTAAATCCCCAGGAATCCTGTGAGGTGTGAGGCACCACCATCCCCTTCCCCTTCACACTCTGCTTTGTGCCAAGCAACTCAAGACGCAGAGTTCAGTCTCATTTTAATGCCCAGTGAAGAGAGGAGGCTACTTGCAAGGTAGCGGGTGGTGGGGGTGAAGGGAGCTGTGTGGGGAAAAGGAGGTGTCCCCAGGTTGAGGTGGAAATGACGTGTACTGATAGGTAGGAGTGTTGGTGAAAAAAACAACAATAATTTAATCTCAGCATGCAAGGATTTATTCCATGTACCAGAAAAGAGGAAGTATACTTTTGGAATTTGGCTTGAAAGTATTCTTCTTGTTGTATAAACCTGTTTATTTATACATTTCAAGCAAAATAATAATTAATCTACATCCTGTCATTCTAAAAGTGCTCACGTACTAGAATCATAGAAAATCGAAGTATGAAGGTCCTTAGAAGTTATGACTTCGACCTCCTAAATTTGCAGTTGAATAAATAAAAGCCCCCATAAGAAGGATAATTTGCCTAACGTTTGAAGCTAGAGAGTGGCAGAGTAAGAATCAAATCCCAGGTCTTAGAATGTAAAGCCAGTGTTTATCCCATTACATCACATTGTCTCCAACCCACATTCTTGCACAATGTCTGCAATCTTTCTAGTGGGAGAAAAGAAGAACAGAATTGCTCCTTACTTCCTAACCACCTTCTCTCCTGATCTCAGGTGTTGGGGGTTGATTTAACTGTAACATCATTGTCAAAATAAAAAACAAAGCCCATCTTCTTGTCCCTTTCCCTTTCTCTCACTCCTTCATCCCTTTCTCTCCTCTGCTTCTGTACCTAAGCTAAAAACAAATAATTTAAATACCCAGAGATCGCTGAGCTAAGGAACAAATAATTTAAATACCCGATAGCATGCTGTTTAAAATGTATCCTTAATTGTAAATACCTGATGCTAGATCTCTTGATAGTGGGTTTCAATGGGAGGAGGAAAAGAGACAGAGAACTGCAGTTGGTAAATGGAAGGGGCAAAAGGTCACAGAGATCAAAGGCTGGGCCCACTGTAGGTTTCCTTCCCCTTCCTGCATTTCACAACAGTTCTGACTCCAGTTGTCGTGTCAGACTTGCATTGTTTTAACTGAATAATCACTGATGGAAACACAAGCATATTTAAGTATTTAGTTAAATTTCAATTTATGAATTTCTACAATAAGATTTTAGTATGCACTATTTATAGACCATGCTGGTTTCCTGTGCTATAAATAGGTAATTATAGGACTAAATTAAATGTTGAGCCACAGACTCTCTCATGTTACAACTCTACAAATACAAAAGCATCACCATAATCACATTTACAAATAACCTCCTATATTTCAGGGAAATAAAGGATGTCCCTACCTTTGATAACTCTGAGTAATTACTTTTGTTTGTTTTATATTAAAAATAGGACAATCAAGTCTTCAGAAGTTAAATGCTTTGCTCAAGATAACATCAGAATTTTGTAGACTGCACATGAGCTTTGGAATTAGACAACTACATTGAAATCCTGGCTCTGCATTTACTTCCTAGTTGTGTAACCATGTTAATTTTCTGAACTTTTCTGTGAGCCTCAGTTTCTCACCTGTAAAATGAGAATAATAATATAGGGTTGCTGTGAAGATCAAATTAGATTATATGTTATATATATACATATATATATATATAGTGATTGATGTATAGAAAGCCTTTGATAAATGCTGTTTTTATTTTCTTCTGCCTTTCTTCTTCCATTTTGTTTACAAATGAAAACTCTGAGACTTGGTGATGGTAAATGATTTCTTTAACAGCTCAGAGGAAGAATCCACTCACCAGAAAGACCTGGAGACTGTCTTGGTTTAATGACCCTCACCCATCCCTTTTTGACACTGCTTAATCTCATGGCTACTCCATAGTTGTTATTAAGTGTGGAGAAAGCATACCTTCTTGATTAAACAACCACTCTCTAAATGAGACTTCCATGTTAAGTTTTGCCTGGAGCCTGACTTCCGTGTCAGCCATGGGGCTTCTTCAGATTCGTTGGGACAAATGATAAGAGATGAGACCCAACAAATATCTTCTTTTTCTTTTTCCTCCCTCTCCTTTATGCTTTCCTCTCCTCCGCCCTTTACCTTCTGATTAACTCTGCAATTCTTAAATTTGTTCAGATCTAAACTTAGGCTTTCTACTCAGGAGACAGGATCAGGGAATATACAACTTTTCTGAATCACAATAACCCACAGTGTGATAGACCATTTGTCCTGGATGGGGCTTTAGTCACTTAGAGAAGGAAGACAATTATTTTCTGCTTTGGTATAAATGGGAATCTGGGACGAATGTCTAATTTTCTCAGAATTGGAACAGTTGAGGACTTGAAGACTTTAAGTGATTTTCTTAAATCCTGAGACATCCCTCTTGTGCACTAGCATTCCAAGGCAATTCCATGGTATATAAAAGGCTCCTAACAATAAGCCAGTTGTCACCTTCCAGAATGGTAGAGATTAAAAGAAAATATTTAGTTTGAGGCAAGTGCTCTCAAACACAGTTGGCGGAAGTAGAAATTACTATTATCTATTAGAAGAGTTATTTGGAAATATCCTAAACATGCACATCTTAATTCATTAATTTTTCTTTTATTTGTTCATTCCTGAATTGTTGAAATGGTTATCATTCCAATATTTATATAATACTACATCTATTATGTAGCCCTTTAAGATTACGTTTTTGAAGACTATGTAATGATATAGAGCTAAAATTTCATGGCTTAATATTAAATTTAAAAAATCAGAAATCAAATTTCTATATAGTGTATGACCCTCATTTTATAAAAACTATACTTGTACCTAAATAAATACACCAAAAATAATAAGAATTATCTTTAACTGGTGGACTTACTGTTGATTTTTTTCTTCCATATACATTTCTGTATTTTTCAAATTTTTATTGTGAAAGATGCATTTGTAGCTTACTTAGAGAATGTTATGTAAAAAATGGAGAATTAGAAGGAAGATCTGGTACTTTTCTTTCTGATTTAATGAAATGCAAAATATTTTAGGAAGCTTTTTCAAAATTTTCCCTTATCCTTCCTGTGGAAAATAAAATTGGAATTACAGATGGTTTAGAGATTTAAACATAAAAAATGACTCATAAAATTTCCAAAAGAAAGCACTGGGTAATATGTTGCTAGTCTTGGAATGAACAAGGCCTTTAAACAAGAAAGTTACACAGAAAAAGTTTGATAAATTTGACTACGTAAAGAAATCTTAAAAAAAAAATTATGACTTTAATTATGTTAAAAGCCAAACTACAAACTTAGGAGAAAATATTTGTTGCCAATGTGACAGCCAACAAATATTCTTTTTTCTAAAAAAAAAAAAAAAACCCAACTATTTTATTTTTTATTTCAGTAGGTTTTTGGGGAACAGGTGGTGTTCGGTTACAAGAATAAGTTCTTTAGTGGTGATTTCTGAGATTTTGATGCACCCATCACATGAGCAGTGCCGATGAATATTCTTAATTTATAGAGAGAACATCTAAATCATTAAGAAAAAAAACGGAGATGACTTACCCATTAGAAAACATGGACAAGGCCAGGCGTGGTGGCTCACGCCTGTAATCCCAGCACTTTGGGAGGCCGAGGTGGATGGATCACGAGGTCAGGCATTAGAGACCAGCCTGATCACACGGTGAAACCCCATCTCTACTAAAAATACAAAAAAAATTAGCTGGGTGCGGTGGCACACGCCTGTAATCCCAGCTACTCAGGAGGTTGAGGCAGGAGAATCACTTGAACAAAGGAGGCAGAGGTTGCAGTGAGCCGAGATTGCACCACTGCACTCCAGCCTGGGCGATAGAGTGAGACTCTGTCTCAAAAAAAAAAAAAGGAAAAGAAAACACGGACAAATAGGATTTCTTCTTTTGGTAACAGCTGACTAGGTACTTCAGACCATCTATTGTGCTTTAGGTAGAAAATCTACCTAAAAGTAATGAGAAAACTTGCAAAGTATTGCATAATTAAGGGCAAGGTCTGGGATAATATGGAGTTGTGGAGGGAAGAGCCCAGAGCCCATATTTGGAGCCCCCTTTCCGTTAGGGGGACCTGCTGATCTGGAAAGGGCAGCTGAGAGGCTGAGTTTCTGATCAGAACATTTGACAGGGAATTCCCTGAAAGGAGCCTTATTTCAGGCATTTGACAAGACTTTATAGACTGTGGAATCAGAGGACTGCCATTGAACGTCTAATACATTGGAGAAAGAAGGCTGAGGATAACTGATCAGCAATTAAAGGTAAGTTGTGAGAGACAGAGAGTTTCCTTTGTAACAGAAAAGGCTGGAGATAAGGCCCAGGATTTAATTATAAAGGTGGCGGAAGTCCAGAAAAAATGGAATTCCCAACCCTGAGGTATCTGCTCTAAGAAGCTTAGATTCCTGGTCAGAAAGAGATGGGACTCTGAGCCTTAGGATGGCAACACCTGCTTATCTACACTCACTAATCTTGAATGTCCAGATGGTTCTAGACCCTCTAGACTTAGAGAAGTGGCCCATTCCTCCCTGTTGAAAGTTAGCACCTTCGCTTTCTTTGAAGACAGCTCAGAAGCCTCTGCCTTGAGAGACAACTGCATGCTCAGAACCTACTCCTATATCCCCTTCCAGGGACCAGCTCAATAGCTATAGTAAGTCCCCACATCAACTGTCCTGGAAAATTCTGCACCTGTTAGAGGAGAAAGGGAAATACACACTGAAGGAGCTACAGGACCTAGTCAGCATGTCCAGCAGGAGCTCTGAGAGGATAGATAGGACTGGGTTCTAGAATGCAGGATCCAGGGGCATAGAACATAAAGTTGGAAGAGAGAGAGGGTTTTTTTTTTTTTTTTTTAATAGAGAATACTCTTCTGTGTTATAGAATTCAACACCTTGGAAAGGACACTAGGAGACAGATCTACACTGTTATAATGCTTTTGGAAGCTTGGAAAAAGTGGTAGCCAACATCAAGTGAAGTAACTGAGCAAGAACTGTTCTGGAAGATGGTGGAGGAAGGAATAAAAGGCTCAGAGAAATAAGCATGCTGGAGTTGATATGCTACACAAAGCTGGATAACCCACAGGCTATATTCTGTAGGAGGGCCCAGGCCAGAGGACAATTTATTTGCCAAATTGACAAAAAATGCACAGATAAGAGAGGTACCAGCATCACTGAGAAGTTTAGTGATCGCTTCTCCTCTGTTAGGCCAAAGCAGGTTTAAGAGCTGTTGTTACAGAATATGGCTCCCTGATAGCAATGAGAATGATGTTATTCTGAAAGTACTAGAGTCCAGGATGGCAGTACCATAATGTCAGAAGCAATGTGAGCCCACTTATTGCCCTTCATGGCAAGGCCAGATTAATAGATTAATAGAATTCAATATTCTTAGGGCAAGATATTTAGCAAGCCTGTGAGAGGACTGCTTAGTTTATATAACTAAACAAACTAAAGATATGTGCTCAGAGGATTCCTTTCCAGTTTCAAAACCTGTTTTCAAACTTAGAACTCATTGACTAAAGGAGAGTCAATGAGTCAATGCTTATCCCTGAAGAAGC